>NC_140579.1:107199675-107782175 GCF_964204655.1 Triturus cristatus | reverse complement strand
GCTAAGTCCTTTCCACTGCGTAGGAGGAGTTTGGTTAAGGCTGGGCGGAATTTGCGTAAGCGCCACTACGCAGAATTTTGAAAAAAATTGTGGAAAACGAGCGCACGTCCTGAGTAGGGCTGGGCGGACTTTGCCTAGCACAACTACGCACAAATTTGAAAAAAAATGTGGAAAACAAGCGCACAACCTGAGGGACCGTGTGCCCGGGACTGGGGTCCCTCGTGCTTGGGCAGGCTCCCCGATCTCCCCGGCCTGGCTGCGTTGAGAAGCAGGGACCGACCCTGGCCTCCTGAGTTTCGGTCAGGGCCTGGGAGCCCACGTTCTGCGGCCTGCCAAGTGTCCATCTGCCCGGGACAAGGGTCCCTGGTGCAGAGCCCCGGAGCCCTGCAAGGGCAGGCGGGAACCCTACTGCTATGGCTCGGTGCGGGCAGATGGGAGTCCTTTCGGTCCCAGCCATCTGGTAGCACCTTTCCCTTAGCCATCTGGCCGCACGCAATGCTTTGCAATGGGGCGACCAGATGGCCGGGCCGGCCTGGAAGTCCCAATTAGGGGCCATTTGCCTCCCGGATCCCAGTCAGGGCTCCAGGAGGTCTGGCGCGTCCGCGCCTAGGGTCCCCTCCGTCACTCGGAGCGCGCGCGTTACAAGAAAGGTGGGTAGCCTTCCTCCGGATTACTAGGGGCAGAGTATACCGGGACGCCCCTCCTGGGGATGGCGGTTCTCAGGCAGGGACCAGATGGGCTAAGCCCGGACGACACCTCCCCGGCGTCCGGTGCTACCTCCTCCAGCCCGCGTCAAGGCAAAGTGCCCAGGACGGGCTCCATGGGTCCCCGGGCATCCGGGCCCCGGGAGCTCCTGTGGGCCTCCCATGCCTGAGGCCCAGCGTGGGGTCTCCGAGCCCTGCAGCCCCGGAGCCCTGGACCCCTGCAGACCCGGAGCCCTGCAGCCCCAGAGCCCTTCAGCCCTGCAGCCCAAGAGCCCTTCAGCCCCGGAGCCCTGCAGCCCCGGAGCCCTGGAAACCTGGAGCCCTGCAGTCCCGGAGCCCTGCAGTCCCGGAGCCCTGCAGTCCCGGAGCCCTGCAGTCCCGGAGCCCTGCAGCCCGAGCCCTGCAGCCTGGTAGCCCCCGAACCCTGCAGGTCCCGAGCCCAGCAGCGCCCCCGAGCCCTGCAGTCCCCGTGCCCTGCAGGCCCCGTGTCCTGCAGGCCCCGAGCACTGCAAGGGCAGGCGGGAGCCCTCCCGCTATGGCTCGGTGCGGGCAGATGGGAGTCCTTTCGGTCCCGGCCATCTGGTCGCACCTTTCCCTCGGCCATCTTGTCGCACGCAATGCTTTCCAATGGGGCGACCAGATGGCCGGGCTGCCCTGGAAGTCCCGATGGGGGCTCATTCGCCTCCCCAATCCCAGTCAGGACTCCAGGAGGTCGGGTGCGTTCGCGCCTAGGGTCCCCTCCGTCACTCGGAGCGCGCAGGTTACAAGAAAGGTGGGTAGCCTTCCTCCAGATTAGAAGGGGCAGGGTATGCCGGAACACCCCTCTGGGGCTGGTGGTTCTTTGCCGGGGACCAGATGGGCTATGCCCGGGCAACATCCTCCCAGGCTTCCGGGGATCCCTCCTCGGCCCGCGGCATGGCAAAGTGCCCGGGACAGGCTCCACGGGTCCCGGGCAGTCCTCCCCTGGGCGCCCGGGCCCGAGAGCTCCGGTGGTCCTCCAAGTGCCTGAGGCCCAGCCAGGGTCCCCGAGCCCCCTGGGAAGCAGAGGCCCCTGAGCCCTGCATGGGTGGGCAGGCGGGAGCCCTACCGCTACGGCTCGGGGCGGGCAGACAGGAGTCCTTTCAGGTGCCGGCCATCTGGTCGCACCTTTACCTTCGGCCATCTGGTCGCGCGCAATGCTTTCCAATGAGGCAACCAGATGGCCGGGTCGGCATGGAAGTCCCGATGAGGGTCCATTTGCCTCCCGAATCCCAGTCAGGGCTCCAGGAGGCTGGGTGCATTTGCCCCTAGGGTCCCCTCCGTCAATCGGAGCGCGCGGGTTACCAGAAAGGGGGGTAGCCTTCCTCCAGATTACTAGGGACAGGGTACTTTTGGGACCCCTTTCGGCCTAGCGGTCCTCAGCCGGCAGCTGGACAGGCCAGGCCAGGCCAGGATGCCACCCCAGCCCTGGGTCTGTCCCGGGGCCTGCCGCATGGCAGGGTGCCCGAACAAGTTCCCGCGAGCTCCGTCCTGGGTCCTGCCGCGTGGCAGGGTGCCCTGGACTGGTCCGGCGGGCCTGGGGAGGCTTCCGCTGCACCTCCGGGCCTCGGAGCCCTGGCTGGGCTCCGGCCTGCGGCACTGCCAAAGGCCTGGGAGGGGTTCCATTGTGGCCGGGGAGCCTCCCCTTGCTTGGCTGGGTTCAGGAGCTCCGGCCGGGCCCCTGAGCGCTCCGGCGAGGGCAGCTTCCTCACCCAGGGCTCCATCCTGGGTCCTGCCGCGTGGCAGGGTGCTGGGGATGGGCTCCGGTGGGCCCGGGGAGGCTTCCCTGCGCCTCCGGGACCGGGAGCCCCGGCTGATTCCAGGGGCCCTACCAGGCCCCGGGCCGGGGACTCCGGCCCTGGGCCCCGGCCACCGGCCTGCGGCACTGCCAAAGGCCCAGGGCGGGGTTCCGTTGTGTCCGGGTAGCCTCCCCTTGCTTGGCTGGGTTCAGGAGCTCCGGACAGGCCCCTGAGGGCCCCAGGGAGGGTGGCCTCCCCACCCCGGGCTCCGTCCTGGGTCCTGCTGTGTGGCAGGGTGCCCGGGACGGGGTCCGGGGGGCCCGGGGAGGCTTCCCCTGCGCCTCCGGGCCTGGGAGCCCCAGCTGGGTCCAGGGGCCCTGCCGGGCCCCGGGTCGGGTGCTCCAGCCCTGGGCCCCGTCCTCCGGCCTGCCGCTCCACCGAAGGGCCCGGGACAGGGGTCTGTCGGTCCCGTGCAGGCCTCCCCTGCTTGTCAAGGTGTCCGCGGGCCCCGGGTCGGAGGGCTCGTCGGGTCCCCCTCGCGGCCTCCGTGGCCGGGGCCCAGCTGGGGCCCTGTGTCTCCGGTCCCCCATGCCCCGGCGCCCACTCCCTCTTTCGTTGGGGCACAGAGCGACCAGATGGCTTCCCTTTCGAGCCCGCCCATCTGGTCGTGCCTTTCCCCTCGGCCATCTGGTCGCGCCTGTCCCCTCGGCCATCTGGTCGCGCTCAATGCTTTCCAATGGGGTGACCAGATGGCCGTGCTTGCCTGGAAGTCCCGATGAGGGTCCATTTGCCTCTTCGATCCCAGCGAGGGCTCCAGGAGGTCGGGTACATTCGCGCCTTGGGTCCCCTCTGTCACCTCGTGTGCACGGATTACAAGAAAGGGGGGTAATTTTCCTCCGGATTACTAGGGACAGGGTCAGTCAGACCTCCGTGAGGTCCGGCGATTCTGAAACAGGGGAAGGCAGACCCGGGGCCCGCCTGCCGGGGCCCCCAGGGGTCCGGGTACGCATACCTGCCTCTCAGCCCCCTTCCCGATGGTCCTTTTTCTCCGAGTTTGCTGGGTCGGACCTCCGTGAGGTCCGGCGATCCCAAGACGGGGGAAGGCAGAGTCGGGGCCCCCAGGGGTCCAGGTACGCATCTGGCTCGTCAGCTTAATGACTCACGGGAGAACTATTAAACAGGAGATGGGGTGGGAGCACACCGCTTCACCTCCCAGCAAGGTTCGCCCCTGGCATTGTGGTAAATGCAGTTTCAGTTACTTGCTTGCTTCAAGAGTGTTTGAGTGTTTCGCCACAGTTGGCGCAGATAGTGCTGATCTCTAGACACGTGTTTCTGGTTCTTTAACCGTCATCAGTAGAGATTACAGTTTTTGAAATTTAGGGTTTGAGTAGGCTGCCAACATCTTTCTCAAGTCAGGTACCTCTCACAGGCATGCGGGTGCTTCATCCACGAGCTCGTCAGCTCAATGACTCACGGAAGTACTGTTAAACAGGAACAGGGGTGGGAGGCAATTATATCCTATGGAAGGAAATTCAAGTTACTGGTAAGTACGGTTAGAATTACTTTTCAGGATCAGTACTGGGCTTTAAGATGCAGTATTGAGGTCTGTCCTGATAAAATGTGAGTAAATCAGGATTCGTAGTTCGGCTGATTTTAGAGGAATATTTGTACGTTCCAAAAATCGACACTTAGAAACTTTTCTGCTGTAAACCACATAATGGATTTCTATGGAAGGAAATACAGGTTACTGGTAAATACGCTTAGAATTACTTTTCAGGATCAGTACTGGGCTTAAACATGCAGCACTGGGTTCTCTCTTGATAACAGGTGAGTAAATCGGAATTCGTAGTTCGGCTGATTTTAGAGGAATATTTGTAAGTTTCAAAAATCGACACTTTGAAACTTTTTCAGCAAAAAGCAGGCAATGATATCCTATGGAAGGAAATTGAAGTTACTGGTAAGTACGGTTAGAATTACTTTTCAGGATCAGTACTGGGCTCAAACATGCAGCACTGAGGTCTCTCCTGATAACAGGTGAGTAAATCGGAATTCGTAGTTCGGCTGATTTTACTTTGGTCCAGTATATATAGAGCCACTTTCCTACACCATCCCCTCCCTTCACCACTGTGCAAACACGCCCTGTGGCGAATTTTAAGTTGGGGAAATAATTCCCCTTCAATCTTGAGGGTCCGTAGAGACCAACTAGCCCACTAGGTACATCCAGTAAGCGTCACATAGCTGCGTAGCAGAGAGATGTAGAAAAGGTGCACGTCCTGCACCACCTCTCTGCAACGCAGCGCAGTGGCACTTCCTGGAAGCACCTGGTGGGCTACTTGGCCCCCAGGGTCCCTCAGGATTGAAGAGGATTTTTTTCCCCAACTTAAAACGCACCACAGGGCATGTTTGCACACATCACCTCAATCCCCGTTCCCTCCCTTCACCAGTGTGTAAACACGCCCCATGGCGCATTTTAAGTTGGGAGATTAAGTCCCCTTGAAGCCTGAGGGTCCCTAGGGTCAAACTAGCCCACTAGGTACTTCCAGTAAGCGCCACAGATCTGCGTTGCAGAGAGGTGTAAAAAGAGGCGTGGCCTCTGAACACCTCTCTGCAACGCAGCTCCCTGGCGCATATTGGAGGTACCTGGTGGGCTAGTTGGCCCCCAGGGACCCTCAAAATTGAAGGGGAATTAATTCCTCAACTTAAAAACGCGCCACAGGGCACGTTTGCACAATGGTGAAGGAAGGGTGCGGGGGCGTGAGGTGACATGTCTTCAAACACGCCCTGTGGCGCGTTTTAAGTTGGGGAATCAATTCCTATTCAATCCTGAGGTCCCCCGGGGGCCAACTAGCCCACCAGGAACCTCCAGTATGTGCCAGGGGGCTGCGTTGCAGAGAGGTGTTCAGAGGCCACGCCCCTTTTTACACCTCTCTGCAACGCAGATCTGTGGCACTTACTGGAGGTACCTGGTGGGCTAGTTGGCCCCCAGGGGACCTCAGGATTGAAGAGGAATTAATTCCCCAACTTAAAACGCACCACAGGGCGTGTTTGCACACATCTCACCTCAGGCCCCGCCCCCTACCTTCACCACTGTGCAAACACGCCCCGTGGCACGTTTTAAGTTGGGGGATTAAGTGCCTTTGAATCCCGAGGGTCCCTGGGGTCCAACTAGCCCACCAGGTACCTCCATTAAGCTCCACAGAGCTGCGTTGCAGAGAGGTGTGAAAAGGGGCGTGGCCTCAGAACACCTCTCTGCAATGCAGCCCCTTGGAGCACACTGGACGTTCCTGGTGTGCTAGTTGGCCCCCAGGGACCCTCAGTATTGAAGGGGAATTCGTTCCCCCTCTGCAAACGTGCCAGGGGGCGCGTTTGCAGAGTGATGAAAGGAGGGGGCGTGGCCTCCTCCCGATCCGCTTCTTTTAACAAACATTCTTTTTAAGAAGGAGAGCTGTGTAGCCCCCCTTCTTTTTCTTATTTTTTGGCCCTTTTCCGGCAGCGGGATGCGCGGATCCTGAGCGCATCCCGCGATTTTTTTTTTTTTTTAAAACAATTTTTTGGGGCCTAGGGGGTCAGGGTGTTTCTACCCTGCCCCCTTTTTGCGTTTTTTGAGGGGTTTTTGTGCTTTCTTGTGCCTCGGTTCTACCGAGGCACAAGATGGCTGCCAACACTTCCTGATTCAGAGTGTTGGCAGCCAATTAGCATAAAGCTCGTGCTTGGGAGGATCCGCGGCCCTAGATATCTATCTTTTTACTTATGAATATCTCAAGAACTACTGAACGGATTTACACCATTTAACCAAAAGGCACAAATGTGAACCAAGGGCTACCTCTTCGCCAAATTTGGTGTGATTCCGTTCAGCAGTTCGGGCTGTAGCTGCGTCAACAGGTCCTATGGGAAATTGCATGGGGAAAACGCGTTTTGGGACCCCCCTTTTTTCTCAGCCCCCGCTTGACGAATCACCACGAAACTTTCAGGATAGGAGCGGACCGGAGCTGGCCAAAAGTTTGGAAAATTTCGCAAAGATTCGTCAACCGGTGCCAAAGTTATTCCCAATAGAATGTTGCGGATTTCCTATGGAAAATAGGTCCTAACTATAACTATCTACTGGCGACCGCCAGTAGATATATATATATTCACTGAAAAAAACAAAGGTTTCAGGGGCGTTATAGTTAGCTGGACATTTCCCTCGTACAAAACCCTGGAAATTCCCGTGTTATAGTTAGTTCAGCTAACTATTACTCGCGCCCCCACAATGCACTGCTGATGACGTCACATATTACATCACTCATGACATGGTCAGTGACATCACTGATGACATCACTGATGACATCTCAAATGACATCACTGATGACATCACTGATGACATCATCCATTGAGTATGTGTTTCTGAACAGTTTTATTATGTTTAATATATATAGGGAAAGGCCTGTTGAAAAATAAGTGGGTGTACAAGTGTGTGAATGGATGATTTTCTAGGTGCGTAACTGAGTCTATAAGTGAGTCATTAAATGTATCTTACTGCAGACTAGTGACTAAACTGTGTGAATGTGTGTATGTGTCTGTGTGTAGGTGTATAAGTGGCTGCATGGTTTTGTGAATAGCTATATGAGTGTCTATATGAGTTATTGATTGGTTGTCTGAGTATCTGTATGGGTGCCTGAGTGTTTGTGTGGGTAGGGAGTGTGTGACTCTATGCATAGATGTGTGATTGGGTGATTCTATGGGTGCATGGTTTTAAGAGTGCATCTGTGATGGACTGTATGGTTGGGTGAGTGTATGTATATATGGGTGTGTTAGGGATTGAATGTATATCTCAGTGGTACATGTGTGACTAACTACATATGTGAAAGGCAGTATATATGTGTGTAAGAGTATATAAGTGGGTATATGTGAGAGTGTGTGATTGTGAGAGTGGCTGTATGGATGAGTGTGGGCTTGTATCAATGATTCTATTAGAGCGGAAGAATGTGGTACTATTTTTATGAGTAAGTGAACTTGAGTGTGTTTAACTGTATAGGTGAATAAATTGGACTGTGTTTAATTACTTGCACGACTGACTAGGTGTGTCAGTACCTCAATGGATGATTGGTTGTGTGTGAGTGTCTATATAGGTGTATAAATGCATATGATAGTCTTGTACGGAGTGACTGTCAGTATGAGTGACTGTACAGGTGAGTAAGTGGAGGTGTATGTAGACCTAAGAGTTAATGAGTGGGTAAGTAGTTATTGGTATTGGAGTATCTATGATTTTCAAAATGGCCGTCTGAAATTTTGAGTCGGTGTATCCAAGGTTATATTAGGGTGTGAGAAGATGCACTAATTTATCACATGGATGATGTCATCAGTGATGTCATCAGTCACTGACCATGTCATGAGTGATGTAATATGTGACGTCATCAGCAGTGCATTGCGGGGGCGCGAGTTATAGTTAGCTGAACTAACTATAACAGGGGAATTTCTAGGGTTTTGTACGAGGGAAATGTCTAGCTAACTATAACGCCCCTGAAACCTTTGGTTTTTTCAGTGTATTTCGAAGGTTTTTTTAAATGCCAATTCCTAACTATAATGCCCCTGAAACCTATGGTTTTTTCAGTGAATTTCAAAGGTTTTTTAAATGCTAATTCCTATCTATAACTTATCTCTGAAGATATCATGAAAAGCATTCTTTTTTAAAAGTAGGGTGCACATTAGTTTTGTGGAAAAGCATCTTTGTGATTGGTTAAGAAAAAGCAGTTTCAACGTGGAGTACATATCAAAGGATAACATTTGCTCAGATCAACCACACCTGCTACTTGCATTTGAAAGGCACTGTTCGAACTTAAAACAATCGTCAACTTTTAACCTGCACGTGTCGATAAATTTTCAAGAAAATGTTACAAAAAAATATCGTTAAGTTTTAAAAAATTGATGAACTTTTAACCTGCACGTGTTGTAGAATGTCCTAGAAAGTGTGTTGATTGAATATGTTGCACTTCTGACTTCTATGTGTTGTTCAATATTTAAAAAAAAGTTAATATGGAAAATTAAAAAGAAACCAATAGAGAAGTTTTGAAACCTAAAAGAATCAAGGAACTATTCTAATTTATTCTTTACATGTATTTATGTGTGCAGCAACAAAATTATAGACACAACAGCACTAGGAAGAGGAAGAAGCAGGGAGTGGGGGGAGGGGGGGAGATGGGCAGAATGGCACACATGCACAATTAAGTACAACACACATATAGACTAACAATGGCCAAAATGAAACACACCAACAAGCAGCACTAGTCACACAACCCGCCAACATCACACCACTGAACGAGCATAGAAGTAAAAACCACGCTGCATTCATACAGGATGTGTACAAAGGCCAGTCGTTGGTGTTGTGGGATGTCTGCGACCGTGGTCATCATGGATGAGATGCCCAGCATGTGGCACATGGTCGAATTCACTGTGTGTTATGTTGCCAAACGGCTGCACCTCCCTCCCACGAGCTCCCACACTTTTGTACGGTGCGCTGTTGTATCTCGTGCACTCGTACAGCACACCATTGTAATGCCTATTTGCGCATGTCCTGCTACATTCCAACTATAACATCACAGTGCCGTTTGGAGGTGGTGCATGCCAGTTTACAACATCAACTGCTGCGGCTCTTGTAGCAGGCCACACCAGCACACAGAGACACACTTACCGCACTTCCTGTACACGGACATGTCCGAGACACCCCGTTCCCCTTGCTGGATAGGCACACCCCTGCACTGACCTGTGAACCCCAGACCAGCACACGCCAGTTGTGCATGCAGGAGGATGCGTGCGTACCTACACATCCAGGCTCACTGCCAACGCTGAGGTGACAGCACACTGTGATGTTGCAGGGCTCGTGCCTATCATGCTAAGACAATGACCACAGGGACACACTTACTAAGATGTGGGTTTGGGGAGCATTGGCGGTCCTGGAGTTGTTGAGATGAGTCTTCTGGCCCTCTTGGGTATCCCTGTATCATGCTCATTGACTCTATGGTACCTGTGGGTGTTCTGGTGTGGCTCTTGGCTGTGTTCCCTTTCATGGTGCAGGTAGTTGTCCTGCTTAACACCAGCAGAAAGCAGGTGTAAAATCCCTGGTGCTAACGTGTCTTATCGCCGGAATTTGTTTCGCATTGCAATTGGTGTGAAAGTTGTGATGAGATGTTTTTTCGTGTGCAGAACAATATACGAACTGAGCAGTGTATCTCATCAAGATCCAGCACCTGACGCACTATTCCCAATCAATATAAATATAATGAGATTTCTTAATAGATTTTGTGTGTACACTGTAAGTGCAGCCAATACCTCAGTGCAATTCAATACAGGATTTTAGTATTTAGAATAAATCGGAAAGGTGCACCTCGTGTCTTTTTGCACGGGAACGGCTACTCTCCATTTCATTATCAGCACTTTAACGGACGTAAAGTTGAGATAAATCTAACACACTATTCAGAAGTTGGTGCAAACTGCAGATATCACCAGTATTCCAGCGATAAGTCCCCCAAAATTTAACACCATGGTGGACTCCATCAAATAACAGTAATAAGAACATGAAAGAGTCACACAGCAGTTAAGAGAACAACCAAAAACGTTATTAATTTTTTTTCTAAACTTTATTTTTTATAATAATAAATATATAAACGAAAAACTATTTTCAAACTTTATTTTTTTATTAACATATATATGAACAATAAACTAATAAACAAAATGTAGCAACAATAATAAAAAACAACAAGGCGGAACACTACTGTGGGGACAATGGATGTCGACGACAGACCTGGAAAATAAGAAAAATTGTTAAAAAAAAAAAACCATAGTATTCTCAACAAAATACCACAAGAAACAAATCACAGATATTTAAAATGCATACAGCTAACAAAATTTTATAAGTTTAACTTACAAAAACTGTAAATGTTGCCGCTTTAAAATATTTACCGAATCTGAAGAAAATGTTTTGCAGAAGGCACCACACAAACAACGTTTTTCTTCAGTGGTGAGGAAATTTTTTCCTTTTTCCAAGGAGCAAACAAAGACCAATGCCACCTTCGTCACTCGCAAGATTTGCCAAAGAGTTCTGTTACGAGGAGATCCTAACAAAAAATACTCGTGCGGCACAGCAAGTGTGATGAAACACCTAAGGACCCTTCATCCAAACAATCTTGCACGAGAAGAGTGCAAACAGATGAGAAACACTCCTGTCCTGTATCTGTAAAAAAGAATCACAAATAAATGTATATTAATAACTTTCAAATTTATACTATTCCATTACTGTACAAACACATTTTATATAAAAACTGACTATGAAACTATAGCCCTGAACCACAAGTGTGACAATCATTAAAACACTACATGCATAGTGCATACTACTTTGAAGCAGTTCATGCCCTAAAGCCTACCTCACTAAAAGACTACATGCTAACTGACTAAATGATTACAGTAGTATAAGGAGACACACTTGGTGACTCACAGGGTGTTTGCTAGAAGAGTATGAATACTAACTAGGGAATAGAAGGTGTGAAACACAACTGTGTAGGTGTTTAGAGGACTGCATTCATACTGCATAGGCATTTAAAGCAGTTCATGTGCTAAGGCCTGGCTCACTGCATGACTACTTGGGTACTGACTGAATGATTATCGTACAGCAAGGAGAGTGCCTAGGTGAATTTATAAGTGCTAGGTTTTTCGCACAGGGAATAGATTAGTACTTGGTACTGAATGGGTCACTACAGGAGTGCAAAGGCAGTGACAAGTGCTGGACTGTATGGATACTGACTAGGAAATTGAAAGTGTGAAAGACAAGTGTCTAGGTGGTTAGAAGACTGCATGCATAGTGCATAGGGGTTTGAAGCAGTCCATGTGCTAAGGCCTGGCTCAGTGTATGAATACTTAGATACTGACTGAATGATTAGAGTACTGCAAAGATAGTATCTTGGTGAATTTATAAGTGTTTGGGTTTTAGCACAGTGAATGGAGTAGTACATGGTGCTGAATGGGTCACTAGAGGACTGCAAAGAGAGTCACAGGGTATTTCCTGGAAGTGTATGGATACTGACTAGGGAATTGAAGGTGTGAAAGACAATTGTGTAGGTGGTTAGAGGACTGCATCATAGAGGATAAGGGTTTGAAGCAGTCCATATACTAAGGCCTGGGTCACTGGATGAGTACTTGGGTACTGACTGAATGATTAGAGTACTGCAAGGAGAGTGCCTGGGTGAATTTATTAGGGTTTGGCGCTGTGAATGGATTAGTACATGATGCTGAATGGGTCACTAGAGGAGTGCAACGGCAGTGACAGGGTGTTTGCTGGAAGTGAACGGATACTGACTGGGGAATTGAAGGTGTGAAAGACAAGTGTGTAGGTGGTTAGAGGACTGCATGCATAGTGGATATGGGTTTGACGTAGTCCATGTGCTAAGACCTGGCTCAGTGCATGAATACTTAGGCAGTGACTGAATCATTAGAGTACTGGAAAGAGAGTGTCTAGGTGAATTTATAAGTGTTTGAGTTTTGGCACAGTCAATGGATTAGTACATGCTGTTGAATGGGTCTCTAGAGGACTGCAAAGGAAGTGACAGGATGTTTCCTGGAAGTGTATGGATACTGACTAGGGAATTGAAGGTGTAAAAGACAAGTGTATAGTATGTCAGAACACTTTTATTTGAAGCAATCTATTTGGTACTTAGAAACTGATTAAATAATCAGACTACTTCTAGGACAGTGCTTAGGTAAAACTTTTAAATTTTCAGTTCTGCCACAGTGAACAGAATAGTACATGGTACTGCACCTTAGTGTCAAACCCCGACTCATTTTATCAATGCATAAGCAAAGACTAGCTTCTAATGCTACTAAAACTTGACAACATGAGAGGTTTTAGATTAGTTATCTGTCAGCAAATACACGATGTTACCAAATGCTTCTCTCACAGTGGTTCTCAAATGCACACAGACTCACAGTGTAATTCTAGACAACAACCACTATACCGAGGAGTTTAGCAAAAATCATTCACTACTGTGGAAGTGGTAAGCGAACTGCACAAAATCTTCATATTTCAGGACTGCACTTTTGTGTCAATGCCTGACTCATATAATGAAAGCATAAGCCATAACTGTCTTCTAATGCTACTAAAACTTGACAACATGACAGGTTTTAAAACAGTTATCTGTCAGCAAATACACGATGTTACCAAATGCTTCTCTCACAATCCTTACCCAAATGCACACAGACTCACAGTGTGATTTTAGACAAGCAACACTATCCTAGGAGTTTACCAAAACTCATTCACTAGTCTGGAAGAGTTAATGGTACTGCACACAATCTACATATTTAAGTACAGCACATCAGTGTCAAAGCATGACTCATTTAATCAACATATAAGCAAAGACTGGATTCTACTGCTACTAAAACTTCACAACATGACAGATTTTAAAACAGTTATCTGTCAGCAAATACATGATGTTACCAAATGATTCTCTCACACTGATCCCAAATACACACTAACTCACAGTGTGATTCTAGACAAGCACCACTATCCCTATGAGCTTACCAAAACTCATTCACTACAGTGCAAGTGGTAAGGGAACTGCACACAATCTACATATTTCACGACTGCAATTTACTGTCAATGCCTCACTCATTTAATGAAAGCATAAGCCATAACTGTCTTCTAATGCTACTAAAACTTGACAACCTGACTGGTTTTAAAACACTTATCTGTCAGCAAATACATGATATTACCAAATGCTTCTCTCACAGTGGTTCCCAAATGCACACAGACTCACTGTGTGATTCTAGACAAACAACACTATCCCTTGCACTATATCAAAACACATTTCTTCATCTAGAAGTAGTACTACATGTTAGTATAGAAACATAACTCATTTCACAAATTCATAAACAATGACTGGTTTCTAATTCTACCAAAATATAAAAACTGCACAGTTATCTGTCTACAAACACATGAAAAACACAAATGCCAATCACAGAATGGTTTCTACATGCACACACATTGTAGAGAAAAAAGTACTCCCTACACTTTAGCAGGAATAATACATTAGTCTGATTAAAATCAAAATAGTCCACATACATCCCCTCACAATTAAATAACTCATCTTTCAAGTTCTTTTGTAGATTAAGGAGTATATCAATCACTCACCATATTTTCTTTTACAGAATCTCTGCACTGTGCACCTCTCAGCAAAAGCAAAGAATGGAAAAGTTTCCCTTTCATTTTCCACACATATACATGTAAACATCAAATCACAATCCTTCGCACATAAACTCAAAAGCAAACACACATTTCTATTGGTTAAACATTTCAACCCTTTCCAACTGAAATACATTTCAACCCTTCCCCCAATCTGCCTTCCGCCTGTTACCATAGAAACAGGTCATGGAACACTGCACTGAGCTCACAGGTCACAAGTTCAGCACACAATGTTCCTACACAAGACAGGAAGTGTGCTTGACTTTTCAACATATCAGCTTATCATATATAATGTTCCTTACAATCTGTTTTTGTTAACAAATAACAATCATACTTCTAAAAAAACAAAAATATACACCCTACCTTTCAGTGTAGAAAGTTGTTATACAACCAATGATTTCTTGTCGTTTTTCAAAAAACGTTGCCGTGGATCCGCGCACCCACCGCGAGAGAATCCGTGCATCCAACGCGATAGGATGCGAGCACCGTGCGCGCATTTTGGCGCTTTTTTTTTAAAAAAGGGGGGCCACAGGGGGTCCTTCTGGGACCCCCTAAGCAGATCTAGAGGGTCAGAGTATTTCCACTCTGCCCCCTTTATATCTTTTACACACTTATTCCCCTTCATCTTCAGCCTCGCTTCTACCGAGGCAGAAAATGGCGACAACAGTTCCTGGTTTCGAATGTAGAGAGACGCTCGACAGCCAATTAGCATTCAGTTTGCGATCGGGAGGGTGAGCGCTCCGTTCGGGGAGGGTGCGCCTACGGTGCGGGTTCGGTCCGCGGATCCTCCGCGGCCATAGATATCACTAACTTTTTTAACCTAATTTTCTCAGGAACTACTGAACAGATTCACACCAAATATGCAAAAGGCACGAGTCTGAACTGAGGACTACCTCTTTGCCAAATTTGGTGTCATTCCGTTCAGCGGTTCGGGCTGTAGCTGCGACAACAGATCCTACGGGAAATTGCATGGGGAAAATGCGTTTTGGGACCCCCCTTTTTTCTCGGCCCCCGCTTCACGGATCACCACAAAACTTTCAGGGTAGGAGCGGAGCGGAGCTGGCCAAAAGTTTGGAGAATTTCGCGAAGATTAGTCAATCGGCGCCAAAGATATTCCCCATAGAATGTTGCGGATTTCCTATGGAAAATAGGTCCTAACTATAACTATCTACTGGCGACCGCCAGTGGATGATATTTATATATTTATATATATATATATCTCTATATATATATATAAATATTTATATATATATATATTCAAAGTTCACAGTTGCACCAAAGCAAGGCGCACTCACAGTCGGCATTACATAGGGTCAGGGAGGGGGAGCAGGCACGTCCAGCGTCTGCAGCACCTGACGCGTTTCGGGCTTCCGCCCTTCTTCATAGGTACGCTGCTGCATAAAGAAACCAGCAAACTGACTTTTCCAGATGTCTCCCTTTAATACAACCCAGGTGAGTATATAAACAAAGTGCATCCTGGGACTGGAAGTCACAAAACTAATACCCATGTGGGCTGCTGGCGTTCTTAAATGC
Organism: Triturus cristatus; assembly: GCF_964204655.1. NCBI lineage: Eukaryota > Metazoa > Chordata > Amphibia > Caudata > Salamandridae > Triturus > Triturus cristatus. The sequence goes on along the minus strand of NC_140579.1, from coordinate 107,766,978 downwards.
AAAATATCAAAGTACTTTATAAACAGGAGTGCTGCCAACACCTTCCCACATTCAGCCACTTGCCCGTTTGTCCCGCAATGCCATCCGATGAACAGCTGCGGAGCCGCTAGCATATGCGGCGGTGCGCCTCCCGGCCGGGCCAGCCGTCAATATTCAAAGTTCACAGTTGCCCCAAAGCAAGGCGCACTCACAGTCGGCATTACATAGGGTCAGGGAGGGGGAGCAGGCACATCCAGCGTCTGCAGCACCTGACGCGTTTCGGGCTTCCGCCCTTCTTCATAGGTACGCTGCTGCATAAAGAAACCAGCAAACTGACTTTTCCAGATTTCTCCCTTTAATACAACTCAGGTGAGTATATAAACAAAGTGCATCCTGGGACTTCTTTTTCTTATTTTTTGGCCCTTTTCTGGCAGGGGGATGCACGGATCCTGAGCGCATCCCACAATTTTTTTTTTTAAACAATTTTTTGGGGCCTAGGGGGTCAGGGTGTTTCTACCCTGCCCCCTTTTTGCGTTTTTTTGCGGGTTTTTGTGCTTTCTTGTGCCTTGGTTCTACCGAGGCACAAGATGGCTGCCAACACTTCCTGATTCAGAGTGTTGGCAGCCAATTAGCATAAAGCTCGTGCTTGGGAGGATCCGCGGCCCTAGATATATCTATCTTTTTACTTATGAATATCTCAAGAACTACTGAACGGATTTACACCATTTAACCAAAAGGCACAAGTGTGAACCAAGGGCTACCTCTTCGCCAAATTTGGTGTAATTCCGTTCAGCAGTTCGGGCTGTAGCTGCGTCAACAGGTCCTATGGGAAATTGCATGGGGAAAACGCGTTTTGGGACCCCCCTTTTTTCTCAGCCCCCGCTTGACGAATCACCACGAAACTTTCAGGATAGGAGCAGACCGGAGCTGTCCAAAAGTTTGGAAAATTTTGCAAAGATTCGTCAACCGGTGCCAAAGTTATCTCCAATCGAATGTTGCGGATTTCCTATGGAAAATAGGTCGTAACTATAACTATCTACTGGCGACCGCCAGTAGATGTATATATATTCACTGAAAAAACCAAAGGTTTCAGGGGCGTTATAGTTAGCTGGACATTTCCCTCATACAAAACCCTGGAAATTCCCCTGTTATAGTTAGTTCAGCTAACTATAACTCGCGCCCCCACAATGCACTGCTGATGACGTCACATATTACATCACTCATGACATGGTCAGTGACATCACTGATGACATCACTGATGACATCCCAAATGACATCACTCATGACATCACTGATGACATCATCCATTGAGTATGTGTTTCTGAACAGTTTTATTATGTTTAATATATATAGGGAAAGGCATGTTGAAAAATAAGTGGGTGTACAAGTGTGTGAATGGATGATTTTCTAGGTGCGTAACTGAGTCTATAAGTGAGTCATTAAATGTATCTTACTGCAGACTAGTGACTAAACTGTGTGAATGTGTGTATGTGTCTGTGTGTAGGTGTATAAGTGGCTGCATAGTTTTGTGAATAGCTATATGAGTGACTATATGGGTTATTGATTGGTTGTCTGAGTATCTGTATGGGTGCCTGAGTGTTTGTGTGGGTAGGGTGTGTGTGACTCTATGCATAGATGTGTGAGTGGGTGATTCTATGGGTGCATGGTTTTAAGAGTGCATCTGTGATGGGCTGTATGGTTGGGTGATTGTATGTATGGGTGTGTTAGGGATTGAATGTATATCTCAGTGGTACATGTGTGACTAACTACATATGTGAAAGGCAGTATATATGTGTGTAAGAGTATATAAGTGGGTATATGTGAGAGTGTGTGATTGTGAGAGTGGCTGTATGGATGAGTGTGGGCTTGTATCAATGATTCTATTAGAGCGGAAGAATGTGGTACTATTTTTATGAGTAAGTGAACTTGAGTGTGTTTAACTGTATAGGTGAATAAATTGGACTGTGTTTAATTACTTGCACGACTGACTAGTTGTGTCAGTACCTCAATGGATGATTGGTTGTGTGTGAGTGTCTATATAGGTGTATAAATGCATATGATAGTCTTGTACGGAGTGACTGTCAGTATGAGTGACTGTACAGGTGAGTAAGTGGAGGTGTATGTAGACCTAAGAGTTAATGAGTGGGTATGTCGTTATTGGTATTGGAGTATCTATGATTTTCAAAATGGCCGTCTGAAATTTTGAGTCGGTGTATCCAAGGTTATATTAGGGTGTGAGAAGATGCACTAATTTATCACATGGATGGTGTCATCAGTGATGTCATCAGTGATGTCATCAGTCACTGACCATGTCATGAGTGATGTAATATGTGACGTCATCAGCAGTGCATTGCGGGGGCGCGAGTTATAGTTAGCTGAACTAACTATTACAGGGGAATTTCTAGGGTTTTGTACGAGGGAAATGCCAGCTAACTATAACGCCCCTGAAACCTTTGGTGTTTTCAGTGAATTTCTAAGGTTTTTTTAAATGCCAATTCCTAACTATAACGCCCCTGAAACCTATGGTTTTTTCAGTGAATTTCAAAGGTTTTTTAAATGCTAATTCCTATCTATAACTTATCTCTGAAGATATCATGAAGAGCATTCTTTTTTAAAAGGAGGGTGCACATTAGTTTTGTGGAAAAGCATCTTTGTGATTGGTTAAGAAAAAGCAGTTTCAACGTGGAGTACATATCAAAGGATATAAATATAATGAGATTTCTTAATAGATTTTGTGTGTACACTGTAAGTGCAGCCAATACCTCAGTGCAATTCAATACAGGATTTTAGTATTTAGAATAAATCGGAAAGGTGCACCTCGTGTCTTTTTGCACGGGAACGGCTACTCTCCATTTCATTATCAGCACTTTAACGGAAGTAAAGTTGAGATAAATCTAACACACTATTCAGAAGTTGGTGCAAACTGCAGATATCACCAGTATTCCAGCGATAAGTCCCCCAAAATTTAACACCATGGTGGACTCCATCAAATAACAGTAATAAGAACATGAAAGAGTCACACAGCAGTTAAGAGAACAACCAAAAACGATATTAATTTTTTTTCCAAATTTATTTTTTATAATAATGAATATATAAACGAAAAACTATTTTCAAACGTTATTTTTTTTATTAACATATATATGAACAATAAACTAATAAACAAAATGTAGCAACAACAATAAAAAACAACAAGGCGGAACACTACTGTGGGGACAATGGATGTCGACGACAGACCTGGAAAATAAGAAAGATTGTTAAAAAAAAACAACATAGTATTCTCAACAAAATACCACAAGAAACAAATCACAGATATTTAAAATGCATACAGCTAACAAAATGTTATAAGTTTAACTTACAAAAACTGTAAATGTTGCCGCTTTAAAATATTTACCGAATCTGAAGAAAATGTTTTGCAGAAGGCACCACACAAACAACGTTTTTCTTCAGTTGTGAGGAATTTTTTTTACTTTTTCCAAGGAGCAAACAAAGACCAATGCCACCTTCGTCACTCGCAAGATTGCCAAAGAGTTCTGTTACGAGGAGATCCTAACAAAAAATACTTGTGCGGCACAGCAAGTGTGATGAAACACCTAAGGACCCTTCATCCAAACAATCTTGCACGAGAAGAGTGCAAACAGATGAGAAACACTCCTGTTCTGTATCTGTAAAAAAGAATCACAAATAAATGTATATTAATAACTTTCAAAGGTATACTATTCCATTACTGTACAAACACATTTTATATAAAAACTGACTATGAAACTATAGCCCTGAACCACAAGTGTGACGATCATTAAAACACTACATGCATAGTGCATACTACTTTGAAGCAGTTCATGCCCTAAAGCCTACCTCACTAAAAGACTACATGCTAACTGACTAAATGATTACAGTAGTATAAGGAGACACACTTGGTGACTCACAGGGTGTTTGCTAGAAGAGTATGAATACTAACTAGGGAATAGAAGGTGTGAAACACAACTGTGTAGGTGTTTAGAGGACTGCATCCATACTGCATAGGCATTTAAAGCAGTCCATGTGCTAAGGCCTGGCTCACTGCATGACTACTTGGGTACTGACTGAATGATTATCGTACAGCAAGGAGAGTGCCTAGGTGAATTTATAAGTGCTAGGTTTTTCGCACAGGGAATAGATTAGTACTTGGTACTTAATGGGTCACTACAGGAGTGCAAAGGCAGTGACAAGTGCTGGACTGTATGGATACTGACTAGGAAATTGAAAGTGTGAAAGACAAGTGTCTAGGTGGTTAGAAGACTGCATGCATAGTGCATAGGGGTTTGAAGCAGTCCATGTGCTAAGGCCTGGCTCAGTGTATGAATACTTAGGCACTGACTGAATGATTAGAGTACTGCAAAGATAGTATCTTGGTGAATTTATAAGTGTTTGGGTTTTAGCACAGTAAATGGATTAGTACATGGTGCTGAATGGGTCACTAGAGGACTGCAAAGAGAGTCACAGGGTATTTCCTGGAAGTGTATGGATACTGACTAGGGAATTGAAGGTGTGAAAGACAATTGTGTAGGTGTTTAGAGGACTGCATAAATAGAGGATAAGGGTTTGAAGCAGTCCATATACTAAGGCCTGGGTCACTGGATGAGTACTTGGGTACTGACTGAATGATTAGAGTACTGCAAGGAGAGTGCCTGGGTGAATTTATTAGGGTTTGGCGCTGTGAATGGATTAGTACATGATGCTGAATGGGTCACTAGAGGAGTGCAACGGCAGTGACAGGGTGTTTGCTGGAAGTGAACGGATACTGACTGGGGAATTGAAGGTGTGAAAGACAAGTGTGTAGGTGGTTAGAGGACTGCATCCATAGTGGATATGGGTTTGACGTAGTCCATGTGCTAAGACCTGGCTCAGTGCATGAATACTTAGGCAGTGACTGAATCATTAGAGTACTGGAAAGAGAGTGTCTAGGTGAATTTATAAGTGTTTGCGTTTTGGCACAGTCAATGGATTAGTACATGCTGTTGAATGGGTCTCTAGAGGACTGCAAAGGAAGTGACAGGATGTTTCCTGGAAGTGTATGGATACTGACAAGGGAATTGAAGGTGTAAAAGACAAGTGTATAGTATGTCAGAACACTTTTATTTGAAGCAATCTATTTGGTACTTCGAAACTGACTAAATAATCAGACTACTTCTAGGACAGTGCTTAGGTAAAACTTTTAAATTTTCAGTTCTGCCACAGTGAACAGAATAGTACATGGTACTGCACCTTAGTGTCAAAACCTGACTCATTTTATCAATGCATAAGCAAAGACTAGCTTCTAATGCTACTAAAACTTGACAACATGAGAGGTTTTAAATTAGTTATCTGTCAGCAAATACACGATGTTACCAAATGCTTCTCTCACAGTGGTTCTCAAATGCACACAGACTCACAGTGTAATTCTAGACAACAACCACTATACCGAGGAGTTTATCAAAAATCATTCACTACTGTGGAAGTGGTAAGCGAACTGCACACAATCTTCATATTTCAGGACTGCACTTTTGTGTCAATGCCTGACTCATTTAATGAAAGTATAAGCCATAACTGTCTTCTAATGCTACTAAAACTTGACAACATGACAGATTTTAAAACAGTTATCTGTCAGCAAATACATGATGTTACCAAATGATTCTCTCACAGTGATCCCAAATACACACTAACTCACAGTGTGATTCTAGACAAGCACCACTATCCCTATGAGGTTACCAAAACTCATTCACTACAGTGCAAGTGGTAAGGGGGCTGCACACAATCTACATATTTCACAACTGCAATTTACTGTCAATGCCTGACTCATATAATGAAAGCATAAGCCATAACTGTCTTCTAATGCTACTAAAACTTGACAACATGACATGTTTTACAACACGTATCTGTCAGCAAATACACGATGTTACCAAACACTTCTCTCACAGTGGTTCCCAAATACACACAGACTCACAGTGTGATTCTAGACAAACAACACTATCCCTAGCAGCTTACCAAAACTCATTCACTACAGTGGAAGTGGTAAGGGAACTGCACACAATCTACATATTTCACGACTGCACTTTAGTGTCAATGCCTGACTCATTTAATCAACGCATAAGCAATGACTGGCTTCTAATGCTACTAAAACTTGACAACATGACAAGTTTTAAAACAGTTTTCTGTCAGCAAATATACAATGTTACCAAACACTTCTTTCACAGTGGTTCCCAAATGCACAAAGACTCACAGTATGATTCTAGACAAGCACCAGTATCCCTAGGAGTTTACCAAAACTCATTCACTACACTGGAAGTGATAAGGGAACTGCACACAATCTACATATTTCACGACTGCTCTTTAGTGTCAATGCCTGACTCATTTAATCAACACATAAGCAAAGACTGGCTTCTAATGCTACTAATACTTGACAACATGACAGGTTTTAAAACAGTTTTCTCTCAGCAAATACACAATGTTACCAAACGCTTCTTTCACAGTGGTTCCCAAATGCACAAAGACTCCCAGTGTGATTCTAGACAAGCACCAGTATTCCTCGGAGTTTACCAAAACTCATTCACTACACTGGAAGTGATAAGGGAACTGCATACAATCTACATATTTCACGACTGCAATTTACTGTCAATGCCTGACTCATATAATGAAAGCATAAGCCATAACTGTCTTCTAATGCTACTAAAACTTGACAACATGACAGGTTTTAAAACAGTTATCTGTCAGCAAATACACAATGTTACCAAATGTTTCTCTCACAATCCTTACCCAAATGCACACAGACTCACAGTGTGATTTTAGACAAGCAACACTATCCTAGGAGTTTACCAAAACTCATTCACTAGTCTGGAAGAGTTAATGGTACTGCACACAATCTACATATTTAAGTACAGCACATCAGTGTCAAAGCATGACTCATTTAATCAACATATAAGCAAATACTGGATTCTACTGCTACTAAAACTTCACAACATGACAGATTTTAAAACAGTTATCTGTCAGCAAATACATGATGTTACCAAATGATTCTCTCACACTGATCCCAAATACACACTAACTCACAGTGTGATTCTAGACAAGCACCACTATCGCTATGAGCTTACCAAAACTCATTCACTACAGTGCAAGTGGTAAGGGAACTGCACACAATCTACATATTTCACGACTGCAATTTACTGTCAATGCCTCACTCATTTAATGAAAGCATAAGCCATAACTGTCTTCTAATGCTACTAAAACTTGACAACCTGACTGGTTTTAAAACACTTATCTGTCAGCAAATACATGATATTACCAAATGCTTCTCTCACAGTGGTTCCCAAATGCACACAGACTCACTGTGTGATTCTAGACAAACAACACTATCCCTTGCACTATATCAAAACACATTTCTTCATCTAGAAGTAGTACTACATTTTAGTATAGAAACATAACTCATTTCACAAATTCATAAACAATGACTGGTTTCTAATTCTACCAAAATATAAAAACTGCACAGTTATCTGTCTACAAACACATGAAAAACACAAATGCCAATCACAGAATGGTTTCTACATGCACACACATTGTAGAGAAAAAAGTACTCCCTACACTTTAGCAGGAAAAATACATTAGTCTGATTAAAATCAAAATAGTCCACATACATCCCCTCACAATTAAATAACTCATCTTTCAAGTTCTTTTGTAGATTAAGGAGTATATCAATCACTCACCATATTTTCTTTTACAGAATCTCTGCACTGTGCACCTCTCAGCAAAAGCAAAGAATGGAAAAGTTTCCCTTTCATTTTCCACACATATACATGTAAACATCAAATCACAATCCTTCGCACATAAACTCAAAAGCAAACACACATTTCTATTGGTTAAACATGTCAACCCTTTCCAACTGAAATACATTTCAACCCTTCCCCCAATCTGCCTTCCGCCTGTTACCATAGAAACAGGTCATGGAACACTGCACTGAGCTCACAGGTGTAACGCCCTGAACGTCTCAGGATCGTTTAACAGACACGACAATGAGGACGCAACCACTAGTGAAGGGTTAGTTGTTTTAATGAAGGCAAATAGAATACAAAGAATAAACAAGTTATAGTCACTGGAATCCTCCAGGCTAAGTACGTTACCAGCCCACAGCACGGATGGTCCTAACCGTCCTCTGCATATACGCCGGTCCCGGCGTATGCCAACAGAGGGCAGAAATTAAATGGCCGACAATGCCAATCGGTAGGCTGTGAGGGGCACGAAGAGTGTTGGGGAGAATCGAGGAGTCAGGGAAACACCCAGCCGGGGTCTCTACCTGAAGGGAGCAGCCGCTCAACCTCTTCCTCAGACTGCACCGGGACGCGGAGTCACCTCCTGGTGATGCGTCACCAATACCCCAATCACAAGCAAGAAGACTGAACCGAGAGCAGCCGCTCGATCGATCCTGTGGACTTCCGAGTCTGTAACGCGGCAAACACCTCCTGGTGTGCGTTACAGCTGGCAGTCCCTGTGTCTCTGGTCGGGCTGGGAGTTACGACTCCAACCAGCAAAAGCGCCACTGCGCTTGGACTCAGCCGAGTCAAAAAGCGAAGCTCAATGGTTGACCGGTAGAGCTTCCGGGTCCTTCACAGGTGACGATGGGGCAAGACACGGCCCAGGGAGTAACGACTCGACCTACCTCCGTTCTTGCCTTACTGGAGCACCACTCCGGAACACTGCTCTTCATGAAGCAGGTACGTCGGTGTGAACACAATATCCGACAGCGTTGTACCTCCCGGTTCCTCCCTTTATAGGGCGTGTTTTCCTTGAGTTATGTAACAGCTCTCCTGTTTACATAAGGGCGTGTTTCCTTGAGTTATGTAACAGCTCTCCTGTTTACATAAGGGCGTGTTTCCCTTGAGTTATGTAACAGCTCTCCTGTTTACATAAGGGCGTGTTTCCCTTGAGTTATGTAACAGCTCTCCTGTTTACATAAGGGCGTGTTTTCCTTGAGTTATGTAACAGCTCTCCTGTTTACATAAGGGCGTGTTTCCCTTGTATGACAGGAATTCTTGACAGTACATCCTCCCTCTCAGCGGCTCCCCACGGGTCCAGCGCTGGCAGGAAAACGCCGATGGAACAAGGAGACCAAGCGCGGAGCATGAACCCCTTCAGCCGGTTCCCATGAATGCTCCTCCGGGCCATAGCCTTTCCACGCAACCAGGTACCACAGCTTCCCCCTGCGCCATTTGGACGCCCGTATGCCCGACACTTCATACTCCACCTCCGACTCCACGCATACCGGCCGAGGTGTCCCAGACGGCTTGGAGGGTGCTGGTTTGAGCAATGATACATGAAAGACAGGGTGTATCCGCAATGACTGGGGCAAGCACACCTTCACGTTCACGGGACCCATACACTTGGTAATTCGATAGGGGCCCATGTACTTGGGATGGAACACACTGTTCTTTCGAAACCTCATGTTTCTTGTGGATATCCAGACGTAGTCTCCAGTGCGGTACAGTGGCCCGGGCCTTCTCTTCCTATCTGCCGCAGCCTTGTATCTTCTCTTGGCCTCTATTAGGACAGCCCTTGAGCGCATCAATGTGTCTTTTATGTGTGCCACCCTGTCCGCTGTGGCGGGAATCCTGTCCTCTCTGAACGGATGTAGAAATGGCAAGAACCTGGGATGTTGGCCATAGTTGCTATAGAACGGAGATGACTGTGTGGAGCTGTGAGTGGCGTTGTTATAGGCTATCTCTGCAACCCATAGCAAGTCGACCCATTCTTCCCTGCCCTGGTCCACAAAACATCGCAGATACTGTTTGAGCGTTTGGTTCAGGCGCTCGGTTTGGCCGTCCGTTTGAGGGTGGTAGCTGGTGGACAGGGCGGTCTTCACATGCAGCGCAGTGCACCAAGTCTTCCAGAATTGCGCAGTAAACTGCGACCCCCGGTCCGACACGATCACCCCAGGTAATCCATGCAGTCGTACCACATTCTTTAGGAGTAGTGACGCCAATTCCCCGGCCGTAGGGACTCTCTTGCAGGGGATGAAGTGCCCCATTTTCGTCAAGTAATCCACCACCACCAGTATTGCCGTCATCCCCTGGTCTACCGGTAGGCCCACCACGAAGTCCAGTGATATGCTATCCCATGGTCTATCCGGGGTTGGAAGTGGATGTAAGAGCCCTTGGGTTCGGCCATGGTCGGCCTTCATGGTAGCACACGTAGGACACTCCTGTCCCCACCTCCTGACATCCACTCTCATGGTTGGCCACCAGAAATGCCGTCCCATGCTAGCCACCGTTTTTTCAAAGCCCAAATGACCTGCGCATGGGGAGTCATGGCACCAGATGAATGCTTGTTTCCTTAGCCTAGGCGTGGGTATCAATAGGCACCTGCCCTTCAGGGGTATCCCGTCCTTCAGCTGCCATTCTCTGTGACTGAGGAGCCACCTCCGCCATGCGAATGACCTGATCCCTCTCTTTATTCCCCTCAGGAAAGTATCCGGTTGGATAACCCCCAATACCATCCTCGGGGAAATGATGGAACGCTCGGTCGCAGGCAATGGTTCCTTAACTGCAGATTGACGGGACAGGGCGTCCGCCTTTCGGTTTTCCGTCCCCGGCCGATATGTGATGCGGAAGTTGAACCCCGCAAAGAAGATCATCCACCGCAGCTGCCTGGGAGAAAGGTGTCTAGTGGCCGTCATGAACTGTAGGTTCCGATGGTCCGTGTACACCGATACCACATGTCTTGCCCCCATCAACCAATGCCTCCATTCGGTGAAGGCGTCCTTGATTGCGAGAAGCTCCTTCTCCGCAATATGGTAGTTGCGTTCGGCGTCGTTGAGTTTGCGGGACATGTACGCAATGGGATGAAGCACCCCTGTGTCGTGGTTGCGTTGGGACAAGATAGCCCCCAGCGCCACATCCGACGCGTCCGCTTCCACCACGTAGGGGAGATCCGGATCGGGGTGAGCCAACACCGGCGCCTTACCAAAGGCGCTTTTCAGGGCCTCAAAGGCTTTGTTCGCTTCAGGGGACCAGACAAACTCCTTGGACTTCCTCAGTAGCTGTGTGATTGGGGCCACCACTCCTGAAAATCCATCTATGAACCGCCTGTAAAAGTTGGCGAAGCCAATGAAACTTTGGACGTCCTTCACGCTTTGGGGCACCGGCCATTCTTTCACCGCCTTGATCTTTCGTTCTGCCATCTCCTGTCCCTCTGGACTCAGCATCACTCCGAGGAATTCCACGGATGTGACGTGGAAGTCACACTTGCTGAGTTTACAAAACAGCATGTTTTCCCTCAGCTTTTGGAGCACAGCTTTGACGTGGTGTACGTGCTCCTCCACACTGGACGAATAGATGAGGATGTCGTCGATATATACGACCACGTAGATATCCAACTCCTCTCTGAATACCTCATTCAAAAAGTACTGAAAGGCTGCCGGGGCGTTGCACAGACCGAACGGCATGACGAGGTACTCAAAAAGGCCGAACCTGGTCTTAAAGGCGGTCTTCCACTCGTCTCCGTCCCTCATGCGCACCAGATGGTATGCCCCTTTCAAATCCAACTTGGTGTAGATACGAGCTTTCTTGACCTGTTCCAGAAGTACACTGATGAGAGGCAAGGGGTACCGATTTTTTATGGTTATCGCATTCAATGCCCTAAAGTCCACACAGGCTCTCAGCTCCCCATTAGCCTTCGGGATGAAGAAGAGTGGCGAGGCGGCCGGAGACTTGGACGGGCGGATGAATCCTAGCTTGAGGAGTTTATCCAGGTACCCCCGGAGATGCACGTTTTCAGGCTCCGTCAGGGCATACAGCCTGCCGCTGGGAACGCTGGCCCCTGGCACCAGGTCGATCTGGCAGTCAAACTGTCTATGTGGTGGTAGCACTTCCGCCTTCACCTCATCAAATACATCCTCAAAACTGTGATAAGCCTGGGGGAGAGCCACATCTTTTTCTGCCGCTGTAGCCACCGTCTGACTCCCGCTCTCATCTGCGTCAAGGGATTCCGTTCTTATTCCACAATGCAGGATGCAATACGGTGACGTCATTTCGATGCGATGTGTTGGCCAATCCACAAAGGGGTTGTGTTTCTGTAGCCACGGCAATCCCAATATGACGCCATATTGGGGCGCTCGGATGATGTTAAAATCGATTTGTTCCAAATGGTTCCACCCATATCTCATCGGAAGGACCCCCGTGTGCTGCCCGATGGGCCCCGTCACCAATCGCCTTCCGTCTACAGCATAGACGTCTTCGGGTACAGCTTTGGGAAGAAGCACTAGCCCTAGCCTGCATGCCTCGTTGTGGTCCATAAACATGCCAGTGGCCCCTGAATCCACCATGGCCACAACGGGTATCCACTGGTCATGCACTCCCACGTGCACCGTGATAAACAGGTGTCGTTGTCCCTTAGTGACCGAGTTGGAAAGTGAAGGGATGGATGAGTGACTCCGAGATGCCCCTTCTCTGGTCTTGGAGTCCTCTAGTTTTCCGCCGGTATGTCCACCACGGCTGTTACCGACCGGTTGGCCCGATAACGTGACGTCTTCGGTTTGGCAGGGCATTCACGTACGTAGTGGCCTTTTTTGCCACAATATAGGCACAATCCTTGTTTACGGCGTGACTCTTTCTCCGTGGCTGTGAGGCTCGCTCGTATTGCGCCGATGTCCATGGGTTCTCCCTTGGATGCGGTGGAAGTTTCAGGACTTCCCACCGTCACATAGGATGGAAGGGATTTTCCTTTTCTCCCATGATCCCCCTTTCTTTCACTTAGCCTATGTTCCAGCCGTAATACCAGGTTGATAAGGCCCTCACATGTCTTGGGTTGAGGGTCAATATGAGCCACGGCGTCCTTGAGCTCATCGCACAGCCCTTGATGGAAGAGCGCCGTCTGTTTAGCAACAGGCCACTTGGTTTCCGCAACCAGCCTTCGGAACGCGTTGAGATACTGCACCAGGTCGTTGGATCCCTGTCTCAACTCAAGCATTTCACGGTCCGCCGTGTACGAGTCAGCCCTTCTGTCGAATACCTTCAGGAATTCCTCGCGAAAAGCACCCCAATCACATAAGAGGGGGTCGTCCCTGCTCACCAGAGGTACGGCCCATTGTGCCGCGTTTCCAGCCAAATAGGATATAAGGAAAGCCACACGAGCCTGACTCGTGGGGAACGCCTTTGGTTTGCACGATAAATGTAGCGCCACTTGTGTGAGGAATACCTGCACTGTGTTAGGATCCCCACTGTACCTCTCTGGTGCCGCCAAGGGGATGGCTACCGGCATTTCCACTACTACCGCAGGGGTCTGATTCGTGAGGGAGGTGCTGGGCGTGAGCGGGTCCAATCGGATAGCATCCAGTCTGGCTTTTACATCGGCTGTTTCTTGCCTAGAGGCAGCCACTTCAACTTGCATGGCCGCTAAAGCAGCCAGCACATCATCAAGTGTTGCCATGTCTGTTATCGACCGGGAGACAGTTAGTGTTATTAAGGTCGGATATTTTGTAACGCCCTGAACGTCTCAGGATCGTTTAACAGACACGACAATGAGGACGCAACCACTAGTGAAGGGTTAGTTGTTTTAATGAAGGCAAATAGAATACAAAGAATAAACAAGTTATAGTCACTGGAATCCTCCAGGCTAAGTACGTTACCAGCCCACAGCACGGATGGTCCTAACCGTCCTCTGCATATACGCCGGTCCCGGCGTATGCCAACAGAGGGCAGAAATTAAATGGCCGACAATGCCAATCGGTAGGCTGTGAGGGGCACGAAGAGTGTTGGGGAGAATCGAGGAGTCAGGGAAACACCCAGCCGGGGTCTCTACCTGAAGGGAGCAGCCGCTCAACCTCTTCCTCAGACTGCACCGGGACGCGGAGTCACCTCCTGGTGATGCGTCACCGATACCCCAATCACAAGCAAGAAGACTGAACCGAGAGCAGCCGCTCGATCGATCCTGTGGACTTCCGAGTCTGTAACGCGGCAAACACCTCCTGGTGTGCGTTACAGCTGGCAGTCCCTGTGTCTCTGGTCGGGCTGGGAGTTACGACTCCAACCAGCAAAAGCGCCACTGCGCTTGGACTCAGCCGAGTCAAAAAGCGAAGCTCAATGGTTGACCGTTAGAGCTTCCGGGTCCTTCACAGGTGACGATGGGGCAAGACACGGCCCAGGGAGTAACGACTCGACCTACCTCCGTTCTTGCCTTACTGGAGCACCACTCCGGAACACTGCTCTTCATGAAGCAGGTACGTCGGTGTGAACACAATATCCGACAGCGTTGTACCTCCCGGTTCCTCCCTTTATAGGGCGTGTTTTCCTTGAGTTATGTAACAGCTCTCCTGTTTACATAAGGGCGTGTTTCCTTGAGTTATGTAACAGCTCTCCTGTTTACATAAGGGCGTGTTTCCCTTGAGTTATGTAACAGCTCTCCTGTTTACATAAGGGCGTGTTTCCCTTGAGTTATGTAACAGCTCTCCTGTTTACATAAGGGCGTGTTTTCCTTGAGTTATGTAACAGCTCTCCTGTTTACATAAGGGCGTGTTTCCCTTGTATGACAGGAATTCTTGACAACAGGTCACAAGTTCAGCACACAATGTTCCTACACAAGACAGGAAGTGTGCTTGACTTTTCAACATATCAGCTTATCATATATAATGTTCCTTACAATCTGTTTTTGTTAACAAATAACAATCATACTTCTAAAAAAACAAAAATATACACCCTACCTTTCAGTGTAGAAAGTTGTTATACAACCAATGATTTCTTGTCGTTTTTCAAAAAACGTTGCCGTGGATCCGCGCACCCACCGCGAGAGAATCCGTGCATCCAACGCGATAGGATGCGAGCACCGTGCGCGCATTTTGGCGCTTTTTTTTTAAAAAAGGGAGGCCACAGGGGGTCCTTCTGGGACCCCCTAAGCAGATCTAGAGGGTCAGAGTATTTCCACTCTGCCCCCTTTATATCTTTTACACACTTATTCCCCTTCATCTTCAGCCTCGCTTCTACCGAGGCAGAAAATGGCGCCAACAGTTCCTGGTTTCGAATGTAGAGAGACGCTCGACAGCCAATTAGCATTCAGTGTGCGATCGGGAGGGTGAGCGCTCCGTTCGGGGAGGGTGCGCCTACGGTGCGGGTTCGGTCCGCGGATCCTCCGCGGCCATAGATATCACTAACTTTTTTACCCTAATTTTCTCAGGAACTACTGAACAGATTCACACCAAATATGCAAAAGGCACAAATCTGAACTGAGGACTACCTCTTTGCCAAATTTGGTGTCATTCCGTTCAGCGGTTCGGGCTGTAGCTGCGACAACAGATCCTACGGGAAATTGCATGGGGAAAATGCGTTTTGGGACCCCCCTTTTTTCTCGGCCCCCGCTTCACGGATCACCACAAAACTTTCAGGGTAGGAGCGGAGCGGAGCTGGCCAAAAGTTTGGAGAATTTCGCGAAGATTAGTCAATCGGCGCCAAAGATATTCCCCATAGAATGTTGCGGATTTCCTATGGAAAATAGGTCCTAACTATAACTATCTACTGGCGACCGCCAGTGGATGATATTTATATATTTATATATATATATATCTCTATATATATATATAAATATTTATATATATATATATTCAAAGTTCACAGTTGCACCAAAGCAAGGCGCACTCACAGTCGGCATTACATAGGGTCAGGGAGGGGGAGCAGGCACGTCCAGCGTCTGCAGCACCTGACGCGTTTCGGGCTTCCGCCCTTCTTCATAGGTACGCTGCTGCATAAAGAAACCAGCAAACTGACTTTTCCAGATTTCTCCCTTTAATACAACCCAGGTGAGTATATAGACAAAGTGCATCCTGGGACTGGAAGTCACAAAACTAATACCCATGTGGGCTGCTGGCGTTCTTAAATGCAAAATATCAAAGTACTTTATAAACAGGAGTGCTGCCAACACCTTCCCACATTCAGCCACTTGCCCGTTTGTCCCGCAATGCCATCCGATGAACAGCTGCGGAGCCGCTAGAATATGCGGCGGTGCGCCTCCCGGCCGGGCCAGCCGTCAATATTCAAAGTTCACAGTTGCCCCAAAGCAAGGCGCACTCACAGTCGGCATTACATAGGGTCAGGGAGGGGGAGCAGGCACATCCAGCGTCTGCAGCACCTGACGCGTTTCGGGCTTCCGCCCTTCTTCATAGGTACGCTGCTGCATAAAGAAACCAGCAAACGGACTTTTCCAGATTTCTCCCTTTAATACAACTCAGGTGAGTATATAAACAAAGTGCATCCTGGGACTTCTTTTTCTTATTTTTTGGCCCTTTTCTGGCAGGGGGATGCACGGATCCTGAGCGCATCCCACGATTTTTTTTTTTTTTTTTTAAACAATTTTTTGGGGCCTAGGGGGTCAGGGTGTTTCTACCCTGCCCCCTTTTTGCGTTTTTTTGCGGGTTTTTGTGCTTTCTTGTGCCTTGGTTCTACCGAGGCACAAGATGGCTGCCAACACTTCCTGATTCAGAGTGTTGGCAGCCAATTAGCATAAAGCTCGTGCTTGGGAGGATCCGCGGCCCTAGATATATCTATCTTTTTACTTATGAATATCTCAAGAACTACTGAACGGATTTACACCATTTAACCAAAAGGCACAAGTGTGAACCAAGGGCTACCTCTTCGCCAAATTTGGTGTAATTCCGTTCAGCAGTTCGGGCTGTAGCTGCGTCAACAGGTCCTATGGGAAATTGCATGGGGAAAACGCATTTTGGGACCAGGGGCAAGACACGGCCCAGGGAGTAACGACTCGACCTACCTCCGTTCTTGCCTTACTGGAGCACCACTCCGGAACACTGCTCTTCATGAAGCAGGTACGTCGGTGTGAACACAATATCCGACAGCGTTGTACCTCCCGGTTCCTCCCTTTATAGGGCGTGTTTTCCTTGAGTTATGTAACAGCTCTCCTGTTTACATAAGGGCGTGTTTCCTTGAGTTATGTAACAGCTCTCCTGTTTACATAAGGGCGTGTTTCCCTTGAGTTATGTAACAGCTCTCCTGTTTACATAAGGGCGTGTTTCCCTTGAGTTATGTAACAGCTCTCCTGTTTACATAAGGGCGTGTTTTCCTTGAGTTATGTAACAGCTCTCCTGTTTACATAAGGGCGTGTTTCCCTTGTATGACAGGAATTCTTGACAACAGGTCACAAGTTCAGCACACAATGTTCCTACACAAGACAGGAAGTGTGCTTGACTTTTCAACATATCAGCTTATCATATATAATGTTCCTTACAATCTGTTTTTGTTAACAAATAACAATCATACTTCTAAAAAAACAAAAATATACACCCTACCTTTCAGTGTAGAAAGTTGTTATACAACCAATGATTTCTTGTCGTTTTTCAAAAAACGTTGCCGTGGATCCGCGCACCCACCGCGAGAGAATCCGTGCATCCAACGCGATAGGATGCGAGCACCGTGCGCGCATTTTGGCGCTTTTTTTTTAAAAAAGGGAGGCCACAGGGGGTCCTTCTGGGACCCCCTAAGCAGATCTAGAGGGTCAGAGTATTTCCACTCTGCCCCCTTTATATCTTTTACACACTTATTCCCCTTCATCTTCAGCCTCGCTTCTACCGAGGCAGAAAATGGCGCCAACAGTTCCTGGTTTCGAATGTAGAGAGACGCTCGACAGCCAATTAGCATTCAGTGTGCGATCGGGAGGGTGAGCGCTCCGTTCGGGGAGGGTGCGCCTACGGTGCGGGTTCGGTCCGCGGATCCTCCGCGGCCATAGATATCACTAACTTTTTTACCCTAATTTTCTCAGGAACTACTGAACAGATTCACACCAAATATGCAAAAGGCACAAATCTGAACTGAGGACTACCTCTTTGCCAAATTTGGTGTCATTCCGTTCAGCGGTTCGGGCTGTAGCTGCGACAACAGATCCTACGGGAAATTGCATGGGGAAAATGCGTTTTGGGACCCCCCTTTTTTCTCGGCCCCCGCTTCACGGATCACCACAAAACTTTCAGGGTAGGAGCGGAGCGGAGCTGGCCAAAAGTTTGGAGAATTTCGCGAAGATTAGTCAATCGGCGCCAAAGATATTCCCCATAGAATGTTGCGGATTTCCTATGGAAAATAGGTCCTAACTATAACTATCTACTGGCGACCGCCAGTGGATGATATTTATATATTTATATATATATATATCTCTATATATATATATAAATATTTATATATATATATATTCAAAGTTCACAGTTGCACCAAAGCAAGGCGCACTCACAGTCGGCATTACATAGGGTCAGGGAGGGGGAGCAGGCACGTCCAGCGTCTGCAGCACCTGACGCGTTTCGGGCTTCCGCCCTTCTTCATAGGTACGCTGCTGCATAAAGAAACCAGCAAACTGACTTTTCCAGATTTCTCCCTTTAATACAACCCAGGTGAGTATATAGACAAAGTGCATCCTGGGACTGGAAGTCACAAAACTAATACCCATGTGGGCTGCTGGCGTTCTTAAATGCAAAATATCAAAGTACTTTATAAACAGGAGTGCTGCCAACACCTTCCCACATTCAGCCACTTGCCCGTTTGTCCCGCAATGCCATCCGATGAACAGCTGCGGAGCCGCTAGAATATGCGGCGGTGCGCCTCCCGGCCGGGCCAGCCGTCAATATTCAAAGTTCACAGTTGCCCCAAAGCAAGGCGCACTCACAGTCGGCATTACATAGGGTCAGGGAGGGGGAGCAGGCACATCCAGCGTCTGCAGCACCTGACGCGTTTCGGGCTTCCGCCCTTCTTCATAGGTACGCTGCTGCATAAAGAAACCAGCAAACGGACTTTTCCAGATTTCTCCCTTTAATACAACTCAGGTGAGTATATAAACAAAGTGCATCCTGGGACTTCTTTTTCTTATTTTTTGGCCCTTTTCTGGCAGGGGGATGCACGGATCCTGAGCGCATCCCACGATTTTTTTTTTTTTTTTTTAAACAATTTTTTGGGGCCTAGGGGGTCAGGGTGTTTCTACCCTGCCCCCTTTTTGCGTTTTTTTGCGGGTTTTTGTGCTTTCTTGTGCCTTGGTTCTACCGAGGCACAAGATGGCTGCCAACACTTCCTGATTCAGAGTGTTGGCAGCCAATTAGCATAAAGCTCGTGCTTGGGAGGATCCGCGGCCCTAGATATATCTATCTTTTTACTTATGAATATCTCAAGAACTACTGAACGGATTTACACCATTTAACCAAAAGGCACAAGTGTGAACCAAGGGCTACCTCTTCGCCAAATTTGGTGTAATTCCGTTCAGCAGTTCGGGCTGTAGCTGCGTCAACAGGTCCTATGGGAAATTGCATGGGGAAAACGCATTTTGGGACCCCCCTTTTTTCTCAGCCCCCGCTTGACGAATCACCACGAAACTTTCAGGATAGGAGCAGACCGGAGCTGTCCAAAAGTTTGGAACATTTTGCAAAGATTCGTCAACCGGTGCCAAAGTTATCTCCAATCGAATGTTGCGGATTTCCTATGGAAAATAGGTCGTAACTATAACTATCTACTGGCGACCGCCAGTAGATGTATATATATTCACTGAAAAAACCAAAGGTTTCAGGGGTGTTATAGTTAGCTGGACATTTCCCTCGTACAAAACCCTGGAAATTCCCCTGTTATAGTTAGTTCAGCTAACTATAACTCGCGCCCCCACAATGCACTGCTGATGACGTCACATATTACATCACTCATGACATGGTCAGTGACATCACTGATGACATCACTGATGACATCCCAAATGACATCACTGATGACATCACTGATGACATCATCCATTGAGTATGTGTTTCTGAACAGTTTTATTATGTTTAATATATATAGGGAAAGGCCTGTTGAAAAATAAGTGGGTGTACAAGTATGTGAATGGATGATTTTCTAGGTGCGTAACTGAGTCTATAAGTGAGTCAATAAATGTATCTTACTGCAGACTAGTGACTAAACTGTGTGAATGTGTGTATGTGTCTGTGTGTAGGTGTATAAGTGGCTGCATGGTTTTGTGAATAGCTATATGAGTGTCTATATGGGTTATTGATTGGTTGTCTGAGTATCTGTATGGGTGCCTGAGTGTTTGTGTGGGTAGGGTGTGTATGACTCTATGTATAGATGCGTGAGTGGGTGATTCTATAGGTGCATGGTTTTAAGAGTGCATCTGTGATGGACTGTATGGTTGGGTGAGTGTATGTATGGGTGTGTTAGGGATTGAATGTATATCTCAGTGGTACATGTGTGACTAACTACATATGTGAAAGGCAGTATATATGTGTGTAAGAGTATATAAGTGGGTATATGTGAGAGTGTGTGATTGTGAGAGTGGCTGTATGGATGAGTGTGGGCTTGTATCAATGATTCTATTAGAGCGGAAGAATGTGGTACTATTTTTATGAGTAAGTGAACTTGAGTGTGTTTAACTGTATAGGTGAATAAATTGGACTGTGTTTAATTACTTGCACGACTGATTAGGTGTGTCAGTACCTCAATGGATGATTGGTTGTGTGTGAGTGTCTATATAGGTGTATAAATGCATATGATAGTCTAGTACGGAGTGACTGTCAGTATGAGTGACTGTACAGGTGAGTAAGTGGAGGTGTATGTAGACCTAAGAGTTAATGAGTGGGTATGTTGTTATTGGTATTGGAGTATCTATGATTTTCAAAATGGCCGTCTGAAATTTTGAGTCGGTGTATCCAAGGTTATATTAGGGTGTGAGGAGATGCACTAATTTATCACATGGATGATGTCATCAGTGATGTCCTCAGTGATGTCATCAGTCACTGACCATGTCATGAGTGATGTAATATGTGACGTCATCAGCAGTGCATTGCGGGGGCGCGAGTTTTAGTTAGCTGAACTAACTATAACAGGGGAATTTCTAGGGTTTTGTACGAGGGAAATGTCCAGCTAACTATAACGCCCCTGAAACCTTTGATTTTTTCAGTGAATTTCTAAGGTTTTTTTAAATGCCAATTCCTAACTATAACGCCCCTGAAACCTATGGTTTTTTCAGTGAATTTCAAAGGTTTTTTAAATGCTAATTCCTATCTATAACTTATCTCTGAAGATATCATGAAAAGCATTCTTTTTTCAAAGTAGGGTGCACATTAGTTTTGTGGAAAAGCATCTTTGTGATTGGTTAAGAAAAAGCAGTTTCAACGTGGAGTACATATCAAAGGATAAAATTTGCTCATATCAACCACACCTGCTACTTGCATTTGAAAGGCACTGTTCGAACTTAAAACAATCGTCAACTTTTAACCTGCACGTGTCGTTAAATATTCAAGAAAATGTTACAAAAAAAATATCGTTAAGTTTTAAAAAATTGATGAACTTTTAACCTGCACGTGTTGTAGAATGTCCTAGAAAGAGTGTTGATAGAATACGTTGCACTTCTGACTTCTATGTGTTGTTCAATATTTAAAAAAAAGTTCATATGGAAAATTAAAAAGAAACCAATAGAGAAGTTTTGAAACCTAAAAGAATCAAGGAACTATTCTAATTTATTCTTTACATGTATTTATGTGTGCAGCAACAAAATTATAGACACAACAGCACTAGGAAGAGGAAGAAGCAGGGAGTGGGGGGAGTGGGGGAGATGGGCAGAATGGCACACATGCACAATTAAGTACAACACACATATAGACTAACAATGGCCAAAATGAAACACACCAACAAGCAGCACAAGTCACACAACCCGCCAACATCACACCACTGAACGAGCATAGAAGTAAAAACCATGCTGCATTCATACAGGATGTGTACAAAGGCCAGTCGTTGGTGTTGTGGGATGTCTGCGACCGTGGTCATCATGGATGAGATGCCCAGCATGTGGCACATGGTCGCGTTCACTGTGTGTTATGTTGCCAAACGGCTGCACCTCCCTCCCACGAGCCCCCACACTTTTGTACGGTGCGCTGTTGTATCTCGTGCACTCGTACAGCACACCATTGTAATGCCTATTTGCGCATGTCCTGCTACATTCCAACTACAACATCACAGTGCCGTTTGGAGGTGGTGCATGCCAGTTTACAACATCAACTGCTGCGGCTCTTGTAGCAGGCCACACCAGAACACAGAGACACACTTACCGCACTTCCTGTACACTGACATGTCCGAGACACCCCGTTCCCCTTGCCGGATAGGCACACCCCTGCACTGACCTGTGAACCCCAGACCAGCACACGCCAGTTGTGCATGCAGGAGGATGCGTGCGTAGCTACACATCCAGGCTCACTGCCAACGCTGAGGTGACAGCACACTGTGATGTTGCAGGGCTCGTGCCTATCATGCTAAGACAATGACCACAGGGACACACTTACTAAGATGTGGGTTTGGGGGGCATTGGCGGTCCTGGAGTTGTTGAGATGAGTCTTCTGGCCCACATGGGTATCCCTGTATCATGCTCATTGACTCTATGGTACCTGTGGGTGTTCTGGTGTGGCTCTTGGCTGTGTTCCCTTTCATGGTGCAGGTAGTTGTCCTGCTTAACACCAGCAGAAAGCAGGTGTAAAATCCCTGGTGCTAAAGTGTCTTATCGCCGGAATTTGTTTCGCATTGCAATTGGTGTGAAAGTTGTGATGTGATTTTTTTCGTGTGCAGAACAATATACGAACTGAGCAGTGTATCTCATTAAGATCCAGCACCTGACGCACTATTCTCAATCTATATAAATATAATGAGATTTCTTAATAGATTTTGTGTGTACACTGTAAGTGCAGCCAATACCTCAGTGCAATTCAATACAGGATTTTAGTATTTAGAATAAATCGGAAAGGTGCACCTCGTGTCTTTTTGCACGGGAACGGCTACTCTCCATTTCATTATCAGCACTTTAACGGAAGTAAAGTTGAGATAAATCTAACACACTATTCAGAAGTTGGTGCAAACTGCAGATATCACCAGTATTCCAGCGATAAGTCCCCCAAAATTTAACACCATGGTGGACTCCATCAAATAAGAGTAATAAGAACATGAAAGAGTCACACAGCAGTTAAGAGAACAACCAAAAACGTTATTAATTTTTTTTCAAAACTTTATTTTTTATAATAATAAATATATAAACGAAAAACTATTTTCAAACTTTATTTTTTTATTAACATATATATGAACAATAAACTAATAAACAAAATGTAGCAACAATAATAAAAAACAACAAGGCGGAACACTACTGTGGGGACAATGGATGTCGACGACAGACCTGGAAAATAAGAAAGATTGTTAAAAAAAAACAACATAGTATTCTCAACAAAATACCACAAGAAACAAATCACAGATATTTAAAATGCATACAGCTAACAAAATGTTATAAGTTTAACTTACAAAAACTGTAAATGTTGCCGCTTTAAAATATTTACCGAATCTGAAGAAAATGTTTTGCAGTAGGCACCACACAAACAACGTTTTTCTTCAGTGGTGAGGACATTTTTTACTTTTTCCAAGGAGCAAACAAAGACCAATGCCACCTTCGTCACTCGCAAGATTTGCCAAAGAGTTCTGTTACGAGGAGATCCTAACAAAAAATACTCGTGCGGCACAGCAAGTGTGATGAAACACCTAAGGACCCTTCATCCAAACAATCTTGCACGAGAAGAGTGCAAACAGATGAGAAAAACTCCTGTTCTGTTTCTGTAAAAAAGAATCACAAATAAATGTATATTAATAACTTTCAAAGGTATACTATTCCATTACTGTACAAACACATTTAATATAAAAACTGACTATGAAACTATAGCCCTGAACCACAAGTGTGATGATCATTAAAACACTACATGCATAGTGCATACTACTTTGAAGCAGTTCATGCCCTAAAGCCTACCTCACTAAAAGACTACATGCTAACTGACTAAATGATTACAGTAGTATAAGGAGACACACTTGGTGACTCACAGGGTGTTTGCTAGAAGAGTATGAATACTAACTAGGGAATAGAAGGTGTGAAACACAACTGTGTAGGTGTTTAGAGGACTGCATCCATACTGCATAGGCATTTAAAGCAGTCCATGTGCTAAGGCCTGGCTCACTGCATGACTACTTGGGTACTGACTGAATGATTATCGTACAGCAAGGAGAGTGCCTAGGTGAATTTATAAGTGCTAGGTTTTTCGCACAGGGAATAGATTAGTACTTGGTATTGAATGGGTCACTACAGGAGTGCAAAGGCAGTGACAAGTGCTGGACTGTATGGATACTGACTAGGAAATTGAAAGTGTGAAAGACAAGTGTCTAGGTGGTTAGAAGACTGCATGCATAGTGCATAGGGGTTCGAAGCAGTCCATGTGCTAAGGCCTGGCTCAGTGTATGAATACTTAGGCACTGACTGAATGATGAGAGTACTGCAAAGATAGTATCTTGGTGAATTTATAAATGTTTGGGTTTTAGCACAGTGAATGGATTAGTACATGGTGATGAATGGGTCACTAGAGGACTACAAAGAGAGTCACAGGGTATTTCCTGGAAGTGTATGGATACTGACTAGGGAATTGAAGGTGTGAAAGACAATTGTGTAGGTGGTTAGAGGACTGCATACATAGAGGATAAGGGTTTGAAGCAGTCCATATACTAAGGCCTGGGTCACCGGATGAGTACTTGGGTAATGACTGAATGATTAGAGTACTGCAAGGAGAGTGCCTGGGTGAATTTATTAGGGTTTGGCGCTGTGAATGGATTAGTACATGATGCTGAATGGGTCACTAGAGGAGTGCAACGGCAGTGACAGGGTGTTTGCTGGAAGTGAACGGATACTGACTGGGGAATTGAAGGTGTGAAAGACAAGTGTGTAGGTGGTTAGAGGACTGCATGCATAGTGGATATGGGTTTGATGTAGTCCATGTGCTAAGACCTGGCTCAGTGTATGAATACTTAGGCAGTGACTGAATCATTAGAGTACTGGAAAGAGAGTGTCTAGGTGAATTTATAAGTGTTTGAGTTTTGGCACAGTCAATGGATTAGTACATGCTGTTGAATGGGTCTCTAGAGGACTGCAAAGGAAGTGACAGGATGTTTCCTGGAAGTGTATGGATACTGACTAGGGAATTGAAGGTGTAAAAGACAAGTGTATAGTACGTCAGAACACTTTTATTTGAAGCAATCTATTTGGTACTTAGAAACTGACTAAATAATCAGACTACTTCTAGGACAGTGCTTAGGTAAAACTTTTAAATTTTCAGTTCTGCCACAGTGAACAGAATAGTACATGGTACTGCACCTTAGTGTCAAACCCTGACTCATTTTATCAATGCATAAGCAAAGACTAGCTTCTAATGCTACTAAAACTTGACAACATGAGAGGTTTTAAATTAGTTATCTGTCAGCAAATACACGATGTTACCAAATGCTTCTCTCACAGTGGTTCTCAAATGCACACAGACTCACAGTGTAATTCTAGACAACAACCACTATACCGAGGAGTTTATCAAAAATCATTCACTACTGTGGAAGTGGTAAGCGAACTGCACACAATCTTCATATTTCAGGACTGCACTTTTGTGTCAATGCCTGACTTATATAATGAAAGCATAAGCCATAACTGTCTTCTAATGCTACTAAAACTTGACAACATGACAGGTTTTAAAACAGTTATCTGTCAGCAAATACACGATGTTACCAAATGCTTCTCTCACAATCCTTACCCAAATGCACACAGACTCACAGTGTGATTTTAGACAAGCAACACTATCCTAGGAGTTTACCAAAACTCATTCACTAGTCTGGAAGAGTTAATGGTACTGCACACAATCTACATATTTAAGTACAGCACATCAGTGTCAAAGCATGACTCATTTAATCAACATATAAGCAAAGACTGGATTCTAATGCTACTAAAACTTCTCAACAGGACAGATTTTAAAACAGTTATCTGTCAGCAAATACATGATGTTACCAAATGATTCTCTCACAGTGATCCCAAATACACACTAACTCACAGTGTGATTCTAGACAAGCACCACTATCCCTATGAGGTTACCAAAACTCATTCACAACAGTGCAAGTGGTAAGGGGGATGCACACAATCTACATATTTCACAACTGCAATTTACTGTCAATGCCTGACTCATATAATGAAAGCATAAGCCATAACTGTCTTCTAATGCTACTAAAACTTGACAACATGACATGTTTTACAACACGTATCTGTCAGCAAATACACGATGTTACCAAACACTTCTCTCACAGTGGTTCCCAAATACACACAGGCTCACAGTGTGATTCTAGACAAACAACACTATCCCTAGTAGCTTACCAAAACTCATTCACTACAGTGGAAGTGGTAAGGGAACTGCACACAATCTACATATTTCACGACTGCACTTTAGTGTCAGTTCAGTTCATAAGGCTTTATTCGGAGCTTAAAAACAAAAGTCCATAAAAGCACAAAACATACATAAAAACTTCATCATTTTAACAATTAGATATATAAATACATTAAAAACAATTCAAAATGACAGATTAGGCCTTGCTTTGATAGCCCGCAGAAGGAAAGTGGCAATAAAGAAACAAACATGAGGTGGCATGTTAAATAGCAGGTTCATAGTGTCTTTTACAGTCCTGACTCCATGTTTCTTAAAAACAGGTTTTAAAAAAGCTGATCGGAGGTTTCCATAAAATGAACAGAACAATAAGAAGTGTACAGTACTTTGTGCGGTAATATGGTCACATGGGCAAGGACCTGTTGGGTGTTTCTTAATGCTTGGAAATGCGACCAGATGATGAACAATACCAAAACGGAGCCTTGTCAATACAAATCGATGGGAGGGTCTAGAGACAAAACTCAGATAAGGTTGAAACCCTATCGTTTCACTAAAACTTCCATAAAAACGACAGGTTATTAAGTTGTCACTGGTCCTCCCACGCTTCTCATTTCTGTGATTCATATAAGTAGATTTCAGCTCGTTTTTGGTAAAACAAGAGGCTGCATGATGATCCTCTAATATATTGAGATCAAAAATTTTGGAAAAACTTTCAGAGACATATTTTACCCATGGAATCAATAGATGCTTATCAGTGGAGAGACAATCTTCAATGATGGCTCTATTTAGAGATGTCTCTTCCTTTATCCATATTGCACGCCAAAGCATAAGCGGTCTAAGGGCTACATGGTCTGAGAGATGTTGGATCCCAAACTCCCTATGCACTAGATCAGTGGAGGCCGAAGTAGGTAGACTTAAAAGTCTTTTGAGAAAGGTGTTTTCTTCCACTTGAAGACTGCTACTCGAAGCATGCCCCCAGATACCGGCACCATAGAGAGTAATAGAAAGACACCTCATTTGATAAATTTTTAACATGTCCATGAGCCGTTTATCCCCTAATTTAGAGGCGAACTGAAAAACCCCATGGGCACTTTTCGCCATTCTACCCCTTACATAATTAATCTCATTAGTCCAACTACCAGAATTAGAAAAGGTAATACCTAGGTAGTTGAAAGTGTCCACTGTTAAAACCTTTTGTCCTTCAATAAAAAAGGAATGTGGCTTTTTACAACTTTTGCCACACTCCATGACAAAGGTTTTAGATTTATTAATCTTTAACTTCCTGTCCTTGATGAACAGAGAAAATCTGTCCATTAGACGTTGCAGACCGATGGGAGTCCTAGATAAAATAACAGCATCGTCTGCATAAAGTAGGACAGGAATATGAAAATCAGGGGTTTTGGGGGTGTCGGCCGCAACGGTCTTTAGGACCGAATCAACCTCGTTAATAAAAAGTGTAAAAAGCAAGGGAGCCAGTACACAACCCTGCCTGATACCACGTCTTGTGGGGAACTTAGGGGTACATTCGCCAGCCGAGCCGTAACGTACGCTCGATCTAAGATTGGCATAAAGCCTGGCCAGAAAATGAACAATGCCCTCAGGGCAATGCCTGACTCATTTAATCAACGCATAAGCAATGACTGGCTTCTAATGCTACTAAAACTTGACAACATGACAAGTTTTAAAACAGTTTTCTGTCAGCAAATATACAATGTTACCAAACGCTTCTTTCACAGTGGTTCCCAAATGCACAAAGACTCACAGTGTGATTCTAGACAAGCACCAGTATCCCTAGGAGTTTACCAAAACTCATTCACTACACTGGAAGTGATAAGGGAACTGCACACAATCTACATATTTCACGACTGCTCTTTAGTGTTAATGCCTGACTCATTTAATCAACACATAAGCAATGACTGGCTTCTAATGCTACTAAAACTTAACAACATGACAGGTTTTATAACAGTTTTCTGTCAGCAAATACACAATGTTACCAAACGCTTCTTTCACAGTGGTTCCCAAATGCACAAAGACTCACAGTGTGATTCTAGACAAGCACCAGTATCCCTAGGAGTTTACCAAAACTCATTCACTACACTGGAAGTGATAAGGGAACTGCACACAATCTACATATTTTATGACTGCAATTTACTGTCAATGCCTGACTCATATAATGAAAGCATAAGCCATAACTGTCTTCTAATGCTACTAAAACTTGACAACATGACAGGTTTTAAAATAGTTATCTGTCAGCAAATACACGATGTTACCAAATGCTTCTCTCACAATCCTTACCCAAATGCACACAGACTCACAGTGTGATTTTAGACAAGCAACACTATCCTAGGAGTTTACCAAAACTCATTCACTAGTGTGGAAGAGTTAATGGTACTGCACACAATCTACATATTTAAGTACAGCACATCAGTGTCAAAGCATGACTCATTTAATCAACATATAAGCAAAGACTGGATTCTACTGCTACTAAAACTTCACAACATGACAGATTTTAAAACAGTTATCTGTCAGCAAATACATGATGTTACCAAATGATTCTCTCACACTGATCCCAAATACACACTAACTGACAGTGTGATTCTAGACAAGCACCACTATCCCTAGGAGCTTACCAAAACTCATTCACTACAGTGCAAGTGGTAAGGGAACTGCACACAATCTACATATTTCACGACTGCAATTTACTGTCAATGCCTCACTCATTTAATGAAAGCATAAGCCATAACTGTCTTCTAATGCTACTAAAACTTGACAACCTGACTGGTTTTAAAACACTTATCTGTCAGCAAATACACGATATTACCAAATGCTTCTCTCACAGTGGTTCCCAAATGCACACAGACTCACTGTGTGATTCTAGACAAACAACACTATCCCTTGCACTATATCAAAGCACATTTCTTCATCTAGAAGTAGTACTACATTTTAGTATAGAAACATAACATAACTCATTTCACAAATTCATAAACAATGACTGGTTTCGAATTCTACCAAAATATAAAAACTGCACAGTTATCTGTCTACAAACACATGAAAAACACAAATGCCAATCACAGAATGGTTTCTACATGCACACACATTGTAGAGAAAAAAGTACTCCCTACACTTTAGCAGGAAAAATACATTAGTCTGATTAAAATCAAAATAGTCCACATACATCCCCTCACAATTAAATAACTCATCTTTCAAGTTCTTTTGTAGAATAAGGAGTATAACAATCACTCACCATCCGATGAACAGCTGCGGAGCCGCTAGCATATGCGGCGGTGCGCCTCCCGGCCGAGCCGGCCATCCATATTCAAAGTTCACAGTTGCCCCAAAGCAAGGCGCACTCACAGTCGGCATTACATAGGGTCAGGGAGGGGGAGCAGGCACGTCCAGCGTCTGCAGCACCTGACGCGTTTCGGGCTTCCGCCCTTCTTCATAGGTACGCTGCTGCATAAAGAAACCAGCAAACTGACTTTTCCAGATTTCTCCCTTTAATACAACTCAGGTGAGTATATAAACAAAGTGCATCCTGGGACTGGAAGTCACAAAACTAATACCCATGTGGGCTGCTGGCGTTCTTAAACGCAAAATATCAAAGTACTTTATAAACAGGAGTGCTGCCAACACCTTCCCACATTCAGCCACTTGCCCGTTTGTCCCGCAATGCCATCCGATGAACATCTGCGGAGCCGCTAGCATATGCGGCGGTGCACCTCCCGGCCGGGCCGGCCGTCAATATTCAAAGTTCACAGTTGCCCCAAAGCAAGGCGCACTCACAGTCGGCATTACATAGGGTCAGGGAGGGGGAGCAGGCACGTCCAGCGTCTGCAGCACCTGACGCGTTTCGGGCTTCCGCCCTTCTTCATAGGTACGCTGCTGCATAAAGAAACCAGCAAACTGACTTTTCCAGATTTCTCCCTTTAATACAACTCAGGTGAGTATATAAACAAAGTGCATCCTGGGACTGGAAGTCACAAAACTAATACCCATGTGGGCTGCTGGCGTTCTTAAATGCAAAATATCAAAGTACTTTATAAACAGGAGTGCTGCCAACACCTTCCCGCATTCAGCCACTTGCCCGTTTGTCCCGCAGTGCCATCCGATGAACAGCTGCAGAGCCGCTAGCATGTGCGGCGGTGCGCCTCCCGGCCGGGCCGGCCATCAATATTCAAAGTTCACAAAAAAACGCGTCAGGTGCTGCAGATGCTGGGCGTGCCTGCTCCCCCTCCCTGACCCTATGTAATGCCAACTGTGAGTGCGCCTTGCTTTGGGGCAACTGTGAACTTTGAATATAGACGGCCGGCCCAGCTGGGAAGCGCCCCGCCGCATATGCTAGCGGCTCCACAGCTGTTCATCGGATGGCATTGCGGGACAAACGGGAAAGTGGCTGAATGCGGGAAGGTGTTGGCAGCACTCCTGTTTATAAAGTACTTTGATATTTTGCATTTAAGAACGCCAGCAGCCCACATGGGTATTAGTTTTGTGACTTCCAGTCCCAGGATGCACTTTGTTTATATACTCACCTGAGTTGTATTAAAGGGAGAAATCTGGAAAAGTCAGTTTGCTGGTTTCTTTATGCAGCAGCGTACCTATGAAGAAGGGCGGAAGCACGAAACGCGTCAGGTGCTGCAGACGCTGGGCGTGCCTGCTCCCCCTCCCTGACCCTATGTAATGCCGACTGTGAGTGCGCCTTGCTTTGGGGCAACTGTGAACTTTGAATATATATATATATATATATATATATATATATATATATATATATATATATATATATATATATATATATATATATATATATATTACCTACTGGCGGTCGCCAGTAGGTAGTTATAGTTAGGACCACGTTTCCATAGGAAAACCTCAACATTCTATTTTGAATAACTTTGGCGCCGGTCGACGAATCCTCGCGAATTTCTCAAAATAGGTGGGGCGCTACACTCCGCTCCTACCCTGAAAGTCTCGGGGGGATCCGTCAAGCGGGGGCTGAGATAAAAGGGGGGTCCCAAAACGCGTTTTTCCCATGCATTTTTCCATAGGACCTTTAGAACGAGCTACAGCCCGAACGGCTGAACAGAATTACTCAAAATTTGGCAGAGAGGTAGTCCCTAGGTCAAGGAAGTGCCTTTTGTAGGTTTGGTGTAAATCTGTTCAGTAGATTCTGAGAAAATAGCCTTTAAATCAATATATATATCTGAGCCCGCTTACGGTACGCTTACTGTACGCTTACGGTAAGCGTACGGTGGCGTGCGCGAGCGCGATTCTGATTGGCTCTTAGATCTTAGTAAACATTCGAATCGGCCGAAACCAGGAAGCGGCGGCCGCCATTTTGTGTATTTCACTCTGAAAAAAAAGAGTGAAAACAAGGAAAGGGGGGAATGAGGAGAGTTACAGACCCCCTAACATTTGTAAGGGGGTCAAAGAAGGACAGAAAAGTACAAAAAAAACATTTATTGATTTTAAAAAAAATCACGGGGTACGCGTACGGTAAGCTTACGGTAAGCGTACGGTAGAAAAAAAAAAAAAAACGAAAATCAGATTTAAGTGTTTAGATATTAGGGGGCTCTAAAAAGAGCCGTTGTGTTTATGAAATGATTTTTTAGTGGTACCTACAAGTAAGTACCGATGCAGAGTCTAAGGTTCAAGAGGAAGACTCTGTTCCCTTCATCATTGAAGTGCACACCATCTCCTCTATAAATGTCTTGCATGTCATAACGCAAGTTGTTGTGGTAAATGGCACCCATACCATAGTCACGGAGGAAAGCAGAAACAGATTTGTTGACGTGCTTTCTTGCTTTGTCATCGCACCGCGTGCCCACCGTGCGTGCACGGCACTAACTGCGTAAAGTGGGCGCGCGGTGCGCGAAGCGCACCGCGTGCTCACTGTGCGCGCACGGTGCGCGAAGCGCACCGTGCGCGCACGGAACGAACTGCGTTAAGTGGGCGCGCACGCCACGAATGGCGTAAAGTAACTTAGCATTTAAAAAAACGTACAAATTCACTGAAAAAACCATAGGTTTCACACACGTTATAGTTAGGAATTAGCATTTAAAAAACCTTGCAAATTCACTGAAAAAACCATAGGTTTCACACATGTTATAGTTAGCGGAAATTTTACTGATAAAAAACCAATGAAATTCCCCCGTTATAGTTAGAGCAGGCAACTATTAATAACACGCGACCGCAATCTTCTGCTGATGACATATGTGCCTTTATGAAAAAAAAATATTTGTAATATATGTATAGCTAAAAATGTATGGAAGAAGACATGGGCAAATAAGTGTCTAAATACAGTATTAGCATCAGCAGAGGATTGCGGTCGCGTGAGTTATAGTTGCCTGCTCTAACTATAACGGGGGAATTTCATTGGTTTTTTATCAGTAAAATTTCCGCTAACTATAACATGTGTGAAACCTATGGTTTTTTCAGTGAAAGATATATATATATATATTCATTCTGCTCCAAAGGTTGTCAACCAGGTGAGTAGCACTCGATCAGCAGCTTTTATTTATGATAGGCAGGGACGAGGATCCACTTGCTGAAGTCGCTCCGTAATGGAATTGCCTGACGCGTTTCGAAGCTCCATATGCTTCCCTTCAGAGGCTTGAACGGAGACGGTGTGTGCGAACGCTGAACCCACTGCACCATTTTCACATTGCACACCCACCAATGGGAAGCTCAAATGAGAGTGTGCATTGTGGGAAATGTGGTCCGGATAGCACACAAATCTTGTCCTGTATGGACCCTGCAAGTAGACTTGTCCTCAATCCTGTTTGCCGCTGCTGGCCCACATTGCCAACATGATAGTTACCATGTCGGGTGGCCCCCATAACATTACGTGGTGGTGCACACTCCGCGGCAGGACGGCCGCGTGTTACATTCTGCCTCAAAGGTTGTTCACCAGGTGAGTAGCACTCGATCAGCAGCTTTATTTATGATAGGCAGGGACGAGGATCCGTTTGTAGAAGCCGCTTCATAATGGAATTGCTTGACGCGTTTTGAAGCTCCATATGCTTCTCTTCAGAGGCTTGAATGGAGACGGTGTGTGCAAACGCTGAACCCACTTTGCCATTTTCATATTGCACACCCACCAATGGGAAGCTCAAATGAGAATGTGCATTGTGGGAAATGTGGTCCGGATAGCACACAAATCTTGTCCTGTATGGACCCTGCAAGTGGACTCGTCCTCAATCCTGTTTGCCGCTGCTGGCCCACATTGCCGACATGATAGTTACCATGTCGGGTGGCCCCCATAACATTACGGAGTGGTGCACACTCCGCGGCAGGATGGCCGCATGTTACATTCTGCTCCAAAGGTTGTCCACACATCTCTCTCTCTCATGCTTTCAAATGCACATCCCACAAGTTCTGTTCCTGGCATTGCCATAAAAGGTAAACACTCCCCCTCTGAAGCTACAAGGACACATGAAATGCAAGCACAAAGCAGAGTGGACATGCAGGAAAAAGGATGTCGTACATTCAAGCTAGAATAAATCAAAACAACTAAAATCAATTAAAACAATGGTAGTCAAAGGTCTTCACATGGTCCGAATACATGGGTGTGCCTTTGGCACTACACACCACCTCAGAACATAACACTGATTCTAATAGCTCTGTGAATTTCCAGCACCAGGCTCTTCCTTTGATGAAGAGCGGTGAAGGATTGGAGGGCTTTCTTGGCAGGATTACAGTGTGTTCAGTCATACGTTACAGTTCTGTAAGTAATACCACTCCATACTCTTACTTTGGATAGGAGGAAGAGAAGACTGTTTGTGTGCAGCAAAGGAGTGAATGTTCTCTGCAAAGGGGCCAACAAGAGGCACAGGAAGGTGTTATGAGACAACATCCAGGGCATCACTTAGCCTGCCATCTGGTGCCTGGAGCACCACATAAGAGGCGCACGCATCTTTGGCCTCATCAACGAGGACGCGTGAGGTATGCTCAAGGTTTTCTTGGAAAAACGTTTTCAAAGGGATGGAGCTACTTATACTGAGCATACAAAAAGAAAGACTGTCATGTCTCTGGCATGGATGTAGTCAATGCCAAGAAAAATGCCAGGGATGCACTCTCTGTGGATTTGGAGGCCAAAGACCTATGACACACTCTACTCTGAATGATTCTTGGTGCACCACAGAGTGGAAGGTAAACCACCTCTCATCTTGCTGTCTCTGATTCTAAGGGGGATATTTACAATAATATGTCAGAGCGCAGTGTTTCTCCAAAATTGGTAATGCCGCAATCCGACATTTTTTTAAACACAGGGATGCACCGTATTTCCAAAAATACTGCGCACACCTGTTTCCCCTAGCGCTGACGCAAAAAAAGCTGCCTAGCGCAGGCACTCTTGCACCATGTTGCAAGGGTGCCTGTGCTGCAGGGGCGATTGTTTATGTGTAGGGAGGGACACCTTCCTGCACATAAGCAATCTTTAAAGGCAATTTGCTGTTTCTATGTGTGCTGCAGAAAGAGAAAAATATGAGGAGAAACGAATATTTTTCTCCCCATATCGCCATCCAAAGACTAGGTTTTACCTAACCTCAGTTTTTGGCGCTGCCCCATCCTTGTAAATATGGGGCAGCATCAAAAACCAATGGGTGTTGCAGTGAAAAGCCCACAGCAACACCCATTGTCCGCCCCTTTGCCACACTGGACTGCTGCGGTAAGGGGCACATTTACAAGGTGGCATTAAGCCACGTTAGGTGGCTTATCGCCACCTTGTAAATATGGGGTAGAGAGCAACGCCAACAGAGCGTCAGAAAAACGAACGCTCTGATGGCATTAGGTGCTTGTAAATATGCCCCTACGTCTCTTGCAGCTAAAATAAATCTTGAAGCGAGCAAGAGACCTAGCAGCCTGGGTCAAATGCCTCGCTCAGGCCCTTTAGACTATCCTATTCCAATTGGGTGATGTTATTAAAGAAAGCTTCTTGCACATATTATCTATGGCTGGGAGAATTCCCAGCCTTTCTGCCACCACATAATAGAACAACGCAGTATCAACATTGCAGTCAGAGATGTTAATGAACGTCACGTTTTGGTCTGCAAAACTCCTGGGCACACTATACTCCTAGCCAAAGAACTAAGTAGCTTGCCTGGCCTGAGAGCTATCTGGTTTAGTTTAATTGTAATACCTCCATGGTAGTGTGTACTCTGTGTTGATAAGTATCTGTGACAGCCCTGTTTTTGTTAGCAACAGCTGCAAGCCTTTGTTGGGACAGGTGACTTTTTGCTGATACAGCAGGAGTGATTTAAGTCTCTTCAGGTGAGATACACTACAATATTCCAGGCATTAATGGAGTGACTTAGTGCCCAACACATAACATGTTATAAAGATCAGGCTTTGTGGCACTTCAGACCATGAACTACCCTGTCACGCAATGCCAATGGATTGAGGTTATATGCCACCCCACCACCCTTTCTAACAACACCTAGTCTTGCAACATACAATGGTAGAATCTTTGGTATATTGGTGCAGCCTAGTGAGGTTGGTAACATCCAATCCCCCTGAACCCCAAGATGAACCCAAAACTGCCAATGCAAACATACCTAACCCCAAAACAGATGAAGAAAAACGTGTGAACTCACTGATGGCTATATAACATTAGATGGCCACAACACCATTAAGTTGCATCAGTTGGATTGTGTTCCCCTGAAAGCTTTGAATGCCTTGCTCTTGTGAGATCTTAATTGTATAAAACCGCTGATAAAACTTTCTGAACTGGCTTAGCTTTCCCTGGTGTAATGTGTGCCAGAGTTATCCCTAATTTCCATAGTGCCTTACTTGCTTTTCTCTAAAGGACACCACGTTCCTCATTGTCTCAGCAGTGAGATACCAGGACAGGAATTAACAATGATGGCTGGTATCACTCCATGGGATAACGGGGATTACAAGTTATTTGCCCCTGGTAAGAAAAATACGATGTAAAACCTGGAATACTGGATCCAGTATTGCATGTCCCCCCTCCCCCCCACCCCTTCTAGGGGAAATAATGGGCAATTCTGCAAACACTTACTTAATGCTTAGAGCAGGTGGTAATTGTTTGGGGGCTATTTAGTTTTGCTGTGGCAGTGGAATGTGGATGGGGCTGTGCAGGATGGCAGGTTCCTTTTTATGTGAGCTAGGATGAGCTTGCATCTTCTTAGCACAATTCAGAATGAAATAAAATAGAACTCTAGTAAACTTAAGAATGGCCTGAATTATTACTTGCATTCTGGAGTAGGTGACTCTGCTATGATCTCAATCAGATTCGACTCTGGTCCAACCCCTTAAGAAGAAAGGTTGTGATTCAAATACTCCACGCTGGATTGGTAACATAATACCTTTCTCCGCAAGTATACAAAGAACACATGCTAATTTCTGCTCATGGTCCTCTCTCTCTCTCTCAGCATAAACTAATCATAGTCCCGGAAACTCCATCCATATTGTTGAACAAAGCTTCACTCACTGACTGAAAGACAGCAGGAGCTTATACCAACTCAAAAGCCATACATGCCTCTTTTGTGGTATCCAATTAAGTAAGACTGTGGGTTTCCTTATAGAGAACTACCTTGTGGTAGGCAGATGACATATCCAGTAAATACCTTTGCATTCCTCAACAGGGTTAACATCTCTATAATATTAGGGAGGGGATGTTTGTTCACTAAAATGCCAGCATTCAAACATTTAAGTCTCGAAGGTTGACACACATCCTTAGTGACACATTGGTTTTATTGGCAAGAACAACTGGAGACAACCACAAGAGACAAACTCAGAAGCTTCAATTGACTCAATGATATCCTGCTTGCACGGGTTGTCCAATTCACCCTTCAACCCTGTCCACACCACCAATGGGATTATTTGCACTTTATGCACAACAGGTTGCGCATCAGATTTTATCTGTTGATTTGGGAAAACCTTCAGCTTTCCCAGTTTGTCAATAAATGCATCAGAAAAACTCTGCAATTCCTACTCATTCAAAGAGCATACTTTTGCACATTCCTTTCCTAGCTATTTTGTCTTCATTATCTCGTGTTCAGAGTCAGTGGTTCTTCTTTTCCAACCACCCAAAAAGACACAAAGCATCTTCAGCCTCATAGACCGGGGGTAGAATTCCCTTTGAATGTTAATTTCAAACTTCCACAATAAGGCAATAGGCTTTTCCCATAAGCAACAGGCCTCGCTTTAGTTTGCATCAAAGTCACATCTTGGAACATGGCCCATTCTTTCATACCTGTTAAAGTGAATGGCGAGCCTGAATCAACCATCATTCTCACTTCCATAACCCAAGTACCAGTCTGACTAAAAGGTCTCTTGATAGCATTTTCACTTGTTTTCGTGACTAATTCAACTGTATTTACATTAACAAGGCACAGCATCGCCTTTTGCTAAAATCCAATTCCTTTGAAGTCTTGTCAAAGCAGTTCTTTATCAATATCTCTAATACCCATATCAGCTTCTTTTCCAGAAGAGGCAGTACTGTCTTTTGTTAAACCTGAAAGAAATGCGGTCAAATTAACATGGTCCTGTTTTTATCACTAAATTAAGATTGAATTTAGATAACCAATGTGGGCACAGTTTTCCAAAGGCAGAATACCAATGATCTGGCCTATTAACAAATGAACCAAAGGTTTTTTTTTAAAACATCTTTGCGTACTGGTTAGTATGGACTGGCCATAATGTGATTCCAGTTGAAGCATATGATGGCATATTAAATCTTCCAGTTGAATCCTTTTATCATTAGCTAATGCCCTTCCCCATTTCCATTCTAAAAAACATACACAAGTGTGCATAATTAGCCTGTGAAGTTACACAGGCTTTCAAATCTTTTAGTGAAACAAAATTCAGGTATGCAGTTTGCTGCAAAGTTTCATTTAGAAATATATAATATTTTGGATATAAATAAGCAGGAAATAGTGTGTAAAATCCTTTAATTGGCCATGATTCAGTATCCAATACATTTCACCAAAATATTTTCATGCCAATATGTGTCACATACTGTCAGAAGGCCACTGCAGCTTGTACTGTCCCTGCCAGTGCTGCCAGTAATACCAACAACACAACTACCAACCATCACACTCCTACAAGTGTGCAATTTATAAGTGTCAAGGCTCTCGTCAGCAGGCAACTGCAGCTTGTACTGTCCCTGCCACCGCTGCCACTAATACCAACAACACTACTACCAACCATCACACTCCTACAAGTGTGACAATTTATAAGTGTCAAGGCTCTCGTCAGGAGGCCACTGCAGCTTGTACTGTCCCTGCCAGTGCTGCAACTAATACCAACAACACAACTACCAACCATCACACTCCTACAAGTGTGACAATTTATAAGTGTCAAGGCTCTCGTCAGGAGGCCACTGCAGCTTGTACTGTCCCTGCCAGTGCTGCCAGTAATACCAACAACACAACTACCAACCATCACAGTCCTACAAGTGTGACAATGTATAAATGTCAAGGCTCCTGTCAGAAGGCCACTGCAGCTTGTACTGTCCCTGCCATTGCTGCCAGTGATACCAACAACACAACTACCAACCATCACACTCCTACAAGTGTGACAATTTATAAGGGTCAAGGCTCCTGTCAGGAGGCCACTGCAGCTTGTACTGTCCCTGCCAATGCTTCCAGTAATACCAATAACACGACTACCAACCATCACACTCCTACGAGAGTGACAATTTATAAGTGTCATCCCATCCAGTGAAATGCGTCCTGTGACGACATGGACAGAAGTCTGTCGGTCTACTGGTCGTAAGTCCCCTGGTCCTTCGACCCAGTGACAACAAGCATTGGAAAACCAATAGGTCTGGCTTTAATGTGCTTTTGGATGCTAACACAGCTATGCACCAATATCTCTGCAACCTACCTCTTTCAGTGCTTACTGTGTCTGTGCTTTGTATGTATTCTTCAAGCTTATGCTGCTGCTATATTTAGTGCCCCTCACTACAAGATGACTGACAATTACCTATATGCGCCCTACTTTCTATTACTGCACATAATGGAATTAAGCGTTTTGTATTTTTTTTTTCATTTAATCTGATATATATCTGGTGGGATCAACAAAATCACATCCCTCATTCAATTTATACAGGTTAAATCTTCTGGGATTTAAAGGGAGAGAAATGCGCTGTCATTGTAGGACCAGATCTGCATACCATGCCCTACGTTTAGGGGGAAACCGATACAATGTGCTGTTTATGGCCTTCACTAAAGTACCCCATGGTGTGTTATTTGTCAGGTGCAATAAACGTAATAAGGCCTAAATGTTTAGTGACGATGCCTTCCAGCAAGCTGGAGGAACCAAACACAGGGCACAGAACAGGTCAGACTACACACAGACACAACACAAATAGCCTGTGTGTATTCGTACATGCTTTAGCATGACTATTGGGGTTGTCAAGTCAATGAATGTTTTATGACGGAATTGATGTTTTCTGATGGAAAGGGCAATGAATGAACTGTTCTACCCTGCCCATATAATGTAAAGAAAGAATTTCCTCGTCATTGTTTTTGCAATTTTTTTTAGTTTTGAATGGCGGGAACTGAACCCGAAAGTGTCA
Source organism: Triturus cristatus (assembly GCF_964204655.1). Classification (NCBI taxonomy): domain Eukaryota; kingdom Metazoa; phylum Chordata; class Amphibia; order Caudata; family Salamandridae; genus Triturus; species Triturus cristatus. Next base: position 107,727,244 of record NC_140579.1, on the reverse strand, counting down.
TAGGGCTTCACAAGAGCCCCCGTTGGGGTACAGACAGACACATTGATTTTGTTGGGCACAGGAAGGTTGAGCGATATGCCCAGAACCACAGGATGTTGAGCATCCCTGCCGAGACTGGAACGCGTCCCCAGCTTCGAGGTCGATCGCTCTGGCCTTTAAGCCACAAATAGCATGGAGTGTAAACTGGTGACACAGTGACAGGGCCTACTTGCGCCCCTGATGAGACCGTCTCAACGTGCACCATAGTTCTCATTATTTCAACATTTTCGTGGGGTGAGGGGAGCCGCATGTGCGGCTTCTAAAGTGTTCAGGGGCATATTATCAAGGGCCTGCGATAAATATCGCAAAGCGCGCGTAGCGCTTGCATATTTATCGCCGGCTATCTGTGGAATTTATCACCCGGTTAGCGCGTTATCAACAACGCGTATTGCCGAGGCCATAAAAATTCCAGAGATAGTGTGGATATCGCCGTTTTCCATGGTGGAAAACGGCGATATCCTAGAAGATAGGGCCTGTGGTCTTAGCCGCACAATCCACCCCCCATGTTAAGTAGGCCTCAGTCAGGAACTTAACAGACGTTAAGGCATACTTAACGAGATTTAAATTATCGCTACCCTTCCTTGTTAATATTGCGAAGCTGCCGTCGCGATATTTTCCCTGGTTGGTTTCACAGCCACGCCTACTTTGCATCTCATTAGCGAAACAAAGTTAGGTGCGCTGGAAACGGGCACTAAGTCAACAAAACACGCAATAGCGTGTCTTTGCTTATAAGGCGATAAAATTTTCACCGCTTTTCTGCCAAAAACTGCCGCAAAAGCGACGATAATTTTATAGCGCCGCCTTGTTAATATGCCCCTCAGTTCCTTTCATCTGACAGCACACCACCCAGCCCCCCCCTCCAAACCCGCCCTTCTAAAATTGGTGAGTTGGCTGCCTAAACCTGGACTGCTTCAGCATGCGACATGACACCTACAGGGTATGGTTGACTGTAAAGGACCCATCCTCTGTGAACACAGCTGTGCAGTGTACTGAGGGGGGCGAGCTATCCAAACAGGCAGCATGGGAGTTTTGTGTGGCAGCTAAACATAACAGGGGAGCAGCAGAAAGTCCCTGCAGCTGCGAGGGGGAGGCCAAGCCCTCCCCGGGGCAATCTCAAGGAAATCTGTTGTACTCTCCCACCCAGAGGCGCAACTAGAACCAAATTTCGGGGGGGGGGGGGGGCTGAGCAAAAATTTCGGGGGGGGGGCTGAACTTTAAGCAATAGGCAGAGTGGAGCTGCAGGGGCTCTTACAAGGGGTGAAACAGCGAGGCCTCATTAACATGCAAATGGTATTTTAAAGACCTGTGAAGTGCTCGGGTGCGGCTGCTTTTTTGCCCGGGAAGGTGTCTCATCCCAGGCTGCCACACGCGAGGGGGGGGGGGGCAGTTGGCTGAAGCCCTTTGAGTCCAATGGGTGTTGCGCGCCTGCTCCCACCCCACCTCCAGCTCGACATCCATGGTTAGGGGGCCAGCCAGAGCGAGCCAAACTTTATGGAGCTCCCACAAACGTATTTATTTATTTATTTCATGCATTTTTATATAGCGCGGACTTTACCCTTAAGGTGTCAGAGCGCGGTACAATAGAACCAGTTACGTTACATGAGAGAAAAGTTACAAAATAGAACGTTACAAAAATAAACAGGAAACTAGAAGAGGGAGGGTAAAACCATAGAAGGCAAGAACACAATATCAAGCAAGGGTGGGGAATGTACAAGAAAATATAGCACATTTACAGTGATGAACGGACTTCCTAGAGGGTCTGAGAAGGGAGGTATTAGTTCTGAAAGTGTCTTTGGAAGAGGAGAGATTTGAGGCCAAACGTCCGTGGACGGGTCAGGTCCGCATTTCGAGTTACCAAACTGGCGAAGTCGGCAGCCCTAGACCCCCACCTCAACAACAACAGCCCCTTTCACTGGATAATTTTTATTATTATATAGAGTCTGACAAAAAATGACGAACAGAGGCATGTAAGCAAACCTTGTGCTCGTGCCTGTTGTGGCCGGTCTGTGCTCGTGCCTGTTGGGGCCGGTCTGTGCTCGTGCCTGTTGGGGCCGGTCTGTGCTCTGCCTGTTGGGGCCGGTCTGTCCTCGTGCCTGTTGGGGCCAGTCTGTGCTCGTGCCTGTTGGGGCCAGTTTGTGGCCGGTCTGTGCTCGTGCCTGTTGGGGCCGGTCTGTGCTCGTGCCTGTTGGGGCCTGTCTGTCCTGGTGCCTGTTGGGGCCGGTCTGTGCTCGTGCCTGTTGGGACCGGTCTGTGCTCGTGTCTGTTGGGGCCGGTCTGTGCTCGTGCCTGTTTGGGCCGGTCTGTCCTCGTGCCTGTTGGGGCCAGTCTGTGCTCGTGCCTGTTGGGGCCAGTTTGTGGCCGGTCTGTGCTCGTGCCTGTTGGGGCCGGTCTGTGCTCGTGCCTGTTGGGGCCGGTCTGTGCTCGTGTCTGTTGGGGCCGGTCTGTGCTCGTGCCTGTTTGGGCCGGTCTGTGCTCGTGCCTGTTGGGGCCGGTCTGTGCTGGTGCCTGTTGGGGCCAGTCTGTGCTTTGCAGCGTCACAGCCCGGTGTCTGCTGTTACTGGTCCTTTCCACAATTTACTCATGCATGGTTCGCAGCCACGCCCATCACATATCCCAGCTCCACATCATGTATTACACCCACCCACTCTCCACCCACAATCAGTGCTTCCATTAAACCCCCTTTGGACCTTTTCAAAGTACAGAACATACCGTAAAAATGCCAAAAAACAATAGCCAACACTTCCATGGAAAACAGTGTGTTAACAGTTTAAGCCTCAAAACGGTTTCAAAATGGACCGACAGGTATGTTTTCTTGGTATGTTTTCCTGAATCCTGTCCCCAGCACTTTCTTTGAAACTGTTCTGATTTGTTACAATAAAGATGGGAACATTTTTATGGCACTCCATGCAACTGCTAATTTCCAGTCTTTGCATGTCATTTGTCGGACTGGGATTAGTGGTTGCACACAGAGTCAACAGGACTTCTGCCATGGTGTTCCGGGCGGATTTCCTCAGGTGTCCTGGTGTCTGTCCTTCTATGGCTCTACAAGAACACACCTTTCACCCTTGGCTCTCAGGATGGTCAGGGGAAGCACATAAAAAGTCTTCAAAAGGTGGTAGTGCGGGTGGAGTCAATAACTGAGAACCCAACAACCTAGCAAATAGGGTTCAACGTAGGGTGTTCGGTATTCACCCCTACGGGTCCCTGCTAGGTGCTCCATCGCATCTAGAGCTCCCTTCCCCGGTCCTATGGTGTTCCCCCAAGTCTGGGCTATCTCACGGGTATAAGAACAATACGGATGCGAGTTCACGATCTCCAACCGTTGCTTCTCATGGCAGGCTGAACTTTATAGTTCAAGATGCATCTCAGTCTCACTGCTGGCTCTACATTCTTCACCCTACTGAGGGCTTTTCCTATGTTTCCATCCATACCTCGTGCTACCAGTAGCCTCCCAGTCTCCCTTTATTAATACATAACAAACGTGTATTTGTAAAGCGCATGTTTACCCACAAGGGTATGTTACCGCTGAATAACAGATGTGTACTGTTACCCAACTCAATGGTACTCATTTTATCGATCTCAGAAGGTTGAAAGGCTGAGTGGATCCGCCAGGATTTGAACCAATGACCATGAGATCAAACACAAGGCCCTACACTGGACACATTAGTCCACTAATCCACCTGACCCGGCCATAAAAATACCTTTTGTTATGAAAGGATTGTGCTTCTATTCACCGACTGATAGCCTCTCACTGGTCCGCCAATGATATCTCATCTATTGATAGCATGCCACCTGCCTCTCTGAGTGACTCAACTTAAACTATCCCATTCCACCTCTATACCCTTATCTACTGCTCTCTCTACATCCCTCATCACTGTCATCGCATCTCCTATTGCTCCATCCACAACTCATCCTGCTGAGAAACTCCCAGCGCTCTGGCATTAATGCCTTCTCTTGTATGTAGCCTTCCATCCTTCACCATGGATACTTCATTGTACAAGTAGCCTTACCGGCATATCCTACTGGTAGCATTTAATTCACCTCTTAACATAAATACATACATACATACACACATACATACATACACACATACACACATGCATACACATACATGCATACATACATGCATACATACATACATACATTCTATACATACATACATGGAAGAAGCCCATACGAGAACTCAATTATTGCCCCTCTGACTGATAAGCTTCCACTACTACTAGCTAGAAAAAAATTCAGTTTGGAGCATAATGCTAAGAATACTAAAATTTTAGACCAACAAATGTATGCTTTCGCTCAATGCAAGTCTATGGAACCCCATCACATGACATTACCGTACAAACGCCGACACCGCCAGGAGTCTTTGCTCACCGCAAACAGCGCTGCCACCACGGGACTACAATTCCCGAAGTCCTCAGCGGCGGCACGCTCTGTCCACGCCACACCAGCGCCCGGAGGCGCATTAAAGCATCGCTGAGGCCGGCGGAGCGGGGGAACATTACCGTACAAACGCCGACACCGCCAGGAGTCTTTGCTCACCACAAACAGCGCCGCCGCCACGGGACTACAATTCCCAAAGTCCTCAGCGGCGGCGCACTCTGTCCACGCCACGCCAGCGCCCGGAGGCGCATTAAAGCATCGCTGAGGCCGGCGGAGCGGGGGAACATTACCGTACAAACGCCGACACCGCCAGGAGTCTTTGCTCACCGCAAACAGCGCCGCCGCCACGGGACTACAATTCCCGAAGTCCTCAGCGGCGGCGCGCTCTGTCCACGCCACGCCAGCGCCCGGAGGCGCATTAAAGCAGGTTAAGCAGATTAAAGAGCGGGACGCGTGCGGGACGAGCCGGGCGAAGACCGGGCCAAGGGCGGGCCCGTTTTAGCCCGTTATAGTCCGGTAAAGACCGGGACGGGTCACCACCCTAACATCAAACCTCACTAGCCAAGGTCAGTGAGTGGCTGTTTATACTTATACCCTTTTGTGTCTATTATTACTACTATGTCTGCTTCCTCAATGTCTGGTAGGGACACCAGTAAACTAACGGGAGGAGCGTTAATGGGCACTTTGGACAGCTTTTTAGTTAGAGTTTCCTCGGCTTTAGCAAAGGACATTGAGCTAACAGAAAAAAGACTCTCCTTGGACATTGCCTTTGATAAAAGATCTTCTATGGGTGGGCTAGCCGAAGTCCGGTCCCCAGATTTGCAACGGACTAATACCGGCGACACAATGATTTCTACGGAGGGGGGAGGTAGGAGCCGGTCACCTGAAATAGCTGGTCTATCGAGTAATCGGCCACCCTGTGCCGTCAGTACATTGGACAAAAGGCTGGATAATAATACAATTGCACTGACAGGCGTTATACGCTCGCCTAATATAAAAACCCGATCAGCTAGTAGTGCAAAGGTGGGGTCAGCCCAATGTGTACAGGGTCTGCCAGTAAAACGGCACCAAACTGGTGCTAAAAAACAGGCTCCCAGGAAGAAGTTAAAATCTGGAAAAACTTTGATGTCTAATAAGCCCTTAGCTCAAAGCCCATATCAAACGTTTGGAAACTCACAGCCTGTTAGTGATGGAAGGATTATTCATCCTGGGGACGAAGAAAAAGGATTGAATGAGATGGGCCCATCATTTTGGTCAAAGATGGAAAGCCTGCTTAAGAAGGCTTGTGCCCCATTAAGAGAGAGGCTGGACTCAATTGAAACTAGGCTAGTGTGTCTTGAATTGTTGCTTGCTTCATCTCGGGTCAGGGAGGGAAAGCAAGTCAAAGGGCCAAGCAGTAATCAAGTAGGTGTCTTGGGGTCAAATGTTACCACTGTATCAGTAATAGATAGTCCCCCCAAAGTATTGAGTCTAGAGGGTGACAGTGGCAACTTGGCTGATGCCCGGATACAATGCCCTGCACCGGCCCTCAATCACCAGCTAATTGCTGAGCAAACTAGAGAAAGGGAGAGGTCGCAGCAAAGAGAGATCATTAGGTCTGTAACCTATCATCAAGCTATGAATAAAAAGTCTTCTGGCTACAGCGAAGCTACCCTTCCGAATATTCAGCTCCCCCCGGAGTCTTCTCCTTACGTGGTGGTTCTGGTGGGGATTTCTTCACTAAGCCAGGGTAAGAAGGAATCATATTTGAAGCTAAAGAATAAATATATTTTCTGGCTTAACAAGAACCGCCCACTTCCATCCCACGAATCTGCAGAAATTATTTTTGCTAGAAGAGTGGGCTGGGTGGGGAATAAGCCAAAGTCTGTGGAGGGGGACTGCATAGTTATCAATTTCAGGAACAGGAGGGCAGTGGAATACATCTGTAATTGGCACCAAAGAGACTCTGTATCAGGAATCCATTCTTTTCCCCTGTCTTATTTTTATGTAACTAAGGATTCATGGCGGGGGAAAAAATACCTAACTGGAATGGACTGTGGCGGGGAATATAATGCTTTCCAATAGGTTTGAAGGGCTATCTGGTCTGGAAGACTGCGACTGACTGCAAGTCGTTAATTGTGATCAGAGGGCTAGTATTGCTGACCATATTGTGGGCAATGACGTCAAGACTGTAAATGTAACGGAATGCTCTGACGTTAACATTGCTCCCCAAGTGTCTTTATGTAAAATTCTGAGCTGGAATATAGCTGGGCTGAGAAGCAAGTGCAGGGATAGGATATGGTTGGCCGAGATAAAGACTTATGATATAATGGCATTCCAAGAAACCTGGGACATAAGTAATAATTTTACTTTAGATGGATATTCGCATTTTTCCATTCCTGCAAAACAGGCCCAGTGCGGAAGAGCGAAGGGAGGTCTAGTAATATTTTTCTCCCTGAAATTAAATGGCTCATTAAAACAGCTTGACGTGGGCTGCCATAATTGTCTGGTAGTAGAACTATCACTGACTCCATTGGAGAAACTGCTACTGGTTAATTTTTACAATTCTCCTGGGAGTGAGTGCCCAAATCAATTCTTAACCTGTTTAGAGGACTTTTTAGTAAAATATAAAGTCAAATATCCAAGCTCTGAGGTTATTCTCATGGGTGACTTCAATATTCATCCTTGCGCTCAAGCGTGTGTTTTTAATAACCCTGATGGCCCCCAATATTCAGTTCAACTGCATTTTGAACATACTAAGCAAGGGGAGGCCCTGGAGAACCTCCTGGCCACTACGAATCTCTATGAATCCGGGTGTGTCGTGGGAGGTGCAAGGGCTCCTACTTATAAAGGTACGGATCGGGGCACAGTTATAGATTATATATTTGTGTCAACGCTCGTCTTGACTAGAGTGCTAGTTTACAAGGTGGGGACCTCTGTATTTAGTGATCATAACCCTGTGATTTTAGAAATGGCTCCAGGGGACTATTAACGTTTTAGTGGAACAGAGACCACGGGTACTAGGCATGAGATGATACCAACTGACCAGGGCAGGAGATTAAAATGGACAAAAGTAATCCCAGAATCTTTTATGGGGGAAGTCCTGTCCAAAGTAGGGAGTGAGGTTACCATTTGCCTGGACCCTGCTGCACCTAGTACACTGATTATGGGGGCCTTTCATGCTATCTGTAACCAAATTAATAGCTCTGTGACCATGAATAGTCATCATGCATTAGGTAAAGGAAAAAGATGGTTTGATAGCGCCTGTTCTAGGGCACACTCAGCTCTCCTTAAAGCATTAAAAGAGTGCCCCAGAAACAGGGAGCTAGTCAAGGAGTTAAGGAAGTCCTATAAACAGGCCAACAGGGTTAGGAAAAATCAGATCAAAGAAGAGGCATGGGATAAACTTTTGTTACCAGAGACTTTGAGGGACAGTGGGAAATTTTGGCTTATTATTAATGAGCCCTTTTTTTCTGGAGAAGATAATTGCCCTCTAGACTGTATTATTCCTGATGACCAGTGGATAGCTCACTTTGAGAAGATTTATGGAAGTCAGATAGCAGTGGGTTCGCAAGATGCAATTTTTAACCTAGAATTAGCCCCATCAGTGGTTTCCAGGAGACTGAAGTGGTAAGAGCAATTGAGGAGACCAGAAAAAATAAGGCGCTAGGACCAGATGGGGTGCCAGCGGACCTATTTAAAAGTTTCCCTAGATTATGGGCAAGGATATTGACAAATGTCTTTAATGCCTCAGGGTCGAATTCTATTCCCGCTTCTTGGTCTAACTCCATTATTATCCCGGTTTTTAAAAAAGGCCAAAGAGATGACCCATCATGCTACAGGCCTATCTCCCTGATAGACTCTGCGGTGAAAATTCTAGGCAGAGTTATTTTGGCGAGGTTGACAGACTATATTGAGGGGAGAGGAATCTTGTCCAATGCTCAGTATGGTTTTAGATCCAAAAGGAGCACATTAAATCAATGTTTACATTTACAGCTCCTTATCAGTAAATACACCATAGCTAAAAAGGGTTCCCTTTATATGGGGTTCATGGACCTCTCAACGGCATTCGATCTAGTAAACAGATCAAAGCTGTGGCAAATTCTATTGAATATTGGCATAGACCATGCTCTAGTTAAATTCCTGGCTGACCTTCATTGTGGCTTATTAGCCACTATCCGAGTAACCCAGGAAGGGAGATGCACACGGTATTTTAACTCAGAAAGAGGGGTCAGGCAGGGGTGCATATTGGCACCCCTTCTTTTTACACTTTATATAAATGCATTGGAACCTGCCTTGAAGGGAACAACATTAGACGTCCCGCATGTAGGAGAGACAATTATACCAGTTCTCCTTTACGCGGATGACGCGGTTTTATTGGCACGCACTGGTGTCAGTCTAAATAACCTGCTGGATAAGTTTGGCAAATTTATGGAGTCATTAGACCTGAAAATAAATGCTAAAAAATCACATGTAATGATTGTGGGGGAACAAAGTAGAAAGAAAAGAATGATGTCTTTTTTCTGTGGGAGTGATGAGGTTAAAATGGTCCCTGTTTTTACTTATTTAGGGCTCTTATTTGATGAACTGGGGTCCTGGGGTCCCCAAATGAAACACAAAAGAAATGTATTTGCCAGATCTACCTCAGCCCTTATGGGCTTCTCAAAACGTCTTGGGGCTAGACCCATGGAAGCCATTTTAAAGGTGTATAAGGCTAAGTGCCTAGCAATTGCTACTTATGGCTCTGAGATTTGGGGGTATAGCTCACAAGATCATTAAATTCAAGTGGTAGAGAATATATTTCTAAGAACCTTGTTATCCGTACCACAGTCTACCCCAACCTTTTCGATTCATGCAGAGATGGGGCTGGGTTATGTCTCTGATATATTGAAAACAGCCCCGCTAATTTGCTGGCTTAAGACCTGGCTTAAACCAGGAGATCACATTGAACCGTATGATTCTAAAAGACTGTTTAACTCTTGACAAGGCTGGTAAAATTCCCTGGTTAGCATATATCGAATCTACTTTTAAAAAACTTGGATGTTCTGGGCTTTTTACGGCCCCGGAAACTATTAAGAAAGCAGATGTAAATTTTGTAAAAACTGCCATGGCAAACCTCCTATCAACTAAAAGGGAGGAATTAGAGCTGAAAAAACCTATGGCAAGATTGCATTTTGGGCTAGTGAGCTCACCAGGTTTGGAGCATTATCTGAAGACAGTTACACGCCCTTTTCATAGGTATCTACTAACCAGATTCAGATTTAACTTAATTCATCTCTCTTTGGGAGATTTTCCTAAATGGGGATTACCGGATAATGCTGAGCCCTGCAAGTGTGACAATTCTTCATTACAAAATACTTTGCATTTTGTCATGTTCTGCGAGTATTACTCAGACATTAGGAAAAAGTATCTGTTACCAGTGTTAAGGGATGCAGGGTTTGTCCAGGTTAGGCCAGCACTTATTTATCTGCAACTGTTGAGTAGTACCCGGATTATTTTTCATGTTGCAAATTTCCTAGTGGCAGCCGTGCGGATCAATAAAACAAAGAATAGAGTAGGCCCTTTGGGAGCTGCAGTTTGTTTATGATTGCTGAAGTGATTTATTTTTAGTTTACTGTATATGGAATTGTTCGCTATTTTTATGTGTAGTTTCTAGAATGGATTTTTTAGGAAATTTTAATGTATTTTAATGTTGGATTTGCACAAATGTGATAAATATTGTATTTGTGTCTTTTTATGATTTTAAATTATCGATTAAAAGTATGTGACTGACTGACTGACTGACTGTCTGACAGAAACCTTTTTCCTTTCAGCAAGAACATATCCAATGAGCAAGTTTTAGGATCTCCCTGAGGAAGCGCTAGACATCCTTGAGGGGCAGATATAATTCATATATATAATACAAGGCTCACTTTTCTCCTAAAACCCTTTTTCTATTTCTTAGGTTTGAAAGAAAGGTTGCGCTTCTTGGAAATGTGCAAATTTACAACCGTGAATAACATGGCTTCCGGGGATACTTGTACCACGAAAATTAGCAAGCATACTCAGAGCTACCTGTTTTAAACCTATGCAAAACAACATCCATATTTGTTAATAAAATATCAATATCTTATTGGTGATGTATATATGAGTGTGACACAATTAGGAATACAAGATTGGGCCTCAATAATGAGTTTGGAGGCAGAAACCACCAAGCTTGCACATAAATACTGATTCCACGGGCTTCAGTAAATAACATGTGTTAAATAACATTGCTTATGAGTTATTATCATGCACCGTTGAATAGTTATTTAGTGCATGTATTGAATACTGATTGGGTGTTATTTAGCGCATGTGGTAAATACCAAATGTAATTTTAGCGAATGTGCTAAATATCTCAGCCGATGAAGAGCACATGCAAAAAACATCAGGGTGTGGCCCTTTCCAGGCCCTGGATGTTCCTGGAGTGTGGAAATGAATCCCCAAAGAACAGAAACAGCCATAGCAACACATAAAAGGACCTTAGGACACCCAAAATGTACGCCAACAACTCCTTCCTGTGTGGGAGTGTGCAAACATTCATTTTGTGTGGACAAAGCCCCTTGAAACAAGACAAACATCATTTGATGTCTTTCAGTCACCACAAGTAGAAACCTGTCAAATACTTCCATTATGGACCAAGGTGGAGAAAGGTAGTACAGGTTTACAGATCTTGAACTGGAGGCCATGGCCAAAGAGGTGGTAGGATCATCTAATGTATTATCTCATGCTAAAGATGCCACCAAAAAAACATAAACATGCTTGTGGAAGGAGATAATGGCAAAAATCATCACAGAAATAACATATCTACATGATGTTGAGAACATTAAAAACGGGTTCTAAACATTGAAATTCTAGGTACTCAAGCGAGTTGCCAAGCACAAGCTCAGCACTGCAGCCTGGCAACTGTTGGTATTTCACCACCTCTGCTCTACCTCAAGCTGTGGGTAGAAACAATCACGACCATCCACAAGATGACTGGAGTGGAAGACATGACAGAAGGACTCAGTGCCCGAGGAATCCACGGAACAGTCACGAGAGTTGTAATGCAAGTACAAGTGGTAGTTAAAAAGTTGACATGGCTAAGAATCAGCATCGCTGTGAAGAGTGGCCGGTGTAATTTGTTACACATATCCATATTCATCCATATATGTGTCATAGTGGCTAACAACCGACGAATGGCACTGCTGACATGGAAAGAGACTGGACTACAATAACCATAATGCATTGTAATCATGATGAATAAGGGTTGATTTGTCTGCCCGGTACCTTGAAGTTGAGGTGTTACCAGAGTATGACAGGGTAAGTGCCGTATCACGCACATTTAGGTGCACTAAACACCCTATTTCCCAGAAACTCATAATAGAAGTTATTGATCGCAGACGATAAATGACATACCTCGCGGTATTGTTATTTATCAGGGGTGATACATAATTCCTCAACTCGTAATCAGACCCTTATCATGAGAGCGTTTTGCTAAGGGTTAAATGAGGAATGCTGTACACTAAACCTACTGTTGGACATGGCGCTTCTTAGGGGATTTCCCTAAAATGTTTTCATTTTTCTCCATCTGGTTTGTGATGATTCTTTTTTCTTTGCCTTACGCCAGATGAATCTGTTGTGCACAAAGAGGATTTCTGCCATCGGAAGGGACCGTGTACTCTTCGTGAATAGTGGCTGGCCTGGGCTGACTACCAGGTGCTTTGCGGGACCCTGAAGGGTTCTCTTCAAGGGCTAGTTGGCTTGCCACCTGTTCTCTTGTGGAGGTCTCAGGGACATCAAACACCTCCCATGAGGGATCCACTCAGTCAACTTGTGACACCTGGAGAGTAGTGCCCTCTTATGTTCCCTTATTTTCTGCTGGATCCCAACTGGTAACGCGGCGTGAGTGTGGAGCTAAGTATTGTGCCTGGAGACCAAATTGCCTTGTGCAGAGCCCCAAAAGTAAGTGCTCGCATCTAAGGAGTGTGACCCTGCATCCTAGCGCCTCAACACGCATAAGCGTCTTGTTGGTGGTGAGCGGATTCACCGGTTGTGGGACACCAGGTGGCCCGCTTTGTCGATCGTGCCGCATCTTTCTCATGCGACACACCGAAAGCATGCTCATTTTGTGTGGTGTCTAATTCACAGGTTGTGACCCTCGGAGGAGGGGGCTTACCCATAGTAGTGCCTCATTGTACCTCGTGTGGCACTGCTGAACTTGCGCCTGTGTGTTTGACCAGAATTGTCTGGTGCAACCCATATCAACACATACTAGACGTGGTGCCTCATTTCCAGGGAGGTATGGAATATGCAACACTTCTTTGTGTGTGACAGGAATTGTCCAGTGTGACCCGTATCAATGCACAACAGACATGCCTTATTTCCAGGGAGGTACAAAATTTGCAACCCTTCATTGTGTGTGACCGGAATAGTCTGATGTGACCCTTGTCAATGCACACCAGACGTTATGCCTCATTTCCTGGGAGGCACTGAGTTTGTGATTCTTCATTGTGTGGGACCGGAACTGTCTAGTGTGACTCATATCAACACACACCAGATGTTGTGCTTCATTTCCAGGGAGGTGGGCTGGAGCGAATCGTGTTCCGTAGTGCCCAGTTTGCCTGGGTGCTACTTTGATCAACATGTGTCTGACAGGGTGCCTCCTTCTTCTGAGAGGCTCCCCTGCTTCATCTCTCATTCATCGATTGTTCGTTTTGTGCCTTCAGTGCGGTGGACCAACTGCCCTCTGCTCGCCTGGCCCGATGACCTTGTGTTGCCAGGTAGTATTGCCCGAATTGGGCCTGGGTGGTGAGAGTAATTGATTGGGCTGAGCAACGCTTCTGGGAGTGATCGGAAGTGGGTCAAGAGACTGCAGAACCCCCCCCTGTGCTTCGCAGAACTAGGCTGGTGCCGGAAGGCACAGTGTGGAATTCTTCGATTGAACAAATATCGTCCTCAGCCTGATTTTTCTCCGTGTTCCGCGGGTGATCCTCCCGAGTAGTGGCCAAACCCCCATTTGTCAACAACCTCCTAATTAGCCCTGCTATCTATCCCCACCTTCTACCCTGGGAGCCTGACTAAGTGTGACTCCGGCAGCGATTGGCCTAGTAACAGGGGAAAGGTTTTCTTTATCTCCTGCCCGTGGGTATAGGGTAGTCAGGATTAGCTGAATGGCGGAAGAGGTCTTGGGCCATAGGGTCTCCATGTGCATTATCAACTGACCTGCCGGATATCAGTTGCACCACATTACGGTGCTGTTGCATGTGTTTTAGTGCACTCCATAGGGACCTGCCTTATATCCGTGACATCATGTATCGGTGCTGAGTGAGTGTGTGGGACTGACTGCCTGTTATTAATTACACAACACGGTTGTGTTGCTTTACACATTGATTCCCTGCAAAAGCCCCTTGAAACAAGACAAACATCATTTGATGTCTTTCAGTCACCACAAGTAGAAACCTGTCAAATACTTCCATTATGGACCAAGGTGGAGAAAGGTAGTACAGGTTTACAGATCTTGAACTGGAGGCCATGGCCAAAGAGGTGGTAGGATCATCTAATGTATTATCTCATGCTAAAGATGCCACCAAAAAAACATAAACATGCTTGTGGAAGGAGATAATGGCAAAAATCATCACAGAAATAACATATCTACATGATGTTGAGAACATTAAAAACGGGTTCTAAACATTGAAATTCTAGGTACTCAAGCGAGTTGCCAAGCACAAGCTCAGCACTGCAGCCTGGCAACTGTTGGTATTTCACCACCTCTGCTCTACCTCAAGCTGTGGGTAGAAACAATCACGACCATCCACAAGATGACTGGAGTGGAAGACATGACAGAAGGACTCAGTGCCCGAGGAATCCACGGAACAGTCACGAGAGTTGTAATGCAAGTACAAGTGGTAGTTAAAAAGTTGACATGGCTAAGAATCAGCATCGCTGTGAAGAGTGGCCGGTGTAATTTGTTACACATATCCATATTCATCCATATATGTGTCATAGTGGCTAACAACCGACGAATGGCACTGCTGACATGGAAAGAGACTGGACTACAATAACCATAATGCATTGTAATCATGATGAATAAGGGTTGATTTGTCTGCCCGGTACCTTGAAGTTGAGGTGTTACCAGAGTATGACAGGGTAAGTGCCGTATCACGCACATTTAGGTGCACTAAACACCCTATTTCCCAGAAACTCATAATAGAAGTTATTGATCGCAGACGATAAATGACATACCTCGCGGTATTGTTATTTATCAGGGGTGATACATAATTCCTCAACTCGTAATCAGACCCTTATCATGAGAGCGTTTTGCTAAGGGTTAAATGAGGAATGCTGTACACTAAACCTACTGTTGGACATGGCGCTTCTTAGGGGATTTCCCTAAAATGTTTTCATTTTTCTCCATCTGGTTTGTGATGATTCTTTTTTCTTTGCCTTACGCCAGATGAATCTGTTGTGCACAAAGAGGATTTCTGCCATCGGAAGGGACCGTGTACTCTTCGTGAATAGTGGCTGGCCTGGGCTGACTACCAGGTGCTTTGCGGGACCCTGAAGGGTTCTCTTCAAGGGCTAGTTGGCTTGCCACCTGTTCTCTTGTGGAGGTCTCAGGGACATCAAACACCTCCCATGAGGGATCCACTCAGTCAACTTGTGACACCTGGAGAGTAGTGCCCTCTTATGTTCCCTTATTTTCTGCTGGATCCCAACTGGTAACGCGGCGTGAGTGTGGAGCTAAGTATTGTGCCTGGAGACCAAATTGCCTTGTGCAGAGCCCCAAAAGTAAGTGCTCGCATCTAAGGAGTGTGACCCTGCATCCTAGCGCCTCAACACGCATAAGCGTCTTGTTGGTGGTGAGCGGATTCACCGGTTGTGGGACACCAGGTGGCCCGCTTTGTCGATCGTGCCGCATCTTTCTCATGCGACACACCGAAAGCATGCTCATTTTGTGTGGTGTCTAATTCACAGGTTGTGACCCTCGGAGGAGGGGGCTTACCCATAGTAGTGCCTCATTGTACCTCGTGTGGCACTGCTGAACTTGCGCCTGTGTGTTTGACCAGAATTGTCTGGTGCAACCCATATCAACACATACTAGACGTGGTGCCTCATTTCCAGGGAGGTATGGAATATGCAACACTTCTTTGTGTGTGACAGGAATTGTCCAGTGTGACCCGTATCAATGCACAACAGACATGCCTTATTTCCAGGGAGGTACAAAATTTGCAACCCTTCATTGTGTGTGACCGGAATAGTCTGATGTGACCCTTGTCAATGCACACCAGACGTTATGCCTCATTTCCTGGGAGGCACTGAGTTTGTGATTCTTCATTGTGTGGGACCGGAACTGTCTAGTGTGACTCATATCAACACACACCAGATGTTGTGCTTCATTTCCAGGGAGGTGGGCTGGAGCGAATCGTGTTCCGTAGTGCCCAGTTTGCCTGGGTGCTACTTTGATCAACATGTGTCTGACAGGGTGCCTCCTTCTTCTGAGAGGCTCCCCTGCTTCATCTCTCATTCATCGATTGTTCGTTTTGTGCCTTCAGTGCGGTGGACCAACTGCCCTCTGCTCGCCTGGCCCGATGACCTTGTGTTGCCAGGTAGTATTGCCCGAATTGGGCCTGGGTGGTGAGAGTAATTGATTGGGCTGAGCAACGCTTCTGGGAGTGATCGGAAGTGGGTCAAGAGACTGCAGAACCCCCCCCTGTGCTTCGCAGAACTAGGCTGGTGCCGGAAGGCACAGTGTGGAATTCTTCGATTGAACAAATATCGTCCTCAGCCTGATTTTTCTCCGTGTTCCGCGGGTGAACCTCCCGAGTAGTGGCCAAACCCCCATTTGTCAACAACCTCCTAATTAGCCCTGCTATCTATCCCCACCTTCTACCCTGGGAGCCTGACTAAGTGTGACTCCGGCAGCGATTGGCCTAGTAACAGGGGAAAGGTTTTCTTTATCTCCTGCCCGTGGGTATAGGGTAGTCAGGATTAGCTGAATGGCGGAAGAGGTCTTGGGCCATAGGGTCTCCATGTGCATTATCAACTGACCTGCCGGATATCAGTTGCACCACATTACGGTGCTGTTGCATGTGTTTTAGTGCACTCCATAGGGACCTGCCTTATATCCGTGACATCATGTATCGGTGCTGAGTGAGTGTGTGGGACTGACTGCCTGTTATTAATTACACAACACGGTTGTGTTGCTTTACACATTGATTCCCTGCAAAAAGAATACTACATTTGACATGGGTTTTTACCCATGTGGCCTCGGCCCACGGTGCTGTATGAAAGTGTTGTGATTGTCTGTGTGTACACGTTTCTGATATCATTGTGTCTGGAGTGCATCCTATAACTGTGTGGTATTGAATTATAATAATTGCCAGTGTGGGCCTCATTCTGAGAATGTTTCGCGCTGCATGAGGGTGCTGGGGAGTAAAGTAGGATATTTCTCAACGGTGCATATTGCTGATATCATTTTAACATGGTTGGGCCTAGTACTGCTAGTGATATTTCCAAATGTGATTTATGCCCAGAAATATATGATGTTCTTGTTGTGTTAATTAATGTGTATGTTGACTACAAACTATAGTTACATACACCAGGAGGGATGATAGATTGGAGGACGCCGTAAGGGCGTGGCACCTAATGATCTCTGACTTACTAAAGTAAAGGATCCCCTCGTATGAGAGGAGCTCTCCCCACACCACGCCCGGGAACAGATGGGCTTGTTGCCCCCATGGGAAGCCCCTCGCACAGCAGAGTTTGCACAGATGGTTGAGGCACCTAATTGTTCAGACGGTCTCTGTACCCCGAAATGAATATTGCTACCCATGACCAATTACCTTATCCTGTGTTGCTGCGTCATTTGAGGTCATTGATTGGTGGCCTGCTTTCCATCCTCATGCTGCATGACTTGTTGTAGCAGAACATGGATCTTGCATGATGTAGTGGGCTAACATTGCTGCATTCATGGTTGTGTACTGCAGAATGGAAGTGTGAGCTGCTGCAATCTACCTGTGAGAGCTTTACCTGTCCATGGCTGTTAATGTAGGTCTGTTCCTTTGTGCAGGTGTGTGTGAGATTTTAATATTTTCATCTCAAATAGCGAATGTACTGTGGGGTTTTTTCTTTGCATTATTGTATTGGTCTTTGAATGTTTTAGGGTGGTGGACTTCAAATCTGGGGAACCAGGTTTGAGTCTTGGCAACGACGCTCAACATCCTGTGATTCTGGGCAAATCACTTAATCTCCCCGTGCCTAACAAAAATTAATGTGCCCTCATGTAACTCAACTGGTGCTCTGATACCTGATTTTGGGTCAAGTTTGCGCTATATAAAATTTCGAGGACAGCATTTTTTTCATCCCCTACACTTTCATCAATTTTTACCACCTGCTTTTGACTGGAGGTATATTCTCTAACATTCCGATTCTGGTAAAGCTCATAGTGAAATGCGTCCACGTCCAGCTATGTAACCACATAGAACAATTCCAACTACTTGACCATTTTCAATCTGGATTCCGTTACAGTCACTGTGGCGAATCCACTCTTGCTCACATTGTGGATGATGCGCTCAAAATGCTGCATCAGAATGATTCCTGCCTTCTGATCCTCCACGACCTATCGTCAGCTTTCAAAGTGTTTAAACATGACCGCTTACTCGACCTTTTGGAACACAGGATGGGGCTCTCAGGGCCATCCTAAACTGGTTCACCTCTTACTCCACAATAGAACTCAAAGGTTGAAGGTTAATCAGTCCCTATCTAATCCCTCACCGGTCACCCAAGGGGTACCACGATGTTCCACGCTCTCACCAACTCTCTTCAACTTGTTCTTGTAGCCACAACTGAAGTTTTCAACCTATCTAACATCCACTATAACATGTATGCTGATGACACCCAACTCTACCCGAAAATCTGCTCCCCGAAGATATCAGGTCCCTCAATGCCCCTCTACTGAATGCTCAAAACTGGATGACTCTCAATCACCTTAAATTAAACACTCTTAAAATGGAAGTCCTCTTAATCGCTCTACCTAAACAGTCACCAGCCATCAAAGACTCCATGAGTTCACTAGGCATAAGGCTAGACATCAGTTTGAACATGCAGAAGCACATTAGTGCTCTCACCAAAGGTGAAAACTTCCAAATGAACATCTTAAGGAAAATTAAACCTTTTCTCCCCCTCAATGACTTCAAAACTGCTGTTCAAACACTAGTGATTTCCAAGTTGGACCATGGAAGTGCAACCTTCTATGGCCTCCCCAGATCTAGGATGGCTCCACTGAAGGCCTCTCTTAACTCCGTTGGAAGACTCATCACAGGTTCCATATCATGCCGGAGTTGAAATCCCTAATCTGGCTACCATATGAAGCAAGGACACAACTAAAATTTGCCAGCATGACCTATAAATCCTTACACTTCAACACCCCACTTTACCTTGCACAACACTTGTGCTATCTGGTGGTTCTAGACCCTCCAGAAGTTCCAGCACTTTACTGTTAAAGCATCAGAAATTCCATAAAAAGAAAACTTACAATCAAATTTTCTCGGATATCGCCCCGAGAATTTGGAACTCCCTTCCTCCTGAAATAAGGATGAACCCTTCAACAGCAGCCTTCAAAAAGAAGGTGAAAGTGCCATTGATGAAAAATTCTTGTCCTAGAACCCCCCGACCTACAAGCACTCTAAGACTCGCCCTCCTCACCCTTGTTTATTACCTGACTTTTATGATAGTATTTAGGTATGTGGGTTCAGAAAGTTACTTCTTGTATTTATTCGGATTTGCCATGTTGTGCGATCCTGAGGATTTGTGAATTGCTTCGCTTATTCTTGATCCGTAAATCTCCAGGCCAGCTCTGACACTTTTCCCTCACCCTTGTATATTACTTAACTCTTTATGATTAACCCTAGTTCTGTTGGCCTAAAGCTTTTCTCCTGCTGTACCTTTTCGTTTACCTTGTTGTTTGATTTATATGCCTCCTCTTTCTCTCCCTATTGTAAAGCGCTCTGATACCCTCAAGGGTCTTGTTCACGCTATACAAAACTTTAAAAATACAAATAAATAAATATTAAGGTGGTGTTATCTACTGTTTTTAACCCTTTGCATGCGTCGGACGGCCCCCGGCCGTCCAACGTCAAAGGGCATGAGCGGAGGACTGCCGGAGGCCGTCCGAACCCCACCCACTCATTATTTCGCCCGCACCGCGGCGGAATTTGCACCGCCGTCCACGGGTTAATGACCTGTCATACTTGTAATTGGGTGTTATTTACTGCAGGCGTTATTTTTCTCATGTGGTAAATATCACACGCGATAAATAGCACATGCGTTGAATAGCGCACGTGGACTACAGACATGCGGTATGTGCAAATTAGCACATGCATTTTTTAAATTCATTATCTGTCAATTCATTAAAGTCAGGTGGATATTTTTTTAAAATATTTTTGATAAATATATATTTTGAACAGTACACATTTTGACATTGCGAACCATAGGCATTATGCGGAGATCAATACACATAGACAAATCCTAAATGGTGCGTTCATAGATTGCTGTTGACATTATCCACCACCCGTAGGTCACTTGTATAGTACCAGTCACATCCATAGCCTCAGCGTGAGTGTAGAGTTCCCCTCCCCTTTTACCCCTGTTTAATAAGCAGTAATTGAGTATCATTGGCTCCCCCTCCCCATCTCTAATCCATAGCATCTTAATCATGGGTCCCAGATCTTAGAACATTGCTTTGGACATCCTCTCGTCTTATAGGTCACCTTTTCTGCCCCCATATACAGGTCTATCCCTGCAGGCAAGTGGACTTTAACCCTAGAATGTGGTAATTGCCACTACGTCTGACTCATAATCAGGGCCTTGGTGTCTCACTCCACTGTACGCCACTTAACTCTACTCTGAAACAATCTACTCTGTGCCACTGCACTCTATGCCACTCTACTTCACTCTGCACCACTCCACTCTATGCCACTCTACTTTATGCCACTGCACTCTACTTTTCACCACTGTGCTCTATACCACTGCTCTCTACGCCATTCCACTGTACTCTATGCAACTGTTCTCTATGCCACTCCACTCTTTGCAATGTACTCTACACCACTGTGTTCTACAACACTCTACAACACTGCACTCTCTGCCCCTGAACTTTACACTACTGCACTCAATGCCAATGCACTCTATGCCACTCTACTCTGCATCACTGCACTCTATGCCATTGCAGTCTGCATCACTCCACTCTATGCCTCTGCAATCTATGCCACTCTACCGTACACCACTCTAACATACTCTGCACCACTGCACTCTACATCACTGTAATCTATGCCACTGCACTCTATGCCACTCTACTGTACACCACTCTACTATACTGTGCACCACTGCACTCTACATCACTGTAATCTATGCCATTGCACTCTCTGCCACTCTACTCTGCATCACTGCACTCTATGCCATTGTAGTCTGCATCCTTCCACTCTATGGCTCTGCACTCTATGCCACTCTACTGTACACCACTCTACTATACTCTGCACCACTGCACTCTAAATCACTGTAATCTATGCCACTGCACTCTATGCCACTCTACTCTGCATCACTGCACTCTATGCCATTGCAGTCTGCATCACTCCACTCTATGCCTCTACACTCTATGCACTCTACTGTACACCACTCTACTATACTCTGCACCACTGCACTCTACATCACTGTAATCTATGACTCTGCACTCTATGCCACTCTACTGTACACCAATACACTATACTCTGCACCACTGCACTCTAAATCACTGTAATCTATGCCAGTGCACTCTATGCCACTCTACTCTGCATCACTGCACTCTATCCAATTGCAGTCTGCATCACTCCACTCTATGCCTCTTCACTCTATGCCACTCTACTGTACACCACTCTACTATACTCTGCACCACTGCACTCTACATCACTGTAATCTATGCCACTGCACTCTATGCCACTCTACTCTGCATCACTGCACTCTATGCGATTGCAGTCTGCATCACTCAATTCTATGCCTCTGCACTCTATGCCACTCTACTGTACACCACTCTACTCTACACCTCTACACTCTGCATCAGTGCACTCTACCCCACTGCACTCTACTATGCACCACTTTAATCTATGCCACTGCATTTTACAATGCTGCATTGTATGCTACTGAATGCTTTGCAGCTGCACTCTATGCCACTGTACTCTACGCCACTATACTCTACAATACTCTATGCCAATTTATTCTACACCAGTCCACTCTATTCTATGCAACTCCACACCACTCTATGTCGCTGCAATTCACTCTATTCTACACCACTGCACTCTACTCTGCACCACGGTACTCAAAGCCACTGCACACTACACCATTGCACTCTATGCCACTGCCCTATACTCTGCACCATGGTACTCAGCGCCACAGCACTCTACAACACTCTACGACACTCAACTCAACACCACTCTACGTCATTGCAGTCTGTGTCAGCGCACTCTACTCCAATGCACTCTACGCCACTCTACTCTGCAACACTGCACTCTGTGCCATATACTCTACACTATTGCATTCCTTGCCAATGCACTTTACGCCCCTCAACTCTGCATCACTGCACTCTAAGTAACTGCAGTCTGCATTACTCCACTGTATGCCATTCTAGTGTACACCACTCTACTCTACACTACTGTACTCTACGTCGATGTATTCTATGCCACTGCACTCTAAGCCACTCTACTCTGCACCACTCCACTCTGCATCACTGCACTCTACTCAATTGCACTCTACTATGCACTACTCTAATCTACGCCACTGCATTTTACGGTGCTGCATTGTATGACACTCAATGCTTTGCAGCTGCACTCTACGCCACTAGACTCTGCAATACTCTATGCCAATTTATTATACACCAGTCCACTCTATTCTACGCCACTCCACACCATTTTATGTTGCTGCAATCCACTCTATTCTACACCACTGCAATCTACTCTGCTCCACAGTACTCAACGCCACTGCACACTACACCATTGCACTCTATGCCACTGCCCTCTACTCTGCACCATGGTACTCAGTGCCACTGCACTCTACGACACTCAACTCAACACCACTCTACTCTATGTCATTGCAGTCTGTGTCAGTGCACTGTAGTCCAATGCACTCTACGGCACTCTACACCACTGCACTCTATGACACTCTACTCTGCAACACTGCACGCTTTGCCATCTACTCTACACTATTGCATTCTTTGCCAATGCACTCAACTCTGCATCACTAAACTCTACTCTACGCCACTGCACTTTATATCACTGCACTCTACAGGACTGTAGTCTACTCTGCACCACTCTATGCCACTCTATTCTACTCTGCACCACTGCACTCTATGCCACTCTACACCACTCCACTTTAATCTATGACACTACATTCTATGACGCTGCATTGCACGCCGCTGAATTCTGTCCCGCTGTACTCTGCGCCACTATTCTCTGCAACACTCTCCACCAATGCACTCTATACCAGTCCACTCTACTATGCGCCACTACACTGTACACCACTCACTGTGATTCCACTCTATGCCACTCCAATACACAACACTATATGCCGCTCCACTCTACAACACAACACTCCACTCTTTGCTATTCCAATCTACGACACTCCACGCCACTCTCCTGTACGCCACAACATTTTTGCCATGCTGAAACACAGCCACGCTGGTGTACAACATAGCTGATGCTCATTGCCAAAGCCAAAAGCTCATGCACAGGCGAGACCTATTGGCTTTGCCAGTGCTTGTTACACATGGTAATACTGTCTGAGCAAATGTTTCACTTTATTAGTGTCAGTTTAACAACTAAATTGAGAAATAAGCAAAAGAAAGATTACCAGTTAACCTTTGCGAAGGGCCTTCCACTACGTACGAACATACATCACCTAGTTTTTAGTAACTTTTAATCAGTTTGAGCTAGAACATTTTTTTTGTTGTTAAATTCTGCAGATTAGGCAGAGAATGATGGATTATGTGGCAAATGCGGCAAATCCATAATTATGCGGGGGGAAAGCTGTGCTGCAGAATCACATAATTTCAGTAGCTTATATTTGAGTAGCCGTACTATTTCAAACCAATGCTGCACTATGGGCTGCTTTCTGACTCCTCTCTTTGCCTCCCTAACTCTTCCTCTGACCTCTTATTAAGCCCAGTGGATCACTATTTTTTCCAGCCTACTGAAAGGGGAGGTCTGAGGGACTTTCATAATAAGGCAATGGCTACCTTGGCTGACACAAATGCTAGATCGATAAATCATGATGCTACCTTGCCTGTTTTGGTCCCGGAAATAACCCCAGAACTCAGATCTCCATTTGGTGTGTAACTCAGGGACCGGTCATCTTAGTATGGCCCTCTATAACTTTCATCCAGACTTCTTCTAGCAGCGCACAATCACAATACTTCATGCACTAAACAAAGTACTTTGAAAGAAATTACAACTTTCACACTAAGCCAGTGTCATACCTTCAATAATGTACTGGTGTGACAAACCCCAAAAGCCATGAACACAAATTAAGATGCAGGCTTTTGAAAACATTTAAGGCATTTGAGCTCACCATTCATAATGCTCAGATACAGAGGGTTGCCACAGTCCAATCTGATTCCAGCGAATGCTGCAAATGACCCACTTTTACCCTCATTTTTAGGTCTCGCCTAGCTAAGCGCGCATGCGCTAGTCTAGGAGAGGGCCTCTTGGAATCACTTCAGACACAAGGCACCAGCTAGTGCAAGTTCGTGCATGTGGTTGGCACAGTCTATTGGCCTTTGCGTGTGGCTTTCAAAAATGAAAGCACGCAATTGGCCAAAGGCGGGTGCATGTCCCGCCTTTTCACTAAATGCTCACTCCTATGCCCTTTGGGTCTCGGGAGCGAGCAGCAACGGTGGATCATGTTACTAATTATAACCCAGCGCGGTCGCTTTCACTTTCGCGGCCGCGCTTCATTTGACTTATATAAACAAATGTGCTTGGTGTACTAAATGTTGCGTGCGGCTATCTCAGTCAGCTGCTGTTCTCCCTTTCTTTCTTGCTGCACACCTCATTGTACGCACTTCAGGTTAAAAATAAGCGGGACCCCCTGTATGGCCTCGGGACAGCAAAGTGAACGCAGGCTGCTTCTTAATGAGCTGGGTGAAAGGTCAGGCAGAGCTACTGAATCTGGGATTTGTAACAGGCTCTGCTCCACCGCTTTCAAAGGAATGTGCGTGCGCTGCCGCCTCCCTCCAGAGCCGGGGCTTTTATAAGCTGCGACGCTCCTGAAAGTGAAGAACACAGGTCAGGTCTGGTGTCATTGTAACACTAGAAGAAGCAGTGTGTGTCCAACGGCAAGTAGAAAGGGTGACATACTCGTAACAATGTTTACAGCACCTGGGTAAATACTCAGGTTTAACATTTTTCATTAGGTTCATACGTTGCTTTAAAGGAACCTGCGTTTGTTTATTTTCTCGGTAGAAGCTCGATTCTTCCCTTATGTTGGAGTGACAGTAGTTGGCAAAAGCCGGTGGTGTGATCGGGGAGAGTTTCAGGTCAGGCGCTGTTTCGTCTTTGACCACCTTTCCATGTACCTTGTGAGGCCGTTTGGCATGTTGTAAATATAGAAAGTGTTGTCTGGCATTTGTAATGGCCCATTTTAGGACACTGGAGATATCCAGCGGGGCACGGGGGCTACTTCCAGGTCAGGGAGCTCTCGGACGCTTGTGTTTGTAGCCGCTTGGTGTGTTTTTATTTTAAATATGGTTATTATATGTGTTTTCCAACTGTGTGGGGAGCCATCCTCGGCACCCGCGCACATGCCCATCTCCGTCCTTCCCGCCAGCAGACTTGTAACGTTTGTCCTGATTCAGATGCGATGTGTGTTGAAGTGGGTGATGTCAGCGCTGCTGAGCTCACTGCCGGGGGGAGTTGGGGGCTGGCGGAGGACCTGCCTTGCGCACTCCAGCTGGGAGACTTCACCGCCCGAGTGAGTCCTGCACGCTTTCAACTTGCATGGTGTGTTGGTCGGAGGCAGCGCTCCCTCCCACAAAGCGATTCCTGAGCCTTCACCGTGCAAAATGTAAAGACCCCTCCATGCTACTCCCAGCATAAAAACCAACCCTTCTGATGTAGACGGGTTTCTGCAAATCTACAGCCTGTAGATGTCAGAGAACTGTTCCAGTGCTTGGGGGGAACCTGGGGGTTTTACCCGTTAAGAGGTGTAACCTGCCCAGGACCAGGTGTTAACAAAACGCCTGAAAGAATGTCTTTTGAAATGCATGCTTCGCAGCTACTTCTGGAGTTACTGACTCCACAACACCTGTAGGCCCGTTTGCTGATGGTGAGATTTGATGTTGAGGTTAAAACCCGCCACTGTGCACAGAGGTCACCCATTTATGCCATGACCTGCATTTCTCATGCTGTCATCTGGAATAAAATCCTAGTTGTCCCTGTGTGACGGGGGAAGAGAACACTACCAAGGCGGACATCGGTCCTTGCGTATCACGCTCACAAGGCGAACATGTACCACCTTCTCTTCCCCTACAGCAACCAGCAGTACCATATGCAACGGACGGGTGGGACCCGTATCCCTCACAGGACTGGACACCAGTGCCGTAGCGAGGTGCCTTTAATTCGGCCTTCCAGTCTGACGAAACCCCGCCCCCTGATGAGGCCGCGGTGGAGGGCGGGATAAAGATCGTGGAAACCCGGAAGACGACGGACGGCGTTTCCCTGGAGGCAGAAGGAGAGTTGGAGTGGAGGAGTGCGAGGAGTTGGGAGGAAGAGCGAAGAAGAGGAGAGAGCAACGCAACGAGACCTGAGCCGAGGAGAGACGACTGCTACAAGCCAGGAGGCCAACGACTCCACGAGCCGCCCCGCCACGTTCCCACGGGAGGAGCGTGGCTCGAACAGGTACGGGGGAAGGTAGCGGGCTGGGTGGGTAGAAAGACACCGCCTACCCTCTAAGCACCCGCACCGAGTTAGCGGTGTACCGCACGCACGATCAGAATAATCCCCGTACCCTCACCACGCACCAAACCCCTGTGCACAGACCGGAGAGCTAAGAGCACAAGAGCACTCGGTTTCCTTCACTCCCGGTCCCTGACGACAGCCGAACAGGACGATTGTCCTAATCCTTGCTTTCTTGCTATTTTTATTTTCTCCCCTCTGGCATAACAACTCCGGAACCCCTTCTCGAGGGCTGGAACCTTTACAGAGAAGTCAGCGGAGACAACACTACCACCTTCCCTCAGTCTGGAGTCACCAAGAAAGAACAAGCCGGACTCCCCTTCTTCTGCAGTAGCGCGACGGGCCGCAAGACAAAAGAAAACATTATCCAAAATAAAACCCTCTTTACACCATCCTGGTCTGGTTGTCGACTCTGTCCCTGCTACCCCGCCACACCCTGCCTCTGATTTTCTTTTCTTTTTAATGAGACTTACGTTGATCGTATTATTGGCCCAAAGGTCCAGTGTTGTCCTTTCTTGTGATGTTATTACCCCAATTAGTCTTTTTAAACCCTTAAAAAGACACACCACTTGTTTGTCACAGAATGTTTACGTATGTAACAGATACCTGGTTGTAACTCGTTACCTGGAAGGAACTATCCAAATGGAGGTTCTTCATTACAGTTATTCTGGTTCAAACTGCCTTTGCCCACATCCTTTCACTGCTTTGGATCTCTTCCCAACACAATTTGGAGACTTTAACCACCTCATCATCCTCCAACAGAGTGTTAAAGTATCTTAGAGCCCGAGTAGCGGCCGCCATGTTCCAAGAAACTAGACTGCACTCTATCCTTATAGCCTGGACCATGGTACCTTGGGGGAGTGATAGAAGTCTTTTAAGCACTACCCCATCCAGTCTGTTCCATTCATAGGTTGAATCAAGAGAAAATACCTCTCCTCCATACAGGCCTAACGGTGGAATCTTCCCTTCATAGGCCTTTAGTAATGGGATATGGGATAGCCCCCCGAATCTACCATTGAATTCCGATAGATAGCTTGCCTGCAATAGGACTTTTTGCTTAATGGCATCCCAATGCGTGCATCAATTCAGATTTCTCCTAAAAGTTAAACACAGGTATTTATATTGATCCACTTGTTCCACCACCTGTGAATCTAGATACCAGGAAAAACTCTGCACTTTTTCCCCGAAAATCATAATTTTAGTCTTTTCCAGATTAATGCAGAGCTTGTTCTGCTTACTATAGGAGGCCAATGCATGAAGTTTCCTCTGCAGACCAATTGGAGTATAGTCCAATAATACCAAATCATCTGCATAAAGCAGACAAGCGATATGCTGGTCCCCAATTTTAGGCGAGAAAGACTTTGATTGGGAAATAACAGTTGGGTGGTCGGCCAAAAATAGACTAAAGAGTAAGGGTGCTAAAACGCACCCCTGGGACAGGCCATTGTCGATAGAGATTCTTTGGGACAACCGTCCTGACTTGTCTAACTCCACCTGAGCCCAATTGCCAGAGTGCAAGGATTGAAGAGCCCCAAGAAGGTATGGTGGTAGATTCCAAGCAGCAAGTTTTTCCCACAAAATATCCCTGTCAAAAGAATCGAAGGCTGTCCTGAAATCTGCAAAACAACTGCGCAATCTAGGATTTTCCTCCAGAGCCTTTCGAGTAATAGCCCACAAAGCAAAACAGTGGTCTATAGTGGAATGACCCTCCCGAAAGCCCCCTTGTTCTAGTGGCATTCTCTTAGTTTTGGTGGCCCATTCTTCAAGTTTGGCTAGGATAATCTTGGAAATAGCTAGGATTATTGATTTCTCCAAGAACTCATTTATTATGCATGAACTACTATTCCTTAGGGGTTCATCCAGGACGTCTTCCTCTGCCCGACTTTACGTCAATGCTAGCATTCCTAAGCACCTTCCAGGTTTATATATGCTTCCCTTACCATGGCAAACCATGGCACGACTCAGCACGACTTGACTGCACGGTTCGCCACGACAAGTTCGATAGAGACCATATCCCGGCCTGATGCACTGACCAGACGCTGTCATCCCTGCTCGCAGAGAATCCAGCTTCCAGTGTTTTGATTCCATTTGCGGGGTGTTAGAGTTTGAGATCCGGATAGAGATTCCCACCTCGCTCATTCTAGAGGGACTAAATTTAGTAATACCATACTAAAAAAAAACAGCACCTACGTCTTACCTCGTACTATACTTAGGTTAGGTACACTGGGGTAGGACTATTTAGAAGCTTCAGATGAGTATTCACTTTTTAGCCTGTGTTATTTATGTATGTATATATGAATATATGTCATAGCTAAAAGACAATGCTATTGCAGTATTATTTCTTCTTACTGCTTACGCTGTGTGTATTATATCTTGCTTACTGTCTAATGATTGTACCAGCTCATATCTCTTACACCAGAAACAAGACTGTTCAATAAATCCTTTTATTGAAACGCCCGTCTATCTATTTCTGGGTAACTCTGGAGAAACTAAGCATGCACGTTTGACTGAGTGAAACTATTATCTATTGTTTCCACGATTCTGCGACGCATTCCGATTCTAAAGGAAACAAAGTTGTCATGTTTATGCGGTTGTCAGAATCTAATCCCTTCTTGTTTATTCAAGGAGTTTCTAGTGACCTCTGAGTTAGCTGGCACACACTAAGTAATTAAGTTTAATGTACTCAATAGAGGCAAACTCACCTTAGTCCTATGCAAAAACTATAGTGTATATTATTCCAATGCGCAGAGCCTATAAGGGAAATAGGAACTACACTACAAAACACTCTAGAAATCAGACACCAATTTATAAACATAGGTTGTGTTTTTATAAGAATTACACTAGAATAAAAAAGAACCACCGAAGGTTTCCGAAACATAGGGGCTGATTTATCATTCTTTCACGCAGTGCAATGCAGCAAGCCACCTTGCTGCACTGTGCGAAAGGGCAGGAATGCTCCGCATTCACCATTATACAGTGCTTTCCTGTCCTTTCCTAGTGCTGGGCCACTTTTGGCTTCCAAGCGCCAAAACAGGCACCCTTGCGTCATGGTGCAAGGGTGCCTGCGTTGTAGGTAGGTTTGATTTTGTGGAGGAAGGGACACTTGCCCGACAAGAAAATATCCTGAGAGAGACAGTTTCCTCTTTCTACGTGTGCTGCAGAATGCAGCACACGTGGAAAGAGGAAAATACACGGAGAAGTAAAGATATTTCTCCTCATTACGCCTTACCTGGTGAGGAGTAGAATTTAGACGCATTCCCAGGTCTACCACTAATGGTAAATCTGGGAATGAACCAAAATCAATGGATGAATGCATGATAACACCCGCACTTCACCCATGTAACGCCTTTCTGGGGCAGAGTAATGCTAGACTGCGATTTGCGCTGACTTGCATTATTCTAGATGTATCAATCAACGCAGGACCACACTAGGTGGGCTTGCGCTGCTTGATAAATCTCACTTAGGTTTTGCTTCAGTCTTGCGCCCCCTTGCATGGCTCAAGGGTGACTCAAAAGCTTGATAAATCTGGCCAACAGATTTTACAAGCAGTAATAAATCAGTGTAATTTCTCTCAACCGCAAAGTCAACTAATTGGACACATAGAAATGTTTTCAAGGAAAACTTAGGCAAGTGTAACTGCGGTCAGTTAGAAGTACTTGGGGTGACCAACTCCAGCAGGGAGCTGGACAGGAGAACCAGCAAATTCCTCAAGAACAGTTACCTTCACAGGTGAAGCGGTCCTTCAGTAGTCTCAGGCACTTTATCCGTGTTAGAATGGATTCTTATGGAGTGGTCCTGATGCAAGGGATGAAGGATGCTGAAGATGCTCTAAGGATGTTTGCTGATGCGACGCGGTAGACAGGCGGTCTTCCTGCAGGGATTACTCAGTCCATGAAGATGGTGAGGGAATCCTGTTTATAGGCTCGTCGTCCCAAAAAGTAATCAATGGTCTGGTCGAAATCCAGTTGCCACTAGACTACCGGTGACCTGTTGTCCCGGTCACAGGCCAATCCTTTCTGTCTTGATAACTCACCTTCTGAGGGTCCCAGCAGCTCTCCGGCAGCATTTTTGCATTCAACGAACTTGGTTGCAACTCTGTGCATCGGGTCTTGATCCCTGGTGCTGCACGGTAGTGGTGGTAGCAACTTGAAGACTTTGGTCTACCAACTTGCCCCAGCAGGCTTCTTCAGCTGCTGTGTTCCTGTGCTGCAAACAGGAGGCCAGTCATCTGGCCCTTGGCGTTCTCTTGGCTTGACTGAGCTCTGGAGAGGACTTATCCTTAAGCAGGACACGGCAGACAGTCTCTATTCACTAGCCACCAGGTGCAGCAGGTGCAGTCCTCGCCAGTGCAGCCTCTCTTTGTTGGTCCTTTGGTGCAGCATAGCAGTCCTTCTTCGTTCCTTCTTCCAAGTCAGTAGAAATCTGAGGTCTGGGTGCCAGGGGTGCCCCCTTTATGCTTGGAAAGTGCCCTCAGGGCAGGATGAGGTTGGTAGCCCATGGGCTACCAGGTTCTGTCCCATCTGGTGCCCACTTCCTGGGGAGTGTGGTATCTGCCTATCCCAAGATGCATCATTCTTTTCACTCCCAGGACGACAAGACCCCTTTCCTGGTGAACAGACCTTTTAAGCCCACCCTTGGGGTGTGGCTACCTCAGGGCTACATGCCCTTGGGTAAACCGGTTTGGCAACTTGTATTCACTCTCTGCTCCCGAGCCAACAATGGGCCAGCCCTCCCACTTGGTGTCCCGCATCTGCTATCCAAAGGCGTCTTC
Source organism: Triturus cristatus (assembly GCF_964204655.1). NCBI lineage: Eukaryota > Metazoa > Chordata > Amphibia > Caudata > Salamandridae > Triturus > Triturus cristatus. The sequence goes on along the minus strand of NC_140579.1, from coordinate 107,696,101 downwards.
ACCTTTAAAGCCAGCTTTTTGGGGCTAACACCTAAGTGGCTTCCTACAAGAAGGAGGTGACACCTCCTTGGCCTGCAATCCCTCATTTTTCTCCTTCCTTTTAGTTGTTAGGACGTCTCTCCAGGAGGGCAGAAAGCTGTCTCGTGGAACAGGCTCCATGTGTGTATGGAAAGGTGCAGGGGTGTTAATGGCAGTTCAGGCTGGACTGTTCTCATGAGGAACAGGGTCAAGACTGATTTGTATATAGCTGTGTCTGAACTGGGGTGGCGAAGTGAGCTAAAGAACAATGATGGATGAAACCCAGATCTGTGACTGGGGGCGAGTGTCTGAAAAGTTTCAGCCATCTCCTTGTGTTTGCTTTGTTCACCCTAAGTTGGTAGGGTATGCCCAGATGTGAGTCCCTTGCTCACTTTGCCACTGGATTCAAGCTGGCCTGGCTGATGAGGGGTGTTAACCCGAAACCGGTCCCAAGATACTTGTTTACAGTCCAGGGAAGACCTGGCTTGGCTGTTCAGGCTGGACTGTTCCGATGAGGCTCTTGAAAAAATGAGAGGGACCCTTTGTGCACCAAAGGACAAGGGTTCAATAATAGCAACATATCCTTTGGTTGGCAAATATTGAGAGAACTCTTACTCATTCACTCACCTATATCACACACATTCAATCATGGGGGATACAGTACCAATTGAAAAAGCAGTGCGCCAGTACACAAGAAAAATATTGGAAATGGTATGTAGCAATTTATTTAAAGCATATAAAACAATTGTAACAAATTAAAAAACAGTTATTCATACATAGTCAGTCAGTCAGTCACATAATCTTTATTTCGGTCAAAGACCATCAAAGATACAAAATTTCAGACAAGTCAATGACAAATACACAAAGATAAAAACAGAATTTAAAATTGAGTTATGCAGATTATTTACAATTAAAAAATTAAAAAAGATAGAGAAAAATAAATTTTCCTGAGTTGACAACGAAGAAAAGGGGTCTCATGAATTTATAGAAAGGCTTTCCTGCTACGCCACATGGCATTAATGAAACGTGAGACCGAGAAAACTATGGGCGTGGAGGTGTTAGTTTGTAAAATACTGAGTGCCTGTTTGTAATTGCTAACCCCAAGATTTCTACAAGGTGGAACAAGCCAGCGATGTCGTATTAATTTGTACCCTTTACAGAAGAAAAATACATGGGCGACAGACTCTTCCTTGCCCCCACAAGCCGGACATTCCATGGATTTATCATTCAACCATTTATAAGAGAAAGCCCTTAATGGGAGTGTACCGTATCTAAACTGTAGATACAGTTTTCTCGCTGTGAACGGCACAATCTCTTCGAGAAATGGCTCTACTCTGTAATAGGTTTTTTGATTAAGATAGTCGAGTGTGAGTGGACCCAGCCCAGGATTACAAAGAATGGTCGAGATGCTATGCCTACGATGTAAGTTGACCAAGTCGGCACGAGACATCTCGGCACAAAATGAGGCTGGATTGGACCAAAAACCTGGGATGCCCAGTTCCACACTTGCATTCTTTATAAAAGCAAACCAGGGCAATTTATGGGTTCCCACGAGTGACAACAGCTCTTGGGTTTCGAGTCTAAAATGCAATAGTTCAGGGGTTACCCAGAGTCTTCGCCAATACAATAAAGGTCGTAAGGAGACAAGTTCTTCAATATATCTAATGCCCAAGTCCATTCTGATAGGGATAAGAGGGGTGCTAGAAGGTAGAGCCAGCAATGATCTAAAAAATGCGTTTTCTGTCCTGCAGATGTCAGAAATCGAGGAGTGGCCCCACAATTCAGCGCCGTACAAAATAGCACCACGTGCTTGGCAACTATATATTTCCACGATAGGAGCGACTGGCTTTGTGGAGGACTCTCTGTGGAGCCTTAGTATACCACCTGTGGATTGTGCCAGTCTTAATTTGGCTTTGGCCAGTTGTGGACCCCATTCAATTCTGTCAGTCAAGGTGATGCCCAAATATTCAAACACAGTGACCCTGTCCAGAACTCTACCATTCAAGGAGGGATTGGAACATCTGGTCTTAGGAGGATTGCAGACCATACATTTAGTTTTTTGTGTGTTAATCTCCAATCCCCTTATGTGGCAAAAGTTGGCAAAACTGTCCAGGGCACGTTGGATACCCATAGGCGATTTAGATAGCAGGAGGGTATCATCTGCAAACATTAATGCAACCACCTGATCATTAAGTAATTTTGGGGCATCGATGTCTTTGACCTCTTTGAGGTGGGTAATGAGTGCATTCACAAAGAGACAGAACAGAGTAGGATGCCAAAACACAGCCCTGTCTTACTCCTCTCGAGACTGGGAATCTAGATGTTAAAGCACCCCATTTGCCGCTCCTAACTTGTGCAAAGTTGTCAAAGTGGAGTCGCCTAATGATGTTGAGGAGATTAGCGGGGACCCCCATATCCTCCATCACTGCCCTTAGAATATGACGAGGTACCAGGTCGAAGGCAGATTTGAGATCTACAAAAATTAAGTAGAGGCTGCCACCCTCTACTCTAACGGTTTTCTAATATAGAAGTAGAAGCCTAAGTAGCTGGTCTATCGTAGATATCTTATCCCTAAAACCTGCCTGATAACAACTAAGAATCGAATGGTCATCCATCCAGATCTGTAGCCGATCGAGTATTATACGTGAAAAGAGTTTCTGGCTTACATCGATCAGGCTGATCGGACGGTAGTTGACCGGGAGTAAGGGAGAACCCTTTTTAAAAACTGGAATGATCTCAGCTCCCACCCAGGTGTCCGGAATTTTGGCTCCCATAATTATAGCATTAAATAGGTAGCAGAGATATGGGACCCAAATCGCCACTTGGTCCTTGTAGAGGTCGCCAGGGATGTTGTCAAGCCCAGGCGCCTTGCCAGCTGGAAGCCTTTTTATAGCAGATTCAACCTCTAGTAGAGTGACTCTAAAGTAGGAGGATTCAGTAAGTGTGTGAGTGGGGCTAGGTAAAGAGCGTACTGATAAAGTCTCAACTTTCTGGGACAGAGGATGAGAGGAGTAATTGGGAGTAGGGTTAGGGACAATTGGAGAGGAATACAAGAGTTGGTAATGCTCAATCCATTTCTCAGGGGCAATATTAGGGTTGTCTGCTTTACGGCCTACCTCACTTCCATTTCTGATTATTAACCAGAATTCCCTCATGTCCCGGTTCCCAAGTGCAGATTTTATAGCATCCCATTTACTGTTGTCCCAATTCTGTTTAGCCTCATTTAGCACTGACTTATAGTGCAATCTCTCTTGCCTTATCAGTGATCTGTTCTTAGATTTGATAGCAACCAAAAGTGCCCCCTTTGCAGTCTTACAATTATGATCAAACCAGGTAAGGAGTTGCTTGGGCTTTCCTGGTTTGACCAATGGAGGATTTAGTGTATCAGCAAGGGCGGACACTAAGCCCAAGTGGATGTAATATATCTGTTGAGTGTACAAATCATAGCACTGATCTGAGTAGGCAATTAGTTCTGAAAGTGCCTGGTAAACAGCTTGATATAAAATAGTCATTTTGTCGGGAGATCTTTTGACCATTGGCCATTTAAGCCTTCTTCTGTCATTTGAAAGAAGAGGGGTGCCACGGGTAATAGCTCTTTCCTCTGTGATTAAGCCCATCACGGGAAGACTTAGATCAAGAGCAAGGGCATCGTGGTCACTGTCATGGCAGGGAAGGACCTTGAAGTCTATTACCCTCGGCCAGGTCCTAGTCTCTACCAGAACATAATCAATACGAGAGGACTGGCCGGGACGATTAAAAGTTGGTCTACCCTCCAAGTCTGATAGGGAGAGGCCATTACAAGCTCTCAGAGAGTGTGCCAGAGTAATAGAGTTCAACTGGAGGGCAAGAGGTGACCAGGACTTAATCGGTGGAACTTGGAGGTCAGGAATAGACCAGAGTGAGTCCTCCTCAGAGGTGATAGACTCTGCAAGACCGGGCAAGGGTTCGTACTGGCAGTTGAAGTCTCCAGCAATAATCAAAATAGTCTCGCCCTGTACTGTTGAAATGAATTTGTCTAAGGTATCCAATAATGGCGATTCTTTGCCAGAATGAGTAGGCCGAGAGTATACGTTGATAAGGGTCAGAGTAATTTTGGAGGAAAACGAGAGTCTAACGCACTGTATGTCAGGGGAAAAAACATCTACATGAGACACAGTACAGCCTAAGTGAGAACCGATTAGGATAGACATGCCCCCAAAAGGTCTACCCCTTTCGGCGGTTGAAGCCAGGTTGTTAACAGAAAGAAAACCAAACCTGTAAAAGTGCTCCCTGAGCCAAGTCTCCTGGAGCAAGCAAACATCAAACTGATCAATGAAGGAACCCCAGTCTGGTAAATCCATCTTGTTGCGGAGCCCCGCTACATTCCATGACAAAAGGGAGAGTTTGTTAGCAATTACCGATGGTTCAAGGCCACTGGTATTTGAGGAACTTAACTCCACAGGTGCGGGGGGAGGAGGAGTGCTAGCCTTATCGTTCACTAATTTTATAATACCCTTCACCAATTGGGAGCCTGCAACAGAGGAAGATAGAAAATAAGGATGACCCCCGAGAGCATCGGGCCTACTTGTGTCTGAATTTGGAGAAATAGCAATAGAGTCCCCGTCATTAGCCAATGTGCCTAGAGAGTGGCTATCTGGGAACAGATCGACTGGCCTGATGAGTCAATCCACGTCTTCCAGTGGAGCATATCGATTTGATACGGGTAAGTTAAAGAGAGTAGTATGGTGTTGCAGATTAGCAGGTAGGGGCTGTGAGGGCGGAACGCGACCTTCAGGATTAAATAGGGGAAAGGGGGCACCCGTCCTCCAGGGACAAGGATAGAAGAAATCAAGAGTGAGAGCACAAATTTTCGAAGAAGAATCCCTTATTGTTGGATGTTGCATTAATATTCTTCGAATGAGTGCTGGGGATCTAAAATTTATAATCACACAATCCCCAGGAATAGACTTGTGTGGGGGACCCACCCAAGCAACCCGCCTGACCATCAGAATATCATCAGCCTTGCTGTATGGGAATTGCTTGTTTTTCGCCAGCCAGAACAAACTCTTGTTACGTAGTTCCAGATGAGATTCTCTATTGCCATGCTTCAATTCGGGCAAGCCTGCCAGTATTAATACATAAGGAGCAGCTTCCGGGGGTAGATTGATTGTGGGAAGACGGGTTTGTGGGAGCAAGTGACTGACCCCCCCTGCATTCCCTAGAAAAGATGACAAAAGGCTATTAGAATTATCAACTGCATGTCTGATTGGTATTGCGTCTTGCCTTACTGTTTGAGGTACAATAGGATGGATATTATTATGTAAAATATGAGAGGATGAACCGACCGTTCCCTGGCCATCAGTTGAAGTAGCATCGTGATTATTACTGAGGGCTACAGGATTTAGAAAAGGTCGATCTTGGATCAAGTTAGGGACTACGTGAGGCGGAATTAAGTTCTGTGTAGGCAAAGGCCAAGATTTGGGGTGGAGTCTGGGTGGGTAGGCCTGAGTACCTGGTTAGGATGAACCTGTGTGATGTGTTATTAATGGACGTGCAGTTTTGGAGTTTGAGTAAAACGGGGGCAATCTCTTCCCTCGCCATCAATCGACACTGGGCAAGTAGGTCCGCAAGGAGGGCGTGAGCCCAGGGGGGATAGGACTGAGATTGGGGAGATTTGGAGAAGGTGGACGTAGAACCTTGGGCAGGTCTCCCTCTGTGTTTCTTTCCTTTAGAACCCCCCGAGTAGCTGGTTTTTCCTTCCTTAGTTTAGTAATAGACCCCTCAGTTATAGACGCGGGATTTAAAGATGTGAGCGAATCAGAAACAGCAAAAACCTCATTTTGGCCACAGTTCAAGTCAATAGAATTTGCACAGTCGTTCGAGGGAGACTGGTTAAGATGGAAACATTCTGGAGTAATAGAAAGACGCCTCTCAGTCTGTTCAATTTCGGAGGTAACAACTCCAATCGCCTTCTGGAGCATTAGGTCAATGGAAGTAGGGAGAGCCGGTAAGGGAGGATGCAACTTTAGGCCAGAGCGCTTTGCTGCACATGCACGTTTCCCCTCTATACGGGAGGGAGGGGCTTTGGAGGCCATCACAACCAAAATGCAACAATACCTGTTCGAAAAAGGAATCAGTACCTTAAGCGTGGTGAGCAGAAGTATGACCGGAAATGCAGGGATTGGAGGGGTGGCCCAGCCCAGGCTCCTCCGGGCAGTGACGGGCAAGGACGGGCCCGCCCTTGGCCCGGGCGAGCCCGCGCGCGTCCCGCGCTGCGGGAGGCGCTCGTCGCTTTTATGGGCCTCTGACGCCCACTGATGACGCTCGGCGCGTTCGGCGCACAGCCCCATGGGAAGTGGAGTTCGTCTCCGAGCCGTCCCCCTCACGTCGCTGGCACGGGATGTGCGAAGGTTTTAACAGCACTGCAGGAGGAAGGAAAACTATGGCAGCAAAGGAGAGTTCCAGCTGTTCCCCTCACGGCGTGTGCTGATACTAGTGTAGCGCGTCCCGCACAGTGGGAGGCGCTCGTCGCTTTTATGGGCCTCTGACACCCAACCTTGCTGATGTGCGAAGGTTTTAACAGCACTGCAGGAGGAAGGAAAACTATGGCAGCAAAGGAGAGTTCCAGCCGTTCCCCTCACGGCGTGTGCTGATACTAGTGTAGCGCGTCCTGTACAGCGGGAGGCGCTCGTCGCTTTTATGGGCCTCTGATGCCCACTGATGACGCTTGGCGCGTTCGGCGCACAGCTCCCTGGGAAGTGGAGTTCGTCTCCGAGCCGTTCCCCTCACGGTGCTGGCACGGGATGTGCGAAGGTTTTAACAGCACTGCAGGAGGAAGGAAAACTATGGCAGCAAAGGAGAGTTCCAGCCGTTCCCCTCACGGCGTGTGCTGATACTAGTGTAGCGCGTCCCCATAGTATATTTATGTTCAAATTAAAAAAAATCACACTATAAATAAACAAATGAACAAACTCAATAACAAATACTATTAGACGAGAGTTTTAAAAAGACACTACACTTTGTCATAAAGTGACTATATCCGTATGAGGTAATGTTGGGGTGGAACCTGATGTACAATCAATATCTAGTGTGGCAGCCCACTGTGCGGATTATGGTTCTATGGCGTCAACGTGTTTGATGGCATTATCTGTGCTGGTGCTGTGCTGATGCCGTGGTGGTGCTCAAGTGATGCTGGGGTGGTGCTGAGTCATGCTGAGGTGGTGCTGAGCGATGCTGAGTTGGTGCTGTGCTAAGGTGATGCTGCGCTGATGCTGAAGTGGTGCTGCGTTGGTGCTGAATTGCTGAGGTGGGGCTGCACTGGTGCTGAGGTGGGGCTGCGCTGGTGCTGAGGTGCACTGATGTGGAGGTGGTCCTGTGTAATTACATGCATATAAAAATTGCAGAAGTCCTAATTGCATTGTACATTTGTAAAAGAAAACAAGTGTTGATAATAACCGCAAAATGAAAGATGATAAAAATTGAGAGAGCGTCAGTTCTACATATTGTAAGATTTGAATGTTTTTTAATGATCATTTTGTATTACTTCTTTTAATGGATATTTTGAATCACTGATGAAAGCTGGGTAAGGGCTGTGTCCCCCTGTCCTAGGACTGGACACCTAGACCAAAGATCACCCAGGTAAATGGCTGCCTATTTAGTAACCGGAAGCATGAAGCCAAGCATGAAAAAGTAAATTATACACCTCAACAAATTCTAATTGTGTTGTGTGTGCTCTCACACTACCACCTCCATCACAATGTTATGCACGCACCCCATGACACGATAAAAGCATCTCTCCCGTCACTCAGTCAAGACACCAAGAATCACAACAAATACAACGCACTGCACCAACCCTGCACACCCCAGTGGTCTGCACATGCGCAAATGGGCCCCATAACAATATAGGAAAAGCCATAGAGATGCTACACAACACAATAGCAATGTGTCCAGTTTCAAATGGCAATTGCGGCAAAGACCGCACACACAGAAACTTCCTTTCCGCTGACCTTTAGTCCCCAACAAATGATCTCGCAGAAGAGGGGAATGTCCGAAGGGCCCGGCCTCAATCTTCCAACTCTCAGTTTAATGTTTACGACATATTTGCATAATTCAATTAAGCGTGATATCCGCATTTAGGACTGCTACGCTTGATGTTTTATGTATGTCTTGAACACATTGTCCAAAATATGTTAAAAAATCTGATTAAAGGCAGCAAGAACATAAACAGTGATAACAGAAACGGGGAACAGGAGGGAAAAAGAATAACCCACCATGTTTGCATATTGCTTATGCTAATAAACCTGCAGCAATATTTCTCCACTTACATTCAGTGTCGTGTGTTTTATTTATGTACTTATGTGTTTTGTGATAACTGTTGCCGATATTGGCACTATGAGTGAAATCAGGAAAGAAGTGATTTGGGGCGGGGAAGGTCAAGGGGTGAAACAGTAAACAACGTAGTGGCTAATACGAGGTACCATGAAATGAGAAACTTGGGAGAAAAGGGGGTGGGTAATATCGGCCAAAGTGGCCACAGGAGGGTGGTCAGGAGGATGAGCGGCCGCAGGAGGGTGGTCAGATTGGCCGCAGGTGGGTGGTCAGGAGGATGAGTGGCCGCAGGAGGGTGGTCAGGAGGATGAGCGGCCGCAGGAGGGTGGTCAAGAGGATGAGCGGCCGCAGGAGGGTGGTCAGATTGGCCGCAGGTGGGTGGTCAGGAGGATGAGTGGCCGCAGGAGGGTGGTCAGGAGGATGAGCGGCCGCAGGAGGCTGCTCAGGAGGACGGTCAGGAGGATGAGCGGCCACAGGAGGGTGGTCAGGAGGATGAGCGGCTGCAAGAGGGTGATCAGGAGGACGAGCGGCCACAGGAGGGTGGTCAGGAGGATGAGCGGCCGCAGGAGGGTGGTCAGGAGGATGAGCGGCCGCAGGAGGGTGGTCAGGAGGATGAGCGGCTGCAGGAGGGTGGTCAGGAGGATGAGCGGCTGCAGGAGGGTGGTCAGGAGGATGAGCGGCCGCAGGAGGGTGGTCAGGAGGATGAGCGGCTGCAGGAGGGTGGTCAGGAGGATGAGCGGCCGCAGGAGGGTGGTCAGGATGGCCGCAGGTGGGTGGTCAGGAGGATGAGTGGCCACAGGAGGGTGGTCAGGAGGATGAGCGGCCGCAGAAGGGTGGTCAGGAGGACGAGCGGCCACAGGAGGGTGGTCAGGAGGATGAGCGGCCACAGGAGAGTGTTAAGAAGAAGAAGTTCTTTATTGTATAGTTAATTAAAACCTTTACAATATACCAAAACATAAAAATATATTTCCTTCACGTGCTATAATAGAATATATATAAACAATTAGTACAATTTTTTTTTTTTTTAAAGATTTAAAAACAGGGAGGAATTGTTAAATTATGGTTGAAACATATTATTCTTTTGTTAAATTCCCTAAATAGGATAAAAACTTAATTAGTTGACAAATTAATTGTGGGTCCTTTGAGTCCAGACTTTTTAGTATTGCTGATCTGCAGGTGCGGATGCCACTTTCGTTGAACTTCCTCCTAAGCAAATCCCGGCGGTGGCATTCTAACGCCGGGCAAATGCATATTATATGTGTAAAATCCTGTGCTAATGCTCCACATAGGTTACAGTCTTTTGGGCCGGGGGTCCTCCAGATAGGTTGATCAGCATTGGAAGGCAATTTCCCCATGCGCAGCTCCAGGTACTTGGTTTTTAAATGAGGGGGAAAGCAAGGCCCAGGTATGCCGCTGGCTCAGACCTCATGTAGGATTGTAAAACCATCCATGTGTGCGCACGCCGACTTAAGGTTGCTTTGTCTTCAATTAGTGAATGCGATTTTGCCGCTTTTTTCATGATCATCTGGAATGATGCCAGAGGTAGCCTCCGTTGCCAGAGATCAGCCAACTGTGTTACTTTCAAAGAAGCATTTAGGTACTTTGCGTACTGTGATGTTTGGTCGTTTTGCAAGGCTTCCCAGAGTGCCGAGTTGATTTCTAGGTCACGATTTAGCCATATTTTGTACCAAAATGTGATAGTCTCGTACCTTTTGTAGAGTGTTTGGTGTTGTAATCCGAACTCTAGACGTACCTGAGCTGGTGAGGCATCACATGGCAAGCAAAATACTCTTTTGTACACTCGTGTTTGAATTTTGTCTAGAATTGGTGCACTATTTCCATGGTGGATCACGCTTCCATAGGCAATAGTTGGTAGTAGTTTTGCTTTCATGACTGCAAGTAGTGGAGTAAACAATGGGCCTTTTAACTGTTTTGATATGCTGCCGAATGCAAACAGTAAAGCGGTTCCCTTTTTTTGAATTGCTTCGTAATGCGTGGCAAATGAAAACCTTCGGTCCAGGTATATGCCCACGTATTTGTAGCTATCGACTACTTCCAACTTTGTATTGTCGATTAAAAATTTTGGCTTTTTAGGCAGGCAATGTGTTATGATCATGACCTTGGTTTTTTTTATATTTATTTCCATCTGGTTTGTTTTAGCGAAGTCAGCTAACTCATTGATTGATCGTTGCAGTCCGATTCTCGTCTGGCTTAGAAGTACGATGTCATCTGCATAGGACAAGTGTGTTAAAGGCAGTATGCCCAGCCGAGGTGGATGTGAATTGACCCCGTCTAGCCTTGGTGTTAAATCGGCCATGAATAAATTAAACAAATGCGGGCCAATACACAACTTTGTTTTAGCCCTTCGTTAGTATAGATCTTCCTTGTGAGCCTCTGGCCATCGGCAATTTTGACCTGCATCCAGGTATTAGTATAGAGATCTATAACTGGATTTAACATTGAGTCTGGTAAGCCCTGGTGCTTCAGTTTAGCCCATAATATGTGTCGGCTAACACGGTCAAAGTCCGCTTTAAAGTCCACGAAGCATAGATGTAATGGCTGTCGCTTTCGTAGACTTTTGTCGGCGATTAGCCCCATTGCTAGTACATTTGCGATTGTGCCCGTGCCACGTCGAAAGCCTGACTGATTTAACAGGATGTTTTTATTTTCATCGGACCAATTAATCAAATCGGTTAAGATCGGAGATGCGTAATATTTGGCCTCTGCATCTATCAGTGCAATCAGGTGATAGTTTGCTGGATCCGCGCGCTCCCAACCCTTGTATATCGGATTAATAATTGCGCCTCTCCAGCTTTCTGGGATACGACAGGTAGTGCCAATCACCTGGAACAGCCTGCAGATCTTACTTGCCCAGTAATTAGGATCTTGTTTGTAGATTGCCTGTGGCACACCATTCGGACCTGGTGCACTATCAAGCCGACTTTTTCTTATAATTTGTAAGATTTCTACTTCAGAATGGGCGAGAGTAGATTGTAATGTATCTTCTTTTTGCTTTTCATATGTGATAATTGCAGCGGAGGGCGGCTGATCCGCATTGTTTATCGAAAATGTGGATATTAAGTGCTGTACCCATGGTTGCTCAGCAACACAGGTCATGTTTATGATTTTGGAGGTTCTGTTCATAGTGTTCACCTGCCCCCAGAAAGCTCTAGTGTCAGATTTCTTTGCATTATGTAATAGTTTTGTCCAAAAGTTGTGTCTTCATTTTTTTTTTTTAGCGATCCAAATTTGGTTTTTATATTTTATCTTTAAAAGACGTACCTCCTCCCATGCTTTAGAGCGTGGGCTATGCTGTTGAGCCTTTCTAAGTGCCTTTCTCAGGAGCTTTCTTAAGCTTCGTAATGTGTATCTGAGATGACTGTTGTTATCTGCACGGTTTTTATTTGTCTGTTTAGTGGACGCTCCTGCATCGGGTAGGCTTGCCAAAAAGGTGGTCCATGTTTCTATAGTCGTTTTGTTTTCTGTCTCAAGAATTGTCATTAAATTTTTGGCTTTTAAAGCTAGTTGCGGTAGTGTGGTACATGTCCACCTCAGACACTTCAGATTGATTGTTGATATGACCCCCTCTAGTGCTGGAGCTCCTGGTGGTTTAAGAGATGTTATTTTAAGTTCGATATGCTGACCCGAATGATCACTATCGATGGAGCATTTGATTTGAAAACTATTTATATGCTCTAGAAGGGGAAGGGTTACTATTGTGTAGTCCAGGATTGAACTCGAGCGGGGGCCAATATACGTGCAGGTGGCCGGTTTGTCCTGTTTTATCCTCCCATTTAATGTACGCATGCCTAGATGCTCAAGGTTTCTTATAAATCGCTGGCCTAGTTTATCGTTTCGGTTTTGGACGGGAAACGACTGCGTTTCTACAGCCCAGATCTCATTTGCTGCAATGATATTATCTTCGTCTTTTTGAGGATGTAGTAGATTTGCATTGAAATCTCCCGTGAGGATTATCTCCCAAGTTGGCTGTGTGAGACGGAATTCCGTGATGGCGTCAGTAACTTTCTTAAAAAGATCTTTTTTTATCTCAGATTTCGGATGCACATAGATGTTGATTAGGATGATGGTGCTTACCCCTGAATGTGTGCCCAGGTCCATTTTTATTATTTGCATGGCTGAGGTAGTTAATGACAGCTGTGTTGACAGGATTTTTAATGCTGTTGAGATGTAAATGGCGAGGCCCCCCTTAGCTCAACCGTATTGCTGTGTTCTCGTTGCATTCACATGGTGGCCTATCCTACCTAGGACATCTACTGGGGCTGTCAACCAAGTTTCTTGGAGCACAATTATTTCATAGTTATCCCAGGACTCTGTTTTTCCTTTGTCCTGTAGGACTCCTTTTGCTCCTGCGATGTTCCATGATAGGATTTTTATAGGGGAAAGCTCTGTTTTGCCTGTTGTACAATAGCTTCATCGTCCATTCCACCCGGGAGTGGGCAACCTTAAGTTTATTTTTCTCTGTTGATGTGGGTTTATGCCATCAGCACCTTTGGCACCACGCAATACCGAAGGGACTATGTTGTTCATTACATTTTTGGTCTGGGCAGTGCTTAACGTTAGAAATGGAGACGGATAACGTTGTGTTAATGAGATGGAGAGCGATATTCCCCAGTCCTCAAATTTTGTAATTTCTTGTAAAATGTCTGTTACTATTCCCTCGGTCCTCCATATTGCTAAGGTGCCTTCATTTCCTAAGTTATTTCCAGGATTAACAAATTCTATTGCTATTAAGTCTGCAGACGTTAAATGCTGTAATGTTGGAATTTCTGCCATTAAGCGTAAGATGTTTCCTCTGTTCAGATAATCTTGAGGGCCCTGTGAATGATCTTGTGGCATAAATAGAATCCTATTTGTTAAATTTAATTTATTCTCTTTTTTGCGTATGAGAAGGTAATGTCTGCTCATTTGTTTGATTTCTTCCTGGTTCTTTGATGTCCCCCCCCCATTTGCGTCATCACACTGCCTTTTTGTGATAATCAGTCGCAGATCTTTCTTGCTGTTATCTAAAGAGTGATCTATCTTCGAGTTGACTTTTCTATCTCCTCTCTTAACGCTTTTCTTAACGCTATTTTGGCCTCGCGAATAGGATGTTGTCGACTGACAGGGCCTTAAGTTTCTTTCCGTTTCTGTTATTTTATTCCTATTTAGATCATCACACTCCGTTTTTATGTTAATCAATAGCAGATCTTCCTTAGGGTTTCCTAAACTCTGATCTATCTTCACAACGACTTGCCTATCTTGTTTGGTGTTGCCATTATCACCTTGTATATTGGAGCTAGAGTTCCTATAAGGGAAGTCATTTTCTTGTGATTGAGTGGTCAGTTTCTGGTCGAGGCTTGTTGTTCCTCTAACATTTTTGGAGTTATTTATCGTTTCCCTTGGGGGTCCTTGTCTGCATACCCCTAGTTTAGGATCTTTTTTAATTTTTCTATTTAGAAGATCCCCATGTGCTTGTGCGATCAAAATCTGACTCTGGGGGAGCCTTGATGACTTAACGGGTTGTTTTATTTTATTTCCAATGACCTCTTGTTGTTCCATTGTGCTCCCCTTGGGTTTATTTGTTGTGGTTAAGTGGAAGTCACTAATCTTGAGGCTTAGATTTATACTTCTCCCCTTGAGTGTATGTATTGTGGTTGAATCAAGGGCACTACACTCGAGACTCCTATTTGTCACCGCTAGACCATTTACTATCAGCGAAGCTTTGTTCGTTCGGTATGATGTTACAGTTGATCCTGACTGGTCTGATAGATTTTCTTCTGCTTCCTAATTTTGTTTTCGATGTTTCCCTGCTGACAATGGTGATCTCTGTTTACCGTCGCGGAAATAAAAAATTGGGTAGTTATCCAGTGCATATTTATTTAATGTTTTACTGTTGTGCAGACGGTTTCTTGCTTTCCTCGCTCGTTTTTTTTGTCGTTTTGTTAATGCGACTGGAAGGTTGTTTGTTGTATTCCTCTGCTAATAGCGTTGTTGGTATACTGCAGTACAAGGAGTCGGTTCTAACATAAGGTGGTCTACTGTAATAAAATCCACATTTAAGTCTCCTGATTTTGGCTTTTTTCCAATTTGCTGTAGGTTAATCTGTTCTGTTTTGCTTTGTGCAGCGTTTTGAGGGGTTCTTTCTCTTGTCTTCTTCTCATTATCGTTTTCTGTTTTGTTTATGTTATTATTTGAGGCAATGTTTTGGGTATTTTTTCCTCCAATTGTACAGGTTTTGCCGTTTGGTACATTATTTTCGAGCAGACAATTCGCACGTTTGCATTCGTTTAAGATGCTTGTTAGTATAATTGGTAAGTCCCTTAATTTTTCCAATACGGGACAACAAGGGCAGTTGAAGCCTGATGCCCGCATTTCATTTCCGTCCTGAGTATTTACTAATAAACTCGTCATGTTGTCAAGTTTATTATTTATACCTGAAATGTATTCGGCAATTATATTCATTAAGTCTATTTGGATATCGAGTTTATCTGACTGCATATTCAGGGTTTTTATTGACGTTTTTAATGTTTCCACTAGAGCAGCATGTAGATTTGTGAGGGATTCCAGATTGTGATCGGAATCCTGATTTCCCTCTATTAGATGTTGAGTGACTTTGTTATCTACCGGATGGCTCCACTCGATGTTATAATTTTCCGGGTTAGCAGTACTTTTTTTTTTCTTCCACGGTATTACCCATGTCCGTGTGTGCCCTCTGTTCCGGATTTAATTTCTTTTTATTGTGTGTTTTGACGGATGATTCATTGTGTTCTTGCTCCGTCTGTTCAGAAGAACTTGATATCTCAATTATTGGCTGCTGTTTGTCTTTTAGTACAGTTGTCAGTTTTTTCCTTTGATAGCACTCTGTTGGGTTTTTATCCAATAAACCATTTCGTGGTACTAAGATGTTATGAGTAGCTTTGATTTGCTCGGATTTTATTTCTCCTTTCAGTTTCGTTGCTTCATTACTAAATGGGTTGTTTATTTGTTTAACATAGCTGCTTACTTGGTTTCTTCCACTTGATGTTACCTGTGCTGAGGTGCCTGATAAGACTTCTGTTGTTTTCTGTGTTCCTGATTGATGCATTGATGTTGAGATATTCATTCTTTGTTTAATAGGTTTAGATGTTGTCCTTATTACATGTAATATCTCTTTATTATTCAATATTGATTGTGACTCCATCCATGAGTCGCAAAAATCATCTGTGTTACAGAATTCTTCATTTTTATTGAATTGCTTTATATGTTGGAATGATTTTTGGGTTTTTCTTTACAAGTGGCGTCCGTGTCACTATAGGCTTGTGTACCTATCTCACGCATTAAGTCTTGATTATCACAAGAATGGTGATTTGCTACCCCTGATTGATCCATTGGTTGAGTCATGTTCGTTTCACAAATTGATGTTGATGTAGATGTTAATATTATTATAGCTTGGCTTTTATTTGTGATTGTATACTCCAGAATGTTATCCCGAATGCTGACCGAAATACTGTCTGGACTCTTACAATGTGCACACACAGGAGAGTGGTCAGGAGGACGAGCGGCCACAGGAGGGTGGTCAGGAGGACGAGCGGCTGCAGGAGGGTGGTCAGGAGGACGAGCGGCTGCAGGAGGGTGGTCAGGAAGACGAGCGGCTGCAGGAGGGTGGTCAGGAGGATGAGCGGCCGCAAGAGGGTGGTCAGGAGGACGAGCAGCCGCAGGGGTGGTCAGGAGGACAAGCAGCCGCAGGATGGTGGTCAGGAGGATGAGCGGCCGCAGGAGAGTGGTCAGGAGGATGAGCGGCCGTAGGAGGGTCGTGAGGAGGATGAGCGGCCGCAGGAGGGTGGTCAAGAGGATGAGCGGCCGCAGGAGGGTGGTCAGGAGGATGAGCAGCCGCAGGAGGGTGGTCAGGAGGATGAGCGGCCGCAGGAGGGTGTTCAGGAGGATGAGCGGCAGCAGGAGGGTGGTGAGGAGGATGAGCGGCCGCAGGAGGGTGGTGAGGAGGATGAACGGCCACAGGAGGGTGGTCAGGAGGATGAGCAGCCGCAGGAGGGTGGTCAGGAGGATGAGCGGCCGCAGGAGGGTAGTCAGGAGGATGAGTGGAGGATGAGCTGCCGCAGTGGGACCCTGAGGGATGAAAGATTAGTACATGGGAGTTTAGTGGATAGGAGGGAAGCAGGCGAAATTCTGGTCAGACGGGCGGGTGCAGCAGGATCCATGGACTTGATATGGAGTAAGTGTGAGAGTGGCATTGTGACAAATGACTGTGGTGGTCTAGAGAGATGTGTCAAGAGGTGAAAGGGCAATATTTGGAACCTGAGGCAGTGGACAGCAGCAATGACAATCAAGTGGATGAAGCGGTATTGAGAAGCAGGGCTGCAACTTGTATCTGGCACAGCGGAGGAGCAAAAGAGAACAACACAGTGAAGCATTGGTGAGACACATTTCAGCGTAATTGCAACAGGAAAAGAGTAAGTCACACACAAGGTGTACTCCTGTAGTAATTATGTTTCTTACTCCTAAGAATATCGTGCAGTATCCGTGTGCCCCTTGTTTGCGGATAGTGTGATGCAGAGTTTTGACGCTGCGTTTGCATTAACTTTGCGCTCTATAAACAACAGCTCAGCTCCAGACAGTTGACGGACACCTCTGTTTGCGCCGCTTAGCGCTTTGTGGGCGCCTCTGCAAAATCTGCAAAAACCAAAGGAAATGACGGACAGAGTGTTGAACATTGCAAGCACTCACCCCCAGTCAACTGATCTGGGTTTAATCCATCACCGTTCTTTAGCCCACTCTGCCACCCCAGTTCAGACATGGCCATATGCAAATCAGTCTGACCCTGTGCCTCATGGGAACAGTCCAGCCCGAACTGCCAAGCCATGTCTTACCTGGACCGGAAACAAGTTTCCTAGGACCGGTTTCTGGCATGCAAAAACCAAAGGTAATGATGGACGGAGTGGTGAACATTGCAAGCACTCACCCCCAGTCAACTGATCTGGGTTTAATCCATCACCGTACTTTAGCCCACTCTGCCACCCCAGTTCAGACATGGCCATATGCAAATCAGTCTGACCCTGTGCCTCATGGGAACAGTCCAGCCCGAACTGCCAAGCCATGTCTTCCCTGGACCGGAAACAAGCTTCCTAGGACCGGTTTCTGGCATTTCAGCTGTCTTCAGCCAGGCTTGCTTGAATCCGTCCATCACCACCCCCTTTTGTACCGCTTTGTTCGCCATAAGTTGGCAGGGTATGCTCAGACGTGAGTCCCTTGCTCACTTTGCCACTGGATTCAAGCAAGCCTGGCTGAAGACGGCTGAAATGCCAGAAACTGGTCCTAGGAAGCTTGTTTCCGGTCCAGGGAAGACATGGCTTGGCAGTTCAGGGCTGGACTGTTCCCATGAGGCACAGGGTCAGACTGATTTGCATATGGCCATGTCTGAACTGGGGTGGCAGAGTGGGCTAAAGAACGGTGATGGATCAAACCCAGATCTCTTGACTGGGTGTGAGTGTTTGATTGGTTCTGACGCTCCGTCCAACACCACCCCCTTTTGTACCGCTCTGCAAAATCAGTGTCATTTTTGTGAGGTTGTATTTTTAATACGGTTGGAGGAGGGCGCTAACTGACCATATCTTAACATATGTGACGATATTTGAGATTTTGGCGATAAAATATGTTCTATTGGGAGAAAAAGTACGAATTGTATGTCTGCGACACTAAAGGGCCCATTGAAGCTTCGCAGGAGTGAGTCTACGTTTCAAAGCTCGAGTCACACAGAAGGGTGAGGTCTGGGCTTCATTCAAAGGATGGGGAACTATTTAAGGTTTCTCCAAAATGAATCCGCGAATGGCATACCTTTTGGGGATTTAGGACCCGGGAGCAGAGCTATTTAAAACCCCCTTCCAGCTCGAGAGCACCTCTCAGGCTGTCATAGTTTCCTACCACAAATCCTTTCTTTAATTGTGGCAATAAATAATAAACTGGACATCCTGAAATCTTGGAATTTGTAAGGCTCTCGACCCGCGCGAGACGAGATGGGCTGAACTTTACAGACTGTGTTTGCTTTTCTGGTCCTCCCCCCTCCAAACACGCAGGGCAGCTAAATGGCTGCATCACCGGCAGCCCGACGCCCACTTTACACGTATGCAGAATTCCTAGATATGCTCCAGGGTGGGAGTGAGACTGGAGGAGCCACAGCAGCAGGGCAGAGGAGCAGCGCACAGGCCACCCTCCCACTCTCCACAAGAGCTCGCAGCCCCTCCAGACCCGGAACCTTTCAGTACTGCCCCCCACCCCAGCCACCACTGCCCCAATGCCGTGCGCCCCGCTGCTGCCGCTGCTCCTCAGCCTGGCCGCCCTGCACGCGCTGGGGGACCCCGGAGCCCTGGAGGACGTGATCATAGACCGCTACGACGTGCCCAAGGTCTGCCCGCGGGAGGTGCAGATCGGAGACTTCATCCGCTACCACTACAACGGCACCTTCAAGGACGGCAAGAAGTTCGACTCCAGGTAAGAGCCTCTGTCCCAGGCGCTCCGCGCGCGGACTATAGGAACGCGCCTAGTGCGCGGCTGCAAAGCGCTTTATAGCCATGGAGGATATACGCGATGGCGACCAGAGCAACTCAGAGAAAAGCAAACGCCGCACGGATGCAAAGAGGTCTCCAAGCGGGCAAACTTCTCGCAAAACGGATGAAGGCGGTTTCTAAAACTAAAAGCATATTTTAGAAAACCGCAGGCATGCGACTTGTAAAAGGAGGCGTAAAACAGGAAAACTATGGGGTTACAGATGGCAGATGCAGTGTGTATGAGACAAGATTTAGCGGTTTATAGGTGATCAGACTTTTAGGATAAAGCAGTGTATACAAGTGCTGCAGACTTGTTGTCTGGCTACTAAAGCGTTATATGGAAGGGCGTCCTGTTAAGGGCATCACTGCGGTTTGATAAAAAAAAACACACACGACACCATACGTGGCAGCTAAACCCGACTACTCTGGGGCCTTAGTGCACGGCAGCCGAAGTTGATGGTGAAGCTAGACCCGCACAGACATCGCATGTCGGATGCTAGGACAGACAATGCGACCAATTCAAGAACAGAGCGCCATTGGATGCTCAAGCGGTTTATAGACGAGGCGGAGGAGCGTGGCACGGCACCCCCTCAAATAAAATGGCACCGTGAGATATCCGACTGGAGCAAGAAAAGGCCTTCTGTAGGAATTCACGCGAGCTTTGGAAGAGAAACCGTCAAAGTTTCTGCATGGCAACTAAATCCGTTATCAGGGGATGAACCTGCCCAGGCTCTCAGGCCGAACTTTAAAACTCTCAGAACTGGTCCCACCTTCGGTTTCTCACTTTGAAGTTGCTGAAATGTGACGTTCGACCTGCGTTCCAATGCATTGATTTTTTTTGCAAGGTTAATGCCACAATGTGAAATAGTTCGATGGGTCTCTCTTCTGTAAGAGATCTATATGCTCTAAATGTGACGTATACAATACAGCGCTACACGTTGCCTGCAGTACATGGGGTGTTGCACGCGTTCTGCGAGCTCTGCACAACAGTTTCCGGTTTGCAGGATGAGGGTATGCCGGGATAAGATGGGGCGGGTGGGGTTCGAGTTGCTATGGGGCCAGATCTGTAGACGTGTCACCCCAGCAGCCTCCACGGCGTCAAGCCTCGGGGGACCCCGGCCCGGAGGCGGCTCCGGCTGCTGAACAGATCCCACCTCTTCAAAAGGCCTGTTTCTGTAGCGCGCGTGCGCTTTATGTTTCATAGCCAGTGGTTTCCTTCCAAGTTTTGAATTTTATGATGGGCTTGGAAGTTGCAGCTTGACTCCGCGAGCGGCGTTGTCTTGAAACACCAAAAGGACACGTAGATGAGCGTTGAACTAAGAAAGGGTGATATATGGATCTTTTTGAAGCGATGTCACAAGAGCACCATTTTATTTCCCTGAACCAAAAGCGCCCTTTTTGATTGGATGATACACTCGTCAGCTGTGTGCGTCAAACCGCCTATATGCATCTACGTTTATTTAGGAGACCGTGCACGTTTATTAGAATAGCTGGACCTTTTAATTTTAAGCGTTTGCAATCTGCTTGCAAATGCATGTTTTATCAGAATATCTAAGGTATCAGCTATTTTTTTGTTTCTTGTGGTGACCCCAGCATTGTGTACGTTTGTCTCAGTCTAATGGAGCTCTGCATTATGCTAATTTGTGTCCGCGGCGAGGTGGCCATGCAGCAGATGCTCCAAGGTGACATGGTGCGTTATGCAGAAATGGAGACTTTCTGTGTCACGGGTCTATGCAGAGATAAAGTCTCTTAGTGGCATAGGGGTTCTATGTAGAATATGAGTTTTTCAGCGTCATTGTGTCCCTGCAATAGGTAGTCTCTCAGTGGTATAGGAGCCTATGCAGAAGGGAGTTTGTTTTCAAAGGGGCTGTGATCGGTCCTAAGTAGCATAGGGCACCGTGCCGAAGTGGAGTCCGTCAGCTTTGTGGGGTCAATGCAGTGCATAGCCTCTCAGTGACCTAGAGCCCTGTGCAGAAGTGAAGGGATGTCACATGGTTTGTGCAGAAATAATGTCTTTCAGGGAAATAAGACCTTATGCAGTGGTGTAGTTTTTCCACTCTCACGGGGTCTATGCAGTAGACAGTCCCTCAGTAACCTAAGGACCTATGCAGAAACCGTGTCTGGGTGGGTCACAGAATCTATCTATGAAGTAGCTACACCCTCAATGACATAGGGTCCTGTGCAGAACTGAAGTCTTATGCAGAAACATAATGGCCAATGCAGGAGTGGAATCTTTAGGTTTGACGGGCCTGTGCAGCAGGTACTCTGTAAGTCGCATAGGGCTCTATGCAGACTTCAGAGTCTATTGACGGGCCTGTGCAGCAGATATTCTGTAAGTAGCATAGGGCTCTATGCAGACTTCAGAGTCTATTGACGGGCCTGTGCAGCAGATACTCTGTAAGTAGCATAGGGCTCTATGCAGACTTCAGAGTCTATTGACGGGCCTGGGCAGCAGATACTCTGTAAGTAGCATAGGGTTCTATGCAGACTTCAGAGTCTATTGACGGGCCTGTGCAGCAGATACTCTGTAAGTAGCATAGGGCTCTATGCAGACTTCAGAGTCTATTGATGGGCCTGTGCAGCAGATACTCTGTAAGTAGCATAGGGCTCTATGCAGACTTCAGAGTCTATTGACGGGCCTGGGCAGCAGATACTCTGTAAGTAGCATAGGGTTCTATGCAGACTTCAGAGTCTATTGACGGGCCTGTGCAGCAGATACTCTGTAAGTAGCATAGGGCTCTATGCAGACTTCAGAGTCTATTGACGGGCCTGTGCAGCAGATACTCTGTAAGTAGCATAGGGCTCTATGCAGACTCCAGAGCCTATTGACGGGCCTGTGCAGCAGATACTCTGTAAGTAGCATAGGGCTCTATGCAGACTTCACAGTCTATTGACGGGCCTGTGCAGCAGATACTCTGTAAGTAGCATAGGGCTCTATGCAGACTTCACAGTCTATTGACGGGCCTGTGCAGCAGATACTCTGTAAGTAGGATAGGGCTCTATGCAGACTTCACAGTCTATTGACGGGCCTGTGCAGCAGATACTCTGTAAGTAGCATAGGGCTCTATGCAGACTCCAGAGCCTATCACTTTCACAGGGCACATGGAGTGCATAGTGTTAGAGGGGAGTGTAGTCATTCTCTTTGGCAGCACAGTTTACATAGGAGGGCCTACCCACCACCTATGCTTGGAGCAGTGTATTTGTCCTTGCCTTGTCCCTGTGGTTCAGCAGAGAGAGAAGTTCATAGCGCTTAGAAGCAAGGTTTTACATGACTTGCGGCACTCATAGAGCTGTTCGTAATGCACCTTGAGGATAGGACAGAGAGAGAATCTAGCTGGATCGACTGTGGGCTTGAGAGAACAAAAGTGCTGGCACTGGGGGCGTGGCCAGAGACGGTATGGGCGTGGCCAGACACGCTCGTGGGGCTGGCAAAAGTCTATTAAAGAGTTTTCAGGAAAGGTCAGCGGGGAGTGAACTCTAACCGAAGTGTCCGGGCGGACTGCAGTATTCACACCTTACAGCAGCACCTTACCTCGGAAAGAGGGCTTTGTCTGCAGCACTCTTCATGAAAGTAAACCCTGTGTGCGCAGAGCCTCTGTGTGCTCCCCAGCACCGCTCTCCTGGGCAAGGAGCTATGCGGGCCTGTGATGGGCTTCAAACCTCTATTCTCATTAGAAACTCCTGCATTTGTTGACTGTGCCGGTGGGGGCGCTGCACTCTTCATGAAAGTAAACACTGTGTGCGCAGAGACTGTGTGTGCTCCCCAGCCTCACTTTCCTGGAAAAGGAGCTATGCGCGGGCCTGTGATAGGCTTCAAACCTCTGTTCTCATTAGAAACTCCTGCATTTGTTGACTGTGCCGGTGGGGGCGCTGCACTCTTCATGAAAGTATACCCTGTGTGCGCAGAGCCTGTGTGTGCTGCCCCAGCCCCTCTCTCCTGGAAAAGGAGCTATGCGCGGGCCTGTGATGGGCTTCAAGCCTCTCTTCTCATTAGAAACTCCTGCATTTGTTGACTGTGCCGGTGGGGGCGCTGTTCGCCAGGGGATCTCTGAGCCACCTGCGGGCTGCAGTCTCATATGCATGGCTGTGATTTGGGGGGGAGAGTTCTGACCACGTACCTGCTTCCGTGATGGGGAGTTTTGTTCAGTGACAGTCATCATCCATTCGTTTCTCTCACCCAGACTGATGTTGTTCGTGTGTTCACTCTTGGAAAGGCTGCTGTATGCAGTGCCCAGAGTTCACCTGTGGGGGCAGTGCTCCCCGAAGAGTCTCGGATTGACCTCTAGTTTCTATTCTCCACCAAACTCGCCGCAGCTGTTGGGGTGGGTGTCCCAGAAGGGCAGCTGTTGCCGTGTTCTTCACGCAGAACCCTGTAGTAATGCGACTGTACCCCAAGGAGACAGGATGCTCCGGGAGGCGTCTACCAGTGCTGTTTGTAGCTTCGGGGGTCCCTGTCGGGCCCTAGTTCTCTAGACGGCCGATAGCCAGCTGCTGGCTGTATTCACAGTACAGCCTTGGGCGGGGGGGGGGGGGGGCACTGGCTGGCAGCGCTCCTAAGTGAATACTCAGCAGTCCAGGATTCTCTGAAACTGGGTATCTCTAGCAGTGTCGTGCTGATATTAACAACATTACGGTATTTCTCTCGTGAGGTTTGCAACCCTTTCAGACCCCATCGCCTTACCTGATGCCTGAATAGCTGAAGACCAGGTTTAGAGCATTGTGTG
Organism: Triturus cristatus; assembly: GCF_964204655.1. Classification (NCBI taxonomy): domain Eukaryota; kingdom Metazoa; phylum Chordata; class Amphibia; order Caudata; family Salamandridae; genus Triturus; species Triturus cristatus. The sequence continues at coordinate 107,672,514 of NC_140579.1, read as the reverse complement.
TTAAGGTGTGTCCTTTGAGACACCATTAACTGTATAGCCTTACTATTCACCCTCTATCCCCCAAATAATGTATAATCTTCATACTTGGAGGGGGTTTTGGTCAATGGCTTCATCTATTGGTCTGTTAAACTATCATTCACTTTCTGCCTCCGCCCACCACTACATGAGACATTGCATCAGCCCACTTTACGCATAGGCCCCCTTCACTTTCGTTCACTGAACAGAGCATGTGCACATTTTTGTTTTCCGCATTCAGATGTCAGCATCTTTTTTTCTTTTTGTGGTATGTGCTTGAAAGGAAAAGAAAGTTACAGCAAAATATCAGGTAAAGATGAACAGGTATTTTTTGTGCCGTCAACAGAAGTAGTAGGGTGGGAGAAAGTAGGCGGGACAAAGGTCTAAACTAGTTTCCTCTCTTGGTCCCAAAAAGTACACCATGGCAAACCCCCAGTGAAGTGTCCTTATTTGCATGTACATGGAGTGTTCTTAGATATAGCTTAAAGCCAACATTAAGCATTATTTAATTCATAGAAGTATACGGTACCTGTATACCTTTATCTTTCTTACAGTCTGACATCACTGCTCACCTGTAATATGAAAGTGGCATCACTACTCTAATGTAATAAGGTATTACAAGTTAGTTGTGGCATCACTATCAACCCACCTGAGCTAACACACTGAAAGCAGCTTCCAGAGTTGAAAACCAATGGTCACTTCAACAGATTGAGGAGAGATTAGGTTTGCAATACACTTTCTGTATACATTTCTTTCCATGAAGATAGTCAAATCCCAATATTAAGATTTTTTTTTAAATATTATTTTTATTTATTGCAGAGCTGGTGTACTGTCGAGGGAAGAGCTGGAATCCGCCTGCTCAGTACAATACTTTGCATAAAGTTATCTTTGACAGAAATTTGCATTAAGAAGCAAATGTGTGTTTGCAAGCAATTAGAGCTGCATATTGGCGTGTTTGCTTTCACAGTATAGAATCCACATTCATTCTACATATCTGCAACCGGAGCACTCCTCTCATCAGAAGGATTAAGAGAGTCCCGAATTAAAAGTGGGTGTGGGAGATGACAAGTTTTTCATATGTTATACACTGCACAGTGTTCAAGACGCTTTGAAGTTCCATGCCTAATCGAACTTGTGGCCTTGTTTCTCGAAATGATCAGAAACGTCTTGGTAACTACCAATATTCTTCTAATGTTGGGTGGGTGTGCTGCATCCCATATATTAAACACCATTGAAAAAGCTAACAGGTCTGGTGTTGACTGCCAGCCATTTGGATTTGCCAATGCTTTTTTGGTTTTGTTTTTGTAAAATGCTCTTGCTGAGAGAGCTGTTTGACAATCGATCATATTCTAAACACAAAACATTGGCTAAAAGCAAACAATATTTTGGGTTTCAAAAAGAACACCTTGATATAATCGTCCTAATCCCTGGCACTAAAGGGAACTATATTTTGTGCAGATGTGCTCCTGGGGCAGAGCGCCTTCGCTCCCATTGAAGTCAATGTCTGAAGTGGACAGACCCACTGTCCTATGCTGGAGTGCAGAAGAAAGATGTGAGTGACACAATAACAGACCAATGGATGAAGAGCGCTGGCTTAAAGCCCTTATAAGAGAGTATATTATACAAATGTACTTTTAATAAAATGAAAAGATCTTGGCTAACGCCAGACCAAACATAACACCGCAGAGGCCTCTGGGATTGGGCCTGTATCCTGGCTTCAAGGCTTCCATTTTTTTCTCACAGAAGAAGCCTTGTTGGGACAGGAATCTTTCAAAGCCACACATGCAAACACAGACATGCCCAGTCCTCCTTTCCTCTTGTGAGTGCTGATGAAAATGCCGGATTAAAACATGTGTCCCCCAGGCAAACATCTGTCGGGAAGTAGGCGCGCCCCGACCTGCAGAGTCCTGCCGTGAGGAAAGCTGACCTCTGGGCGCGGGAAGATTGGTTTTTCCAAGCGGCCAGTGTGGACGATCTCTAGATAGCGTGTTGGTTTCTCAGCGGCTAAGAATGCTAAGAGTGCGTGACCTTTGGCCGGTATGCAACGCGCGTGCCCGAGCAGTCTTTGTTTGCATTCACATTCAAAGACACCTTCTTAAGATGGCGTGCGTCTGGCCGTGCAGTCTGTCTATGCAGAAGGGGGCGGAGCTTTCAAGGTTCCCTACTCCACTTAAGTAGCTTCCAGTCCAAGTTTTTTTTTTCTTTGTAATTTACTTGTATCCCGAATACGGCACAATCAGGACTACAAGTACCATAATGCAAAGGAACAAAGCGGACTGGATGATTTTCTGAGGTACATTAATGGGACGTTTGAGCGCTCCCTTGGTTCTTCAGCAGTGTGCATCCTTGGGGGCCAGTCAGTGGGCGCGCTGGGCTGTCTGCCACTGCCATCTTCTTGCCAGACTCATCACTGATCCCACCCAACCCATTTGTCTTCAGCAGTGTGCATCCTTGGGGCCAGTCAGTGGGCGCGCTGGGCTGTCTGCCACTGCCATCTTCTTGCCAGACTCATCACTGATCCCACCCAACCCATTTGTCTTCAGCAGTGTGCATCCTTGGGGCCAGTCAGTGGGCGCGCTGGGCTGTCTGCCACTGCCATCTTCTTGCCAGACTCATCACTGATCCCACCCAACCCATTTGTCTTCAGCAGTGTGCATCCTTGGGGCCAGTCAGTGGGCGCGCTGGGCTGTCTGCTACTGCCATCTTCTTGCCAGACTCATCACTGATCCCACCCAACCCATTTGTCTGCAGCCTCGGCACATGCACAGACATTGCGAGGTGTGGCCGGAGAGCGCTACACTTGTATAGTAGTGTCTCATGCAAGTGAATGCCGGTGCTGGACAGGGGGCAGAAGGATGCACCCCGACAGCCATCAGACATTGGTGAAAGATGGACACTCCCGCGGGCTGAGCCAAGACATGATTGACAGGTCTCAAGCCAAGGGCTGAAAGGGGCCGAGTAAAGAGAGCCAATAGTTGAAAGTGGCAGGGTCCGAGCACATTTAATTGGGGGTATTCACCACGCATTTTGTAGTATGTAAAGCAGTGCAATTCTCCTACCACGCAATACTGTTCCCAGACCTGCGGGTGGAGACCTTCGACGGCGCCGATCTTTTCTGTGCGGAGTTTTTGCCACAGTTAAGCACCGCACACGGCTGCTCACAGGCACCGCAATACTTTCGCTTCTCTGTATAATATGTACAGAAACAGTCACTTGTGCTCATATTTTCTTGCCTATAACACAGGAATGCACTCTACCTTGGGTTCCTCAAAGAGTGGATGTAATTACTACGGGCCCGATTCACAGAACTAACTTCAAGACAAATTCCAAACTTACTACTTTTGGTATTCACAGAAAGCATTTAGTAGTAGTAAAGTTAGAATTTTGTCTTAAGTCTGTCTTAAGTCTTTCTTAAGACAAAATCCTAACTTTACTACTACTAAATGCCTTCTGTGAATACCAAAAGTAGTAAGTTTAGGATTTTGTCTTAAGTTAGTTCTGTGAATCGGGCCCTACATTACAGAGCAGGCTAGCCTGTCTCGGCTTTGGTAACTGCACAGGTACACATGACTCGCCATTCAAAGTCCCTGCGTTGGCTGCTAGCGCCCACACGCCTTGTATTCAAGGCCCTCTGTACTTGCCACAAGGGGCATTATCATTATAAACCATTGGCGCCACATTTCTGTCTTTCCTCTCCGTGCATCATACTCTAATGCATACAACCTGATGTAAATATCCCAGCATCCTCTAGTTCACTGCTTTATCAGACCCAGATGTGGCGATTGCTCTATGAGCACGCGGTAGACAATGTAGATCAAGCTAGGCCCCGGTTTTAAGTGTCTGCCACAAATAAGTGATGTGAGTCCCAATAGCTTTAGCTTTCTTCTTCACCGCTTCCTTCCTCTGGGAATCACCATTGTACCTACATGAAAGGCACAGGCTGTACGTTCAATAGGGCAGAGTTTTGTAAACCTGATAGGCCGCCACCCAATGGTGTCGCCTAGTAGAGGATTCAATTACTTCCGCAGAACAACTGACCTAGAATGTGGAAAACTTCACGTCAACGACAAGTCTGAGAAACTCTGTACTTTCCGAAAGATTTCTGAAACCTTGTACCTTCAACAAAAGGAAGTAAGCTCATGGTCTTACACGCATGTTCTAAGTGTTAGTTCTCCCCCTCACTTTCTCGCAGGGGGTTGAAAACTATTGCTTCTGGTGCCTTTCCTCAAATTGCAACTACATTGAGGGTACCGTCCCTCCGATTCTTGGAGTTCGGGGGCTGCCAATGGACATGTAAGTGAGATTTCCCCCCACAAAATGTACTGTCGCCACTGGAGTATTTAGGTACGCTTCCAGGATTTACACCTTGTGCTCAGACTGGCTGTTCACAGCTCCAGAGTTGTGGTGAATCCACCATTTCCTATGTCCCTCCGTATCACATCCTTTTCACTAACTGTCTGTTATCCTTTTTGTAATACTTATAATCGGGCGTCGTAGAGGTGCACCTGCGCAGGGCCCCGGGGCAGGGCTTTCCGCTTCCATTCTCTCCTCAGGAAGGTGGCCTGAGCCGAGGGCAAGAGAAATGGTGCTGCGTTTTGCACATTCCACAATGGTAACTCTTTTCTGAGAAGGCACCCAAGAGGCAATTTAGTCATTAAACATTGTTTTTTAAATTATATTCAATAAATAAAAAACATATATAAACGAAGGGGCATAGTGTCCAACATAAAATGTTCCAGCGGTTACTTCCAAGGAAGGAGAAGGAAGTGGAAGTTGGTGCTCATGTGAGAATGAAAGGATCAAGATGGAAGTCATCAGACATGTTTGAAAGCGAGCAATTTAAAACCACGGATATGTGATGGATCCTAATATGGCCAGTAACCCTACTGTAGTGGGCCTGCCCCCAAATTAAATTTCAATACACGTTTCAATAGTTATTCTTCGGTAAGATGCACAGTGTAATTTAATCTGTGATCACCATATGTAGAGATCACGAGCGCTAGCAATCTGTCCAAAATGTGACATTGCTCATACTACAAACAGATCGTTTGGTTATTGTTAGTTATATTTAACCATGTTCATATCCTGTGAGTTCTAACTGCACTACTCCGGCATTTGCATATCTCCTACATGTCCCCGCAGTAGCTGAGCCTGTCTCCTGTTACCGACGAGCCCAAAGGTTTCAAAATGTTCCACTAGGGGTGCACCCCGGACCTTACAGCGTATCCTACTGCAGTGCTGTAGGATACGTGCTTTTACTTTGTGTGTTGTTGCATAGTAAGAGTGTAGTTGTTCTAGGTACATGTTTTAAGTTCTCTGGTCAGAGGGCAAGCTTTGCACAGTCCACATTTGAAATGCCCTAGGACGGGTGGAATGTTGCAGAGTGCAGTCTGGCTCTCCCTTGGTTTGCTAGGGAGCAATGTAATCCCTCACATTCCTGCCTTTTTTGAATGCATGCATGGGTGGTTCTGTGATGCCAATCTCGTGAGCCACCAGGGGCCAATGTTGGTTAATGATCTTTTTTTAATAATAACTATTCTGCCTTATTTTAATTTGATCATCATTTCAGACTAGTTTAGACATCTCAAACACTTTAAAAGGTACCTTTTTGGGGGACTTTTTCACATTTTATATTTCAGCGGAGAAAACAGCTGCTTATGCTATTTTCTATTTGTTTGAATTTTTTCCCCCTGGACTTGACATAAAAATACCAGCCATGTTGGTGAAATACTCGCCTGTTGGCAGCCCTAGCACAACATTAAGGACTTGTATTATATTCAGTACAGTGATGTTTATGCAACTCTTCCTGTAGTCCCAGTCTCTGGTGGATGCAAAGCACACAAAATATGCGCTAAAGAAAAACATGCAGTAGAGAAAAAAACGTGAACATACTAAAAATAAGCATTGTCAAAACCAAAATATCTGGGTGTAATGTGCTGACGCATACCAAGGACACCAAGTCATATAGTTACAAAGCAGTCCCCAGGGAGTTAAGTGCAAGCACTGGAACGGAGAACGTGTACCACCTATCAGGTTTCCAGGCTAAACATTCAAATTTTCAAATGATTCTCATTTTGATCAATAATATGTACATTTATTGCATAAATATTCATGTTCACTATGATGAAAAGTAGATCTGTGCACCGCTCTTAAGGACTGGAGTTGTGCTTGATTTTTGTCTGCATCTGTTGAGGACACATCTCCATACCTGCCAACTTGAAGAACAATCTCACCGTGTGAGGAAAGGGCAGTGCCTTGTGCCGAGAACTACCTACGAGGCACTTTTGAAGCCCACCCTGCCCCCAAGTACCCTCCCCCTCCCCCCTTAAAAAAAAGGCTTGATTAGGCCGGTGTCCTAGGGTGTTTTCACACTCATTAATGAATGTCAAACGAGCTGGAAAACCACTATTTACAGTGGTTTTCAGGTTCTTTTCCCTGCCACCATATATCAGCTCCTCACCAGGAGACTGTGTGAAGGGAGCTGTTATCGTGTGTTGCACATTGGCACCATGTGAGTTGGCAGGTATGCATCTCGCACCCGAGGAGATAACCCATTTTCATTCATGGTCACGCACAGCGGATCAGATGGAGCTGGATTACCTCAACATGACACTACCATGTTATGCGCTTGCACAGGAAAACCTAATCTCCTAGTTGTCTCTTTTTCCTTTGATCCAGGACCGCTGTCTATAGAGCCGAAGGCCCGCCTATATCAGGAAAACCTGGGTAAACCAATACTGTTTTTTAGGTCTCGCCTAGCGATGCTGCGCACATGCGCAGCTCGCTCGGCGAGATTTATTGTTAAAGAGGAGTTTGAGAAGAGGGGTTGAAGCCCCGCCCCTCATTTCCATTGGCTGGCGTCACCGTTTATGCTAAACGGTGGCCTGCCATTGGAAATGAGGGTTTTAGGTTCACGCCCTTTAGCCTACGATCCGGACTCGGTGGCCTGCTTTGCTGCTGTCGCAAAGCACTTTCTTATCTTTATGGGGCCATGTGTTTATAATTAGAAACAAGAACAACAAGAGATCCCCATGCTCTGGCTGCAGCGCGGTCCTCTTTCACTTTCGGTAATGCGCTTGTCTGTTTTCTATCAAAGGTTTGCATTTATTTAAATTCGGATTTGGTAATCTGTAATTTCCTTTCTCTCTATTCATATATTGATGTAACATGCATAGGCATTCGTAGCCAAACATAATGTGTTTTTCGTTTTTTATTTTTTATTTCAAAAATAGTTTGTTTCTCTGTTTATTTTTCTGATATCCACAAGTTAACACACCAAGCCTCAAAGAAGGATGGGACATTTCTACCGAGTTTTCCCAAAGGTGGTTTGGTGGCATAAGGGTGGGGCGCACACGGCGCGGGGGCGTTGTTACTTGTTCAATATCGCATTAGATTTCAATTTGGATTTCTTCCTGCCATCCACCTGCGACCCAACCAGAGCACTGTGCTCCGGAGGTGGGAGAGATATCCGTGCACGGAGAGGTGTCCAAGCACGGAGGGTTAGTGCAGAGACGGCGTCCGTGCAGCGAGAAGGATATGTGCACAGTGGTGTCCGTGCAGACAGAGAGGTGTGAGCATAATCCTGTTCTGGGGTTGGTGTCTGTGCGTGTAAAGGCGTCTGGAGAGAGGGTGAGCGGGAGAGAGGCAGAGGGATCCACGCAGTAAGACGTCTCTGCTGAGAGACAAGTCTGTGCCCGGAGAGGTAGGTAGGTGTCTGTGCACACAGAGGAGTCGGCACACACCCAGGAAAGATGCTCGTGCGCAGAAGTTAATTTCTTTTCTCATTATTCATACACAGATGTTGACATTCATAGGCAAACATAATGTGTTTTTAGTTTATTTTTTATTTCAAAAATGGTTTGTTTCTCTGTTTATTTTTCTGATAGCCACAAGTTAACACACCAAGCCTCAAAGTAGGATGGGACATTTGTACCGAGTTTTCCCAAAGTTGGTTTGGTGGCAGAAGGGTGGGGGCGCACACGGAAGGGGGGGCGTCGTTACTCGTTCAATATTGCAATAGATTTTAATTTGGATTTTTTCCTGCTGGCCATTGGACCCGGCGAACCAACCAGAGCGCTGTGCTCCAGAGTTGGGAGAGATATCCGTGCACGGAGAGGTGTCCATGACGGAGGGTTAGTGCAGAGATGGCGTCCGTGCAGCGAGAAGGATATGTGCACAGTGGTGTCCGTGCAGACAGAGAGGTGTGAGCATAATCCTGTTCTGGGGTTGGTGTCTGTGCGTGTAAAGGCGTCTGGAGAGAGGGCAAGAGGGAGAGAGACCGAGGGATCCACGCAGTAAGACGTCTCTGCTGAGAGATGAGTCTGTGCCCGGAGAGGTAGGTAGGTGTCTGTGCATACAGAGGAGTCGGCACACACCCAGGAAAGATGCTCGTGCGGTCTGTGGTGAGATTCTGTATGTACACAACAAGAGATCAGTGCATGCGTAAGTGCTGTAAGTTGCTGCTGTGGGTATCGTCTGTGCTTCCAGCAGTATACATGCGATTAAAAGTGAGGGTGCGGGGCTCTGTGCTCCTGCAGAGGTACCGGCCTCAGAGGCCTGTGCTGAGAGCGGAGTCTGGGCAGTCCTGGCCGTGCTGGGAGCGGCAGCTGTGCTGAGGCCAGTGTTGGGACAGTGAGAAGTGTCTGTGTGTACTCAGTGCGTACTGTGGCCGGTGCTGTCGACTCTCTGCAGTGGTTGTGCTAATGCGCGCATCGTGAGTAGGAGCTGAGCGCGCCCTAGGGCTATGAGGCGCGGCAAAGCGACAAATGGGCTTCATAGGAATGGACTTTGACGTCAGAGGTTTTCTTCATGCCTTTAGTATCGGAGGTTAGCTTTCAGGTGCTATGGTTTTGACAGAACTATTTTTGTACCTGTATTCTATGTCTAGCGTTTTTTTGTCTCTAGGGTTTCAGTTAATATTTTATTTTCAAGTAGTAGACGCTTCGTTACAGGATCTTTCTCTGTACTGTTGAGCAACAGCCATACTAAAATAGATTAGACCGATATTATTTATGAAGAAATACAGAAAGAAAATCCGTTCTAAAATGTCAGTTTTTCTCAGGTTAACTTCTGACTGACATGCCAAATCTTATGGTATACACTACAGCGAAAATCACGTGGCTCAAGGGTGCCAAATATAACGGTTGTGTGGGTTTTATTTAATAGTTCCCACTGCTTTCACAATGCTTGTTCAATAAGTTCTAATATTGGGATAATGAATTGTGAGCACGTGTTGACAGGCTCACAATATCTTTAAGGTGATTTTTATTTTATTTTTGTTTTTTATGCTTCTATGAAGAAATGCTGTGAGTTGGCAGGCGTGTATCGAGACTTTGAGCAATTGGCATTGTTAATTAAATCATATTAAATTACAATGCATTTTATTTGTTTTACAAAAGAAAAACGAAACCAAAAAACAATGTCATTTACAATTGTGTCAGTAATAATGTCAGTGCGAGACCTGTTGCATTGTAAAAGCTTGTCTTTTGTTCCAGCTATGACCGTGGCAACGCAGTGGCCGGCTTTGTGGGAGTAGGTCGCCTTATCACCGGCATGGACCGAGGCCTTCAAGGAATGTGTGTGAACGAGAGGCGTCACCTCGTTGTACCCCCTCACCTGGGCTATGGCAGCATTGGAGTCCGTAAGTACACGCGTATCGCGCACGTAGACCCAGTGGCCTTGGCGTGTGCACCAATGTGAAATGCAACTATGACGGATACTACACAAGTCCTTCATTACTTTGAGCCAATTATTAATGTTGATTTACTAATGGTAGACTGGGAGGAGGTTGTACATTGACCATGAGGAAGGAAGCCAGACTGGTAGAAACCTATTAATTATTACTGCTTCTGTTAAGCGACTTGCCCTGAATTTTTAGATTAATTGCACAGTGGGAATTGTATGCTTATACTCATGCAAGCTGTGAAACTGTAAGTCCCTGTGTGCAAGGCGCCGTTGACTTGATATTCTGGCCTCACAAACCGTGTCGCCCATGTCGTGTGGCCACTTTTTAGTTGTGCATGTTCTTGGTGTTTGATGTAAGCAAAGACTATAATGATGCAAGGAATCTTCACAGGGTAAACAGAGGTTTATTCAGGGAGCACAGGATAAGCGTACACCTCCCCAGCTGACCAGACCACCGACTGCCTAGTCTGGAATGCAGCTAGGTTACACGTAATGCACAAAGAACCTTACAGGTATTCTGGAAGGATAGGAAGGAGAGGACACAAAGGAAGGGCTACAAACAAGAGACCATATTAAGATAAGTAAGCATGTACAACAGTGTTCATAGATTGTCCATCATACATTTGATTTGATAACCACATGCCTATCTTGACAGCTGGTAATGTACAGATGATGTGGTGGTAACAATGCTGTTAATCCTTTTTTCCTAATTCACTCTATTGCTCATGCAAACTAGCAAATCTTTGCACCTAACCGTCTGTGGATAAAATCTCGTCATCATTTGGAGTCTTTTTTTTTCTGTTTGACAACTAGGTGGGTAGTTAGCAAGTATAAAATGCTGGATTATAAATTTCAGACTAGGGCCAGTGGAATACACATACAGACACCTGATGTTATTCTAAGTGGTAACTTCAACGTTTTATTGCATCTGCTATATATCTCCTTTCTTCCAGTGTACACATTTATTTACTTCAATTTTTTCCCAGCAGCGACGGAAGTTAAAATTGGGTGCCCTTTTGTTTTCCTGTCTATTCTGCATGCCCCTTTCCTCCTCTTGAAAGGCAGAAATGGAAACAATACCTTCAGAATTAGGCATGATGCTCCACTTAGAGCCTCTAGAACTGGACTCTGTTCTCCAGATGTGGCTTTTAGAAGTGGACACAATTCTTCAAGAAGTGGGGCAGGCACCGTTTATGTTTTGGGATGGCAACTGTTTCAGACAACGGTGAGGGCTCAGTGTGTAACCTCTCTGTCCCATCTGTCTCTTCTTCCAGCGGACCTAATCCCCCCAGATGTCACCCTGTATTTTGACGTCATCCTGGTTGACATTTGGAACAAGGATGACAAGTTGCAGGTCGCAACAATTCACAAGCCCGAGAACTGCAACCGCACAGTGCAAAACAGTGACTACGTGCGGTACCATTACAACGGCACCTTGCTCGATGGAACCTACTTCGACTCCAGGTATGGCCTGAGGATTTCCTCTGGTTGGGTGAGGTGCGACAAAGGAGTTGTACCTAGTTCATGAAAAAGTTCTCCCAGCATGTTGATTCTCACCACCTCACTTCTGATTGTTCTCTGCCAGCAGAACATTGCCTTGAAGGGTTAAATAGCACAGATCTTAATATTGCCAAATTTGATAGCACTCAATTTACCAACCTCAAAATAATTAAATGCTGCCTTGCCTGGGCTCGAAGTTATGACCTCAGGATCACACGTGCAAGTACTTAACTTTGTGAGCCATCTTACCATCCTGAACTGATTGCACGTCCCGTTCCATAAACGGGCCTGAAAATAGGCCATTAATAAAGGAGAGCTTCTTTAAACCTAATTTTGCAGCGTGAATCTTTTCTGGATCCACTATGCTGTGCATTATTCTGCCATTGAGTGGTTGGGTCCGGACTTGTAGTATTTGTTCTCTCTCTTTTTAGGTCTCGCCTGACCCAGCGCATGCGCTGGTCTGGCGAGACTTATTGAGAAGGCTCCAAAAAGTGCTACCAGGCCAGCCTAGAGCTACAGTGCCTGTGCGCGGGCGCGCGTGCCGTGCTTTTCCGCAATTACATTCACTTTTGGCCGCTTTGATGTTTGATCGTGATCGCTATCGCGATCACTTTCACTTTCGCGGCCACACGCCCGCTTGGCATAGCCAATAGGTCTCGCTTTTGGGACCTTATAAGTATTTAGTTATGCAACTGTTGCATGGCTAAACTCTTATAAGGTCCCAAAAGCGAGATCTATTGGCTATGCCAATGCTTGTTTTTGTTTGTTGCTGGTGGGCGTCGACATAGTACCATTTGGCGCCCTTCTGTGACATCGACTTATAGGTGGAGATATTGCTGGGCAAATGTACTATTTTTTTTTTGCAACCAAAGTTGCTTTGTTGTGTGAAAGGGAGAGAGCAGGACAGCCCCACACTTTTCCCAAATTCTGTCACACAATCAGGCTGTTTAGCACCACACATAGCCCATTGCACCATTATCCGAAGGTGTGTGCACAAGTGTTACATAGGTTTTGTACTGGAAGGTTAGCTTTCTAGTACAAAATACTAGGCTTAAGCTAACTTCAAAACGTTTCCTATTTTGTATGTATATTGTACAATGCAACACACAAGGACAGTTTAAAAGTGTGGAGAATTAAAAACATTTTCCCTACTAAGCGTTTGCCTCGAGGTGGCGTTGTTTTTTGACACAAAGCCCTGTCTCCCATTGTTAGTAGCAGGACCTTTGACTCAAAAGGCTTGTGGATGCCTAGAAACCCCCATGTACCTCCCTTTAGGCAGGGGCGGACTGGCCGTAGCGGGCACCGGGCAATTCCCCGGTGCGCCGCACGGGTGGGGGCCGGTTTTGGGCTCCTGGGGGCAGGTTTTGTAACAGGGCCGATTTTGCAGCATAGCTGAGCACTTTGCCAGGGCCGGTTGTAGTTCCCAGTCCGGCCCTGCCTTTAGGACATCCCCATGAAGCAAACTCAAGCAAAGCAGCCCTGCTTTGTGGTCCTTTTAGGCAATATTTCAGGGCACTCTCTCTGGAAATTAAATGTGAAATCAACACTTTGAGCCGGTGCAGTCACCAAAAGGAAATCAAACTGCTGCAAAGTTTTGATAAATCTAGCACTACGTGGCTAGTGATTTGTGGAAATGCTATGACTTGACACTTACAGCACATGTATTGTTCATAATAGTTTACATGTTAAAATAGTATGCATTTCTCTTATGCAAAATAAAATCACCTTGTGGTGAGCACAGGATCTAGAAACATGCCATTTGATGCCACGTGATTAATGCACCAGCTTAACCAGTTTTGGATCTTTTAGGCTCAACACTGGAAAAAAACCCTGCAAAATAAGCCAGTAAGTTGATGCATTAAAAAAAAAAATACGACATGGAGCTTTGAAGCATCAGAAGCTAATGTACATTTTCTTTTCCTATACAATATCTTTGCCTCCTCTCACTGAGGGCCTCTTCCAGTTCCTTTTTACTGGTTTTCCCCAGATTTGCTCATTGTATTTTAAAAATGCAAAGCAAGAGGATTCCACCTGGGCTCTCACCTAACTATATATAGTCCCAAAATCTTAGCCATGTGGTTGTTCAGATTTCCTATAGATGTTGGAGGCACGTTGTTAAATTGCTTTACTCTTCAAAAAGTTGACGCGCCAATCCTGGCATGCCTATGAATTCAGCCCATTTTCTTAACTATAACAGCGCAAATCCACACATGTCTCCAGCTTTATCCCATCTTTCTATTTATTGTCTGCCCAATTTAGACTTTGCTTTTAAATGTATCGAGGGGACTGGCAGAGACGTGTAATTTCTGCTCTCTCTTCGCAGCTACAGCCGTTCAAGCACCTATGACACCTATGTTGGGTCTGGCTGGTTGATTAAAGGCATGGATGAAGGTCTTCTGGGGATGTGCGTGGGAGAGCAACGGAAGATCATCGTGCCCCCCTTCCTGGGCTATGGCGAGAAGGGCTACGGTAAGACATAAGAGTGGGTTGGCACTATGCAAACTTTGCCTGCTCCAACATCACAACAACAGATGTTAGAATACTTTACAAATAATGCAAACTTTAAAAAGAGCATGAAAAAAAAAAAATAATTCGGCCTCCCGGACAAAAAACTAATAAAACCTACTTTTAAGAGACTTTTTTCTTCTTCAGAGAATAGATGGAAATCTTGGCCACTAAGAATAGTTGAGTACATATGTTTTGCCTATCCACAAAATGCATATGTTATATATTTAGCGTAATCGCAGGATGTTACCTAACAAGTTCATGTTGTTTCAAATCAAATTTCGATCAAATCCTGTTTTTTTTTTTTATTTCATCACACCGATTTTTTGATTTGTAGTTTTCTAAGTGCAGGACTACAAGTACTTGAGTAGAAATTTAAAAAAGCACTGGCCGTGCTAATTGATCTGATCTTGGCAAGCTGGTTTGATGGTTACATCCATTTTAATTTGTGTATTTCAAGCGTGTGCCATACAAATAAAAAAGAAACATTGCTATCAATTAAACGTGGCAGCCACATGCTTGAAACAAAAACATAATAAATAACAAAAAAATAATAACCTTCAATTGTAATAGCACTGCAACTCTATTATATGGATACCTGACATTTATTTTTTTTAGTTTTGACTGCACAGGAAAATATCATTCTTATTGGCACAAAAAAGCCATCCTAGGCTTTGAATTTCTGTAAACTGAATAGACTTTAACAAAGACAAGAATGACAATATACAAATAAAAAATGATCAAGATTGGATAGAAAAAAGCAATGGTAAGGTATTGGCTCCCTACTCACTGGGACAGAAGTGGCATTCTATTTAGATGGATATTTTTGATCAGGAAAAAATTATGATGTGGGCTGCCCATTTCCCCCTGCTGGGCCATATGATAGGTGGAAGCAAAATTGAAATTACAGTTAACCAGATCAATAGATGAAGAGGGCTGTATGTAGGATATATGTATTTATGCATTATTTTTTTTGTTCATAAATGATCTTTGCTTAAATGAGGTTTCTGAGACTTCTAAAGCTGTCTCTAGGCCAAACACTAGAACTGGGTGATATCTACAGATGACATTAGACAAATTTAGATCTCTACTTTAACCCTAGATTTGTTCCAGACATTTTAGCCAAAGAAAGACCAATAAGCTCAGATTTTGTGACTTCTGTTGACTTGGGAGTGGGCAGGGTGCTGTGGGGGTGGGCGGGGCGAGGTGATGGGGCGCATGTGGCAGGCTCCATTCTGGAAAAGTACTCATCTATCTCAGAAATATTTGGCTGAGTTGTACCCAAAAAGCCTATTATGTTGCTTAGTGATTTGTGATCTACACACTTAATTTGATCGAAGAGCGCTCTCCAGTTTTGCTTGGTTGCGCCTGGTCCTCATCGCAGCTGCTGTAGAAGGTGATTGGTTGAGCAGGAATGGCAATGTCTAATGTGTGAGCCTAAAGCTGCTTATAGACCGAAATCAAGTAACCTTCCCTTTATACAACTGCTTTAGTGCAGGCCTTTGAACATTGGGAATTATTGATTTGGGATTTTCGCGATCACAAACCTCTCTTTAGTGGAATCACCTGCTGCCAGAAAAGGTAGTTGATGTAAGGTTGTGTGGTGTGGAGGCCCATAAGAAGGGACGGGAGTCCTGATAAGGGAAAGGCTTGGGAGAAGATTGGTTTCACCTTGTTGATTTTTGCATCCTAATCTCTTACACGTTGTTCTCAGGTACTATCATCCCTCCTCAAGCCTCCCTGGTCTTTGATGTGCTCCTGGTGGACCTTCACAACCCCAAAGATGGGATTTCTATCGAGAACCAGGTGATTCCGGAATCCTGCAAGCGCACCTCAGTCACCGGAGACTTTGTCCGATATCACTACAATGGGACCCTAATGGATGGTTCTCTGTTTGACTCCAGGTACAGGGCTCGACCAATTTGGAAAACCTATTACACCTCAGCTGGTAGTTCCGCATTTACAACACAACTTTGTCTCTTGCACATTACACAAGTATCTAAGCCTTACAAGACGGCGTTAAAGATGCGCACTGCTTATGTTTTACTTTTTGCTACAACAAATGCTTTTCATGCAATCTCTGCTGCGTTGATCAATTTGCTCATGTCAAAGGAAAAATAATACAATCGTAGTTGCCGTTTTTATAGTTCACTACAGACAAACCAGGCTGAAGCGAGTTTCTTCCCAGTCTGCATTTGTTTGTAAAATTGGTAAAACAGAAGTAAATCGAAGCAAGAAAGAGTAACCCGTATTGCTAGCCTGGTGTGCTAATACAGATTACATGGCAACCTGCTAAACAAGGGTGAAAAAGTCGCAACTTTGTTTTAACATGGATCAAAAAATAAATGTGGATCCATAGCGCTAAGATTAGCAGCACATAAATACAGATGAATATAGTGTGAATGAAATATAAAACCGGGCGATGAGCATATAACCATCTCCCACGCTTACAGATTCAACGTACAAGCAGAAGTAATGGGGAAGCGTATTTTGAAAGATGAAGATTAAAACTAATTGAGGTTTCATTTTTTGAAATGCTTCTGTATCTCATAGAAGGTTGGTCATGCCATCTATTTTGAACACACTTTCCCGGAATGCCTTCATATCTGAGATGCACAAATACGTCGGTTGTAATTGCTGTAACACTACAGGGTGATGAGAACTGAATATCCACTAGAAGGAACAATGCATGCTATGGTTCAGCTTGATTATCATTCGTGGAAAGTTGTGAAGGGTTTACAGTATAAATACTCTGTGCAGGGATGAAGTGTCGACAGTAAAGATGCTCAGCGCAGGGACGAAGTGTCGACAGTATAAATGCTCGGCGCAAGGATTGACAGTAGCTGCTCGGCACAGGGATAAAGTGTTGACAGTGTAGCTGCTAGGCCCAGTGATGAAGCGTTGACACTACCTGCTCAACGCAAGGATGAATCATTGACAGTGTAGCTGCTCGGTGCAGGGATGAAGTGTCGACAGTGTAGCTGCTCGGTGCAGGGATGAAGTTTTGACAGTGTAGCTGCTCGTCGCAGGGATGAAGCGTTGACACTGTAGCTGCTCAACACAGGGATGAATCATTGACAGTGTAGCTGCTCGGCGCAGGGATGAAGCGTTGACACTGTAGCTGCTCAACACAGGGATGAATCATTGACGGCGGAGCTGCTCGGTGCATCGATGAAGGATCGACAGTATGACGCTCGGTGCAGGGATGAAGGATCGACAGTAGAGATGCTCGGTGCAGGGATGAAGTGTCGACGGTATAGATGCTTGTGCAGGGATGAAGGATCGACAGTATGACTCTCGGTGCAGGGATGATATGTTGACAGTATAGATGCTCGGTGCAGGGATGAAGGCTCGACCGTATGATGCTCAGTGCAGGTATGATATGTTGACAGTATAGATGCTCCATGCAGGGATGAAGTGTAGACGGTATAGATGCTCGGTGCAGGGATGAAGGATCGACAGTATGACGCTCGGTGTAGGGATGAAGTGTTGACAGTAGAGATGCTCGGTACAGGGATGAAGGCTCAACAGTATGATGCTCAGTGCAGGTATGATATGTTGACAGTATAGATGCTCGGTGCAGGGATGAAGTGTCGACGGTATAGATGCTCGTGCAGGGATGAAGGATCGACAGTATGACGCTCGGTGTAGGGATGAAGTGTTGACAGTAGAGATGCCCGGTACAGGGACGAAGGCTCGACGGTATGATGCTCAGTGCAGGTATGATATGTTGACAGTATAGATACTCGGTGCAGGGATGAAGTGTCAACGGTATAGATGCTTGGCACAGGGATGAAGGATCGACAGTATGACTCTCGGTGCAGGGATGAAGGATCAACACTAGAGATGCTCGGTACAGGGATGAAGGCTCGACCGTATGATGCTCAGTGCAGGTATGATATGTTTACAGTATAGATGCTCCATGCAGGGATGAAGTGTCAACGGTATAGATGCTCGTGCAGGGATGAAGGATCGACAGTATGACGCTCGGTGCAGGGATGAACTGTTGACAGTAGAGATGCTCGGTACAGGGATAAAGGCTCGACCGTATGATGCTCAGTGCAGGTATGATATGTTGACAGTATAGATGCTCCATGGAGGGATTAAGTGTCAATGGTATAGATGTTTGGCGCAGGGATGAAGTGTCGACATCATAATGCTCGGTGCAGGGATGAAGTGTCGACGGTATAGATGCTCGATGCACGGATGTAGGATCGACAGAATGACTCTCGGTGCAGGGATGAAGGATCGACAGTAGAGATGCTCGGTACAGGGATGAAGGCTCGACCGTATGATGCTCAGTGCAGGTATGATATGTTGACAGTATAGATGCTCCATGCAGGGATGAAGTGTAGACGGTATAGATGCTCGGTGCAGGGATGAAGGATCGACAGTATGACGCTCGGTGTAGGGATGAAGTGTTGACAGTAGAGATGCTCGGTACAGGGATGAAGGCTCAACAGTATGATGCTCAGTGCAGGTATGATATGTTGACAGTATAGATGCTCGGTGCAGGGATGAAGTGTCAACGGTAGAGATGCTCGGTGCAGGGATGAAGGATCGACAGTATGACGCTCGGTGCAGGGATGAACTGTTGACAGTAGAGATGCTCGGTACAGGGATGAAGGCTCGACCGTATGATGCTCAGTGCAGGTATGATATGTTGACAGTATAGATACTCGGTGCAGGGATGAAGTGTCAACGGTATAGATGCTTGGCGCAGGGATGAAGGATCGACAGTATGACTCTCGGTGCAGGGATGAAGGATCGACACTAGAGATGCTCGGTACAGGGATGAAGGCTCGACCGTATGATGCTCAGTGCAGGTATGATATGTCGACAGTATAGATGCTCCATGCAGGGATGAAGTGTCAACGGTATAGATGCTCGTGCAGGGATGAAGGATCGACAGTATGACGCTCGGTGCAGGGATGAACTGTTGACAGTAGAGATGCTCGGTACAGGGATGAAGGCTCAACCGTATGATGCTCAGTGCAGGTATGATATGTTGACAGTATAGATGCTCCATGGAGGGATTAAGTGTCAATGGTATAGATGTTTGGCGCAGGGATGAAGTGTCGACATCATAATGCTCGGTGCAGGGATGAAGTGTCGACGGTATAGATGCTCGATGCACGGATGTAGGATCGACAGAATGACTCTCGGTGCAGGGATGAAGGATCGACAGTAGAGATGCTCGGTACAGGGATGAAGGCTCGACCGTATGATGCTCAGTGCAGGTATGATATGTTGACAGTATAGATGCTCCATGCAGGGATGAAGTGTAGACGGTATAGATGCTCGGTGCAGGGATGAAGGATCGACAGTATGACGCTCGGTGTAGGGATGAAGTGTTGACAGTAGAGATGCTCGGTACAGGGATGAAGGCTCAACAGTATGATGCTCAGTGCAGGTATGATATGTTGACAGTATAGATGCTCGGTGCAGGGATGAAGTGTCAACGGTAGAGATGCTCGGTGCAGGGATGAAGGATCGACAGTATGACGCTCGGTGCAGGGATGAACTGTTGACAGTAGAGATGCTCGGTACAGGGATGAAGGCTCGACCGTATGATGCTCAGTGCAGGTATGATATGTTGACAGTATAGATACTCGGTGCAGGGATGAAGTGTCAACGGTATAGATGCTTGGCGCAGGGATGAAGGATCGACAGTATGACTCTCGGTGCAGGGATGAAGGATCGACACTAGAGATGCTCGGTACAGGGATGAAGGCTCGACCGTATGATGCTCAGTGCAGGTATGATATGTCGACAGTATAGATGCTCCATGCAGGGATGAAGTGTCGACGGTATAGATGCTCGTGCAGGGATGAAGGATCGACAGTATGACGCTCGGTGCAGGGATGAACTGTTGACAGTAGAGATGCTCGGTACAGGGATGAAGGCTCGACCGTATGATGCTCAGTGCAGGTATGATATGTTGACAGTATAGATGCTCCATGGAGGGATTAAGTGTCAATGGTATAGATGTTTGGCGCAGGGATGAAGTGTCGACATCATAATGCTCGGTGCAGGGATGAAGTGTCGACGGTATAGATGCTCGATGCACGGATGTAGGATCGACAGAATGACTCTCGGTGCAGGGATGAAGGATCGACAGTAGAGATGCTCGGTACAGGGATGAAGGCTCGACCGTATGATGCTCAGTGCAGGTATGATATGTTGACAGTATAGATGCTCCATGCAGGGATGAAGTGTAGACGGTATAGATGCTCGGTGCAGGGATGAAGGATCGACAGTATGACGCTCGGTGTAGGGATGAAGTGTTGACAGTAGAGATGCCCGGTACAGGGACGAAGGCTCGACGGTATGATGCTCAGTGCAGGTATGATATGTTGACAGTATATATGCTCCATGCAGGGATGAAGTGTGGATGGTATAGATGCTCGGTGCAAGGATGTAGGATCGACAGTATGACGCTCTGTGCAGGGATGAAGGATCAACCGTAGAGATGCTCGGTACAGGGATGAAGGCTCGACCGTATGGTGCTCAGTCCAGGTATGATATGTTGACAGTATAGATGCTCCATGCAGGGATGAAGTGTCGACGGTATAGATGCTCGTGCAGGGATGAAGGATCGACAGTATGGCGCTCGGTGCAGGGATGAATTGTTGAGAGTAGAGATGCTCGGTACAGGGATGAAGGCTCGACCGTATGATGCTCAGTGCAGGTATGATATGTTGACAGTATAGATGCTCGGTGCAGGGATGAAGTGTCGACGGTATAGATGCTTGGTGCAGGGAAGAAGGATCGAAAGTATGATGCTCGGTGCAGGGATGAAGGATCGACAGTAGAGATGCTCGGTACAGGGATGAAGACTCGACCGTATGATGCTCAGTGCAGGTATGATATGTTGACAGTAGAGATACTCCCTGCAGCGATGAAGTGTAGACAGTATAGATGCTTGGCGCAGGGATGAAGTGTTGACTGTATGGATGTTCCACTCAGGGATTAAGTGTCAATGGTATAGATGTTTGGCACAGGGATGAAGTGTCAACATTATAGTGCTCAGTGCAGGGATGAGGTGTCGCCGGTATAGATGCTCAGAGCAGGGATGCACTTCTGTAATGGAGACCCATTTCTAAGAATATAAAATGGTGATGGGATATCCCTGCTTCGCACACATACAATGTTCTTTTGCATTATTTAAGTATATGTTTAGAACAAATGTGTAAACTGGAAGTGTGTTCCTGTATAAATATGCAACCCTCTCCACAGGTATACACATTTCCATAAATGGTTATCAAGGCACTTGTTTAGTGGTTCCCAGTGTTTGAGGCTTTTGAGGCAATATTTTTTCAGTGTCTTGTGTTTTCAAAATTATTTCGCATTTCTTGGCCGTACTTTCCTTTGTAGTACTTCTGCAATTAGAATTTTAGCAACACTCAATCTGAGCAGGAACAGACATAATTGTGGGAAAACTGCTGCTGAGCAACTCAACTTGACAAACTGTTAGGTATAGAAACAGAGTAGAGCTTTACTTCTCAAAAATAATCCCTTCATGGAAACCTATGTACCCAACCAACATCACCAGGTACAATTGAAAAGTGCTTTCTCAAAACATGGCTCCCTGCATTAAATGCCCCCAAAGCAAATGCAAATAAAAATACAGTGTTCGAGGCATATGAGCTGCAGATTATACACTGTGCATAGATCGCCATCTGGTGTTGGGCCCGGATGTTTGCAGTTTGCTTTTCTTCTTGGACAGTGTTTGGAAGTCACGAGTTCGGTGACTCCTCCTTCGGTCCGTACTGCGCATGGGCTTCGGCTCCATCCTCAGATTGTTTTTTTCCGCCATCGGGCTCGGATGTAATACTTCGTGCTCCGGCTTCGAACCTTTCCAGTTCGACCTTCGACGAAAAATCCTCGTCCATCAAGATTCTTCAGACAAAATCATCTTCTTTATGGTTGTATGACATAATTTCGACAGACAGAAAATCGACCTACAAATATATCGCAACAAAAATATCGATGTCAAGAATATCGACATCCTATCTACAACATGGTAAGTACAAAAATATCGAAAATTAAATATCGATGTCAAAAATATCGTTATTAAAAATATCGTTTTTCTTTTACTTTAAAAATATATGTAAAATAAACCAAATTATACTTAGAAATTAAATAAACATAATTAAATATATTGTATAATATTTAAAATGTATAATTAATATATATAATTTAATAAAACTTTAATTAAACATATACATATAATATATAATATATATACTTACTTAATAATTAATTTCAATAATAATTTCTGTAACGTATAAATTATTACATGTTTTTAAAAATGACCAATACATCTATACACATAAAACAATAACATTAATAAATATTTAATAATTACATATAGCAAATAATAATCAATATTTTTAATGTGAATAATTGTTATTATTAACGATATATTACAATAGCTAAAATAATACAAAACATATTAAATATCAGACACAATAAAACTACTAGTCCAACTCCAACAAAAACAACAGTAAGAAAAATGTTGGATAGCGTAAAGGTAAAAATTACTATTCTCACTCCAGAGAGTGCAACAGTAGGGAAAACGTTGGATAGCGTAGGGGTAAAAATTACTATTCCAACTCCAAAGAGTGCAACAGTAGGGAAAAGCGTTGGATAGCGTAGGGGTAGAAATTACTATTCCAACTCCAGAGAGTGCAATAGTAGGGAAAGCGTTGGATAGCGTAAGGGTAAAAATTACTATTCCCATTCCAGAGAGTGCAACAGTAGGGAAAGTGTTGGATAGCGTAGGGAAAAAAATTACTATTCCAACTACAGAGAATGCAACAGTAGGGAAACCACTGGATAGCATAGTGGTAAAAATTAATATTCCCACTCCAGTGAGTCCAACAGTAGGGAAAGCGTTGGATAGCGTAGGGGTAAAAATTACTATTCCCACTCCAGAGAGTGCAACAGTAGTGAAAACGCTGGATAGCTTAGGAGTAAAAATTACTATTCCCACTCCAATGAGTGCAACAGTAGGGAAAACATTGCATAGCGTAGGGGTAAAAATTACTATTCCAACACCAGAGAGTGCAACAGCAGTGAAAACGCTGGATAGCGTAGGGGTAAAAATTACTATTCCCACTCCAGTAAGTGAAACAGTAGGGAAAGTGTTGGATAGCGTAGGGAAAAAAATTACTATTCCAACTACAGAGAATGCAACAGTAGGAAAAGCGCTGGATAGCGTAGGGGTAAAAATTACTATTCCCACTCCAGATAGTAAAACAGTTGTGAAAGCACTGGATAGCATAGGGATTCTATAAACATAATAACCAATTAAATAGTTAGTTATAAAAAAATAGCATATTAATAATTAATTTACAAAATAATTATTATTAAATACCAATTATTTAAAATAAATATTTATATAAATAACTTTAAATTACATCCCACACTATTCCCCCTTTAACACACAACACACTACACATACAAAATACACAATACATTTAAATATCAGTTTATCTATTATTTACAATTAATAATACATTCTTTATAATTAATATACTTATTATTTACTAATTTATACATATTAACTACCAAATTACAATTATTCACAAATTAATTATTAATTAACAATACATTAATTAGCAATAACAACAAATAACATGAAATAATAAATTATTTATATTTACTATATTTAACGTACTAATAACAATTAATTACCAATTAATAATTAATTAACAATTAATTATTATTAATTACAAATAAATAAAAATTATCAGTAATTATTTGAATTTAATTACATCCCACCCTATTCCCCTATAAACCTACAACCCACTACACAGAAAAATTCACATAATTAATTTAATCATCAATTAATCACTTAATAAAATTAAATCACCAATTAATTAGTAATTACCAATTAATTAACAATACCAATAAATAAATATTAATATTAAACTAATTATAACTTATATAATTAACCAATTAATAAAATTAATTTACAATTAATAATTAATTAACAATTAATTAATCAATTAATATATTTAATTTACAATTAGTAATTAATTAACAATTAATTAATCATAAATACCAATTAAACAATACAAATTAATTAATTAAAAATAAGTTACTTCCCACCCTATTCCCATATAAACCCACAACCCGCTCTGATACTAAAACGTTAAATTATATTTAAAATAATTATTAATCTCTAAACATTTATTTTTAAATGTATTAAAATACATTACAATAATCTTTAACATACAAATAAAATACATAATAAAATACATTACACTAATAAAATATCGATATTATTGACATCCAAATTTTTGATTACGATATTACTTACATCTATATTAATGACTTCGAAATTATTAACTTCGATAATACTTACCTTGGGGTCGATATTCTGTCCATCGATATTCTTGACTTCGATATTCTTTACCTACGATATTAACAACTCGATATACTTGTAGGTCGAAATTTAAAACTCGATATTTAGACTAACCACCCTTCTTTATCTCTCTCTTCGGCACTTCTTCGATTCCAGGCATCGGCGGCGGCCTTCGGGCCTATCTCGACTCCGGTCTCGGCCGATGGAAAGGACTCCCTTTAAGAAGTGCCCTAAATGTGGGTCTAAATTTCCCCACACCGATTTACATCAGGTGTGCAACCTCTGCCTCTCTGCCGAACACGAGGCCCGAGACTGCCCCGCCTGCAAGTCTTATCGATCGAAGAGCTAGACGCACCATGGCGCACTCCTCGACCTCGGCTCCACCTGACATCTTCGGAGAAGACATCGAAGCTTCGGGACAGCAGCACAACGAACAGGAAGACGACCTCGTCAGCGCTTCCGAGGCCGACGACTCCGACGTGGAGGAGATCACACCGGTGCAGAGGGTCGTGAGTACTCTACCCCCTCCCGCGCCCACACCGAAAGAGACTCCGGTTACACCTTCGCCTCCGGGCCTAGGCAAAACCAAACATACTGCTTCCATCACCCCACTTTCGGGCCCGGTGAAGAAGCATCATAAGTCTTCCGGCGGCTCGGGCTCGAGCCAGCCTACTAGCGGTGCCGAAAAACACCCTTCGGCACCGAAGAAAACCACACCAAGCTCCGTTCCGAAGCCATCGGTGTCAAAAGCTGGCCTCTCGGTGCCGACCAAACATAAATCCCTCGGCGCCGAAACCTGCCTCGGCACCGAACAAAAAATCGGAGGCCCCGAAAAAGCATGGCACAGATAAACCAAAGAAGCCGTCGGCCCCGAAAACATCGGCGCCAACAGATCAATCGGTGTCGGAGGAACTATTCACGCCAGATCCTCTACAAAAGACTTTAACAAAGGATCCAAAGACTGGACATTTGACTTTGTCTTCAAAGAAAAGACATTTAGACAAACCAGCTCCTTCTCCACCGCCAAAATGGAAGGACTCTGCCACATCCCCTTTCAGAGTACCTTCCCAACCACCTCCACCTCCTCCACCCTCTCCATCTCCGCCCCCTCCACCTTCTCCACCCTTGCCTCATCGCTCTCCAACCCCGTCTCCAGACCCTGATGACCAAGGGGATCCATACTACGATCCAACAGATGCCCCACAAGACCCCACCCCTCCGGGAACACCAGACCCATGGGAGGATTATCATAATCCAGATGTCCCAGATGTACCTCAGGATGATCTTTATCCATCCAGGCCATCTCCACCAGAGGACTCCTTGGGGTTCCACCACTTGTTACAACGGGCGGCACATTATCATGGGGTGGAGTTACACACTGATCCAGTTGAGGAAGACTTCCTACTTGATACCTTTGGCATCGCAGATAAATCTACTGTCATACTACCCATGCTTAAGGCGTGACCAAACATGCGGCAGAGGTTTTCAAAGACCCAGTCAGGGATAGGGTCTTAAACCCCAGAATAGAGAAAAAATATAAGGCCGCCCCCACAGATCCTGCCTATATTAAAGGACCTTCACCCTTAGACTCATTAGTGGTATCCACAGCTAGTAAGCGGTCCAATTCTCAGTCATCGGGTGAAGCTCCACCACCCGATAAGGAGTCCAAGCTCCTAGACGCGTCAGGCAAATGCACTGCCTCGCAAGCTGCCAATATGTGGCGTATCGCCAACACGCAAGCGCTGTTGGCGCTGTACGACAGAGCGCACTATGATGAGCTGGAGATATCATGCAACATCTCCCAGAAAAATATAAAAATAGGGCTCATGAACTAATACAAGAGGGAAATACCATTACCAACACCTCTATTAAATGTGCACTTGATGCAGCAGACACAGCTTCCCGGGCTATAAACACCAGTGTTCTGCTTCGCCGCCACGCCTGGCTCAGAATCTCAGGTTTTAAGCCAGAGGTACAAGCATCTATACTAAACCACCCTGTTGACCAGCAACACTTATTTGGCCCAAAAGTAGACAAAGCCCTGGAAAAAATGAAAAAAGATACAGATACGGCGAAGTCTATGGGAGCATTACAGTCCCACCCTCCTAGACGCTCTTTTCGCCGCTCCTCCTTTCGAGGCACTGGCAGGGGCTACTCTGCCGATAACGCCTCCACATCCTACAAGTCCCCTCCTCAGACTACCTTCACAAAGGGCTATCAAAGAGGTGGATATAGAGGAAACAATAATAAGGGCAGGGGCAAAACCAACACCGCCCGTTCTGCCACACCGCCCACACAATGACTTTCCCCCGCTCCCCCCAGACCATTCCACTTCAGTCGGGGGCAGACTACAAAACTTCTTTCACTCCTGGGAGACCATAACATCAGACAAATGGGTGACCCAAATTATTCGGTCAGGGTACTGTCTCGAATTAACATCCACCCCCCCAAATATTCTACCAAGGCACCGTACAATGTCGCAAGAACACACCACATTGCTCAAGCAAGAGGTAATCTCCCTCCTGCAAAAACAGGCTATAGAGCAGGTCCCCATCAATCAACAAAATTTAGGGGTCTACTCTCTGTACCTTCTGATACCAAAAAGAGACGAGACTCTACGACCCATTCTAGACCTCCGGCCTCTCAACACATACATACATTCAGACCATTTTCACATGGTAACTCTTCATTAAGTTCTCCCACTCCTCTGCCAGAACGATCTTCTCACCACACTGGACTTGAAAGATGCATACTTTCATATTCCAATACACCCTTCTCACAGAAAGTACCTCAGATTTGTAGTGGACGGCCAACATTATCAGTTCAAGGTTCTCCCCTTCGTGGTCACAACTGCACCAAGAGTGTTTACCAAATGCCTAGCAGTAGTGACGGCACACCTCAGAAGACAACACATTCACGTCTTCCCTTACTTGGACGACTGGCTAATAAAAGCCACGTCCTACAACCAATGTGTGCAACATACAAACACTACCATCCAACTACTTCACCAGCTAGGTTTCACGGTGAACCACCAAAAGCCCCAGCTGATACCGTCTCACACAAAACAATACCTCGGTGCCACTATAGACACCTCAAAAGCTATAGCCTATCCCAATCCAGCCAGAATCGCAAGCATACAAGCCTTGCGTCGAAGATTCATTCCTCGGCACTCTCTCCCAGCAAGAGTGTTTATGAAGCTAATAGGGATGATGGCATCTTGCATTTTCATAGTGCCTCATGCAAGACTCCACATGCGTCCACTCCAAGAGTGCCTAGCACGCCAGTGGAACCAGGCCCAGGGACAACTGACGGATCTGGTGTTGGTGGACGGTCGCACCCATCGCTCTCTGCAGTGGTGGAACACCACAAATCTTTCCAAAGGGCGACCGTTCCTGGACCCGGTTCCTCAGGTAACTCTAACAACGGACACATCGCTCTCCGGTTGGGGAGCGCATCTATTACACCTCACAGTGCGAGGTATATGGACGCCACAACAAAAGTTACTCCACATAAACCATCTGGAGTTATTGGCGATCTTTCTAGCCCTGAAATCATTTCAGAAACAAATCTCAGCCAAAGCAGTCCTCATTCGCACAGACAATATGACTGCAATGTACTACATTCAAAAACAGGGGGGGACACACTCTCCACAGCTCTCTCGATTAGCACAGAGCATATGGAGATGGGAAATCCTGCAAAAAGTCTTTCTCCTGGCACAACATGTCCCAGGGATACAAAACACCATGGCAGATCTGCTCAGCAGACAAACGCAGCAAATGCACGAATGGGAACTGCATCCACAAGTTCTTCACCCATTCTTTCACAAGTGGGGGTAGACCTCTCCGCCACCCACGAAAACAAAAAATGCCCAAGCTTCGCCGCCAGATACCCACACCCATTGTCCAAAGGCAATGCAATATGGATGAACTGGTCAGGCAAATTTGCATACGCCTTTCCGCCTCTCCCGCTAATTCCATTAGTGGTAAGGAAGCTACAACAGCACTCCCTCACACTCATTCTGGTAGCTCCAACATGGGCCAGGCAGCCGTGGTACACCACACTACTACAGCTCTCAGTGGTACCACACCAAAAATTACACCTGTCCCCATGCCTCCTAACCCAGAACCATGGAGAGATCAGGCACCCGGACCCAGCTCAGCTCAACCTTGCGATCTGGCTCCTGAAATCTTAGAATTTGGATACCTTAACCTTCCCCCTGATTGCATGAACATTATCAGGGAAGCCAGACGTCCTACCACTCGAGCATGCTATGCCGCAAAGTGGAAAGGATTTGTTATTTACTGCCGTAACAATACAATCAACCCTTTAGATGTATCCATACAGCACATCATATGTTACCTGCTCCATCTACAAAGGTGTAACCTGGCATACACATCCATCTGTTTACACCTAGCAGCAATTGCTGCTTACCTGCAAAACAGACAGCATTTATCACTTTTCAGAGTGCCTGCCATTAAAGCTTTCATGGAAGGCCTTAAAAGAGTAATTCCACCCAGAGCACCACCCTCACCTGTGTGGAATCTAAACGTAGTTCTTACAAGGCTGATGGGACCGCCTTTCGAACCAATGCATAAATGTGAGCTACAGTTCCTTACTTGGAAAACAGCTTTTCTTGTAGCTATCACTTCTCCTTAGAAGGGTTAGTGAAATACAAGCGTTCACTACACAAGAACCTTTTCTACAGATACATCACAATAAGGTGATACTTCGCACAAATCCAAAATTTCTGCCCAAAGTCATTTCCCCCTTCCATCTCAATTAATCGGTGGAATTACCGTTTTTTTTCTCGCAACCTCAATCTGTTGCAGAAAGGGCTCTACATACACTTGATGTTAAAAGGGCTTTACTTTACTATATACAAAGAACGCAATCTTTTAGAAAGACTAAACAGCTGTTTGTCTCGTTCTCTCCACCACATAAAGGCAACCCCATCTCAAAATCAGGGATAGCTAGGTGGATTGTAAAATGCATACAGATTTGCTACCACAAGGCAAAACGCACGCTATCTGTTCCCCCTAAAGCCCACTCTACAAGAAAGATAGGGGCTTCTATGGCGTTTCTAGGGAACATACCCTTAGATGACATCTGCAAAGCAGCCACATGGTCAACACCGCACACCTTCACAAAACATTACTGTGTAGATCTGCACACCAAACAACAAGCTAGTGTGGGCCAGGCTGTATTAAAGACACTGTTTGAAACCACTGCAACGGATACCGGTGGTCGCCGCTAGGGTTGGGTACTGCTATATAATCTATGCACAGTGTATAATCTGCAGCTCATATGCCTCGAACGAAATATGCTACTTACCAGTATGCATCTGTTCTTGGCATGTAGAGCTGCAGATCTATACACGCCCACCCGCCTCCCCGGCTACCTGTATCCGTTCCAGTCTATCTTATTTAGATACAACACACATGGGTTTCTTTACTATTATCACTACGCTCCATCTTTTCTCTGCTGGCGAAAAACAATCTGAGGATGGAGCCGAAGCCCATGCGCAGTACGGACCGAAGGAGGAGTCACCGAACTCGTGACTTCCAAACACTGTCCAAGAAGAAAAACAAACTGCAAACATCCGGGCCCAACACCAGATGGCGATCTATGCACAGTGTATAGATCTGCAGCTCTACATGCCAAGAACAGATGCATACTGGTAAGTAGCATATTCCTTTTTTTCCAATCACAGTTCTGGTCTAGCAGTGTGTTTGACCACTACAGATATCTGGTCATCACAGCAATTTCTCTTCTTGTTTACGTTTTTTTTAAATTGTCCAGGAGTGAGGGCGAGAGGGGTGTAAATCAGGTCAGTGAAAGGAGCGAAGGCATGGATTAATCTCTCCCACTGGCGATAGATCTCAGAGGCACACATTGCAGGCCTTCATTCTTTGCCCACTGTGCCACTCTATTCAGAGACCAGCCATATGCAAATTCGCTTAAGTCATGCTCCAATTGGAATAGTATAGACCGAGAAGGTAGGCCAGGATCTGTCCAGACTGGATAAACGGGCAACTCGAGACCGGCTCCAGCCGACTTAGACCACCTCAAGGAGGTCAAGCAAACAGGGAGGCCCACATCTGGGGCAGTATATATATATATATACATATATATTGGTGCACTTTCTCTGTTTGTGCCGTGGTGCATCTTTCAAAAGATGCACCTGGCGCAAACAGGCAAAGTGTTCCTATTATGGATCACGCACTGCCCTCAGGGCAGCAGCGAACTTGAGCTTCCCTGGAGGCAGCACATCCAAGTGAAATACGGAGCAGCTGCTTCACAGCCGCTCTGTGTTTTACAGTGCCGGCAGCATGCCACCCACACTTTCAAGAGGGGAGAGAAATCCCCTTGCAGGCGGATGCAGTGAGTGACTTCACCCGCATGCAGGGGAATATCTGGGGTGGGGGGTCATGGGACCTATTATCCTTCAGCAGGGCTGCCTATAGGAGGCTCACTGAAAGTGTGCCACCTTTTTGTGGCACACTTTCAGTACGTCTCCTATAGGTATCTTTGCATCTGCGCCCACGTCTGTAATACAGCACGGGCTCAGAGGCAAAGTGATTCCCTCACTTACATGGGGCCATGCCCCCATTCAAATGAGGCAACACCCTCTCATGATAGCTCTGAGTTTACATGTGCACAAGAGCTATTAGTATTGCAGAAGGGGACATACAAGTGTCTGCGGCCCCTTCTGTAATACCATTGTGTCCTAGGGACGCACAGAGCGAGGGCACATGCCTGATGCGGCCCTAAGGCAAAATGTATAATACTGCCCTGGGCATCCAATTGTACTTAAGGTGCCTCACTTAAAAAACAAAAGTAATGGATGGACTGCTTCAATTAAACACAGCCAAAGGTAGTCAATTAGGGCTACATTCCAGTGCATTTTTTTTACCCATGCTACAACCGGTCTGGAGGGAACCTGGCTTAAGGCTGGTTACAGGTAAGTAATAGTTTCCTTGTTCTGCAGTAAGTGATCTAATGTGGTGACATCTGTTGTACTCCACAGCTACTCGAGGAACACCACGTACAACACCTACATCGGAATGGGGTACATTATCCCAGGCATGGACCAAGGTCTGCAGGGCGTGTGCATAGGCGAGAAGAGGCGGATCGTTATCCCTCCACATCTTGGCTACGGAGAGGAAGGCGCAGGTAAGGGTGGGATGGATGGGTGCATGGGTGTGTGTGTAGGTAGGTTGGGGTGGGCTGGGTTGGTTTGGGTTGGTCGGTTGGTTGGTCAATTCCTTCGAAAGAAGCAGTAGCATGGGTTTGCTATCATGACTAGCCGAACAGCACGGGCCACCAACGTCCACAGGGCTGGCCCCTTTGGTGGCCCATGATCAGAATGGATGACATTCCCTAGAAAGGTAGGCAGCCTGTTGCCAGACCTAGAGCTCAAGGCGGCATCGTACCACTGTGTCCCAGGGACTGGGCAGCATGGTACCCTTGCGACCCTTATTAGCGCTCAATGTTTCCGCTCATCACCAACACAGGTAGTAAGAGAAAGTAGCTAGGACGGACTGGTGGCCAGCTGGGGTTGGAGTTTGTCTGTAGTTGATAGATATGGCCAGCAAGGAAATACCCAGCTGGCTGGAGAGCGTGACGCCAGTATAACCACGAGCACTTGGCAACATGAACCCACCAGTGACCCTGTGGGATGGGCAGCTTGTTGCTTCCATGTTGCCAACATAACCCTGTGGGATGGGCAGCTTGTTGCCTCCATGACCCTGTGGGATGGGCAGCTTGTTGCCTCCATGACCTTGTGGGATGGACAGCTTGTTGCCTCCATGACCCTGAGGGATGGGCAGCTTGTTGCCTCCATGACCGGAGAGTCAAAGGGCTTTGGAGCATTACCCCACGAGGACTCCAAGGCTGTGCAACAGGACATCACCAAAACTCACAGGGAAGGGCACCAGAGTGCCCAGAAGTGCTATATTAGTGCACGTTGCCCCAGTGTCCTTCAGACGTAAAGGTGTCCAGGGACACAGTGATGGGCAGGATGGAGGCCCAGTAAAGATCATGTTCTTGGGGCCTCATTGTCAGTATTAGCGCTATGATGTCAGACCTTTTGGTCTGGCTGCCACTAATATGCACAATACTAAAATCAGTTTCTTCTGTCTGTACTGTGTTAGCCAGTTAGATGTCACAGCTGGATAAGCGCTCGCTGCTGACATCTATGAGAACTACTGGTCACTGGTGGGATTTTTGGCATGGCCACACACCACTTCATATCCCCAGTGTTGAGTACCACTGGATTTGGAAACGGCAGCACCTGACATTAACACTGCTAAAACTTAATGAAACTGCTGGAGTAAATGCTACATTATGAGTAAAGCCGAGAGCGCTTCCGATCACCAGGGCCACATTGTTTCCTGAATTTGAGAGAGTTTTTGCCCCGTCCCTGTCCCTTGGTCCTTCGAGAGAGTTGAAAGACATGGTGCAGCAGCGACACACCATGACCAGCCATCATGAGCTGTTTCCGTTGTAACTATGTTTACGAGAGAGATGGGAAATCGGCCGTTGACAGCAGACGTGTCACTCTTAGCCCAAAAGACCAGCGCTGTGCCAGTATTTAAGCACAATCACCATTAGATTAATTGTAGGTGCATGTATCTTTTGTGGGTATCCTGAATTTCTGTCAAGCTGCGGATCTCCTGGACTAGACAGTCACAAGGGAGGGCACAGGGCAGCCGGGCTCTTCACTCCGCCCCCCTTTAGTTATGACCTGTGTGCTTCTGTTACAACAAACATTTATTAATAATAATTACAAAAAAGTGACACTTCACCTATTCCTTCTCTGTGTCTTCATGCAGCCACATCACCAGGTGGCGCGTCTTGTGTCCTTCCCAAGTGATCCGTTTTATGTAATTAGGTGTTTCTTGGATTGTAAATCGGAAAGGAGCCCCGTGACAGTTTGTGCTCGGGACCCCTCAAACATTTCTGCCAAGCCTGCTCCGGAGTGAAATTTGGACACCCCTGATCTATCAAGAGGCATGTGTTTTCCTTGGTGCACGCTCATGTGAACGTAGAGGGAGGGCCTAGTTGTTTTCATGGCACATTGTTGTTTGTGTACTGCTGGGACTAGCGAATAAACAGCCATGCATAAATCTTCATAGGAAAACAAACATGTTCAAGTATCTATTGATTTTTCTTCTTCCTGTATTAGGCGAGAAGATCCCCCACTCCGCCGTCCTCATTTTCGACATTGACGTCATCGATTTCCACAACCCAACGGACAAAGTTGAGATCACCGTCACCAACAAACCGGAGGATTGCAACGTCACCAGCCAGAAGGGCGACTTTGTCAAGTACCATTACAACTGCAGCCTGCTGGACGGCACGCGGCTCTTCTCTTCGTAAGTTGGCCGTCCAAGGTGTGTTTGGCCTCCTACAATCTGCGGGTGTCGAGGGGCTCTGTTCTCCTAGGCTGGTCTGGAGTTTGTCCCCAAAAATTTAATTATCCTGCTCCCCATTTCCCAACCGCCAACCAGATGCCTGAAGTTAGCTATAGCTAACCACAAGACACTGCTGCCCGGAAGGATGACATCGAAACCTTTTGAAGAGGATGGTGCGATTCACAAGGTTCCTTCCTCACAGGGTCGGACTGAGAGGACAGAAAATAGGCCCAGCCACCAAAATAAAAGTGGTCCCCATTAGTGAATTAGACAGCTAAATGGCTGTAAGTCAGTGCTGTTTTGAACTTGTAAAGACACGCTGTATAGGTGTTGTGCAAGGTGTTAAATACTACTAGGATTTGAGCCTGTTGCAGACAATGTTTGCTCAAATATCAGGAAAATCACTAGTAAAAACCGGCCCAGCGGATCATAAACAGCCAAAAAAACAGGCTTAACACAAACCTCTGAGACCAGTCCCTCGGGCACTGTCTGGTTGCCAGAAAGGCTAGTCCAACCCGCTTCCTCATTCCCTCTCGCTTTTTAGGTCTCGCCTGGCGTGGGCTGCGCACATGCGCAGTTTCGCTGGCGAGATTTAATGATTTGGGGTATTTTCTGTAAAGGGCATTAAGCCCCGCCCCTCTTTTCCATTGACTGGCATCACCGTTTATGCTAAATGGTGACCAGCCATTGGAAAAGAGCTGTTTGTGATGTTTTCGTTTGGCTTTTTGAGCCGTCCCATTTGGACAGGCTTGTCTGCCTTCCTTGCGTCGTAAAAGGATTCTTATCTTTATGGGGCCATGTGTTTAAACACATGGCCCCATAAAGATAAGAGATCCTCTTTCACTTTCGTGACCACATCGTGCTTGTTCCTCGTGCTCCCTGGTATCTGCAGCCCTTGGTTCTTGTCTCTCCAGCTCCTGTATTCCCTGCCCCCCCGCCCTTCCCTCCCTCCCTCCCTCCAGCGCGCTCCTGTCCCTTAACACTATGCTCCCTACTGCATCTGCGTATTTGTAACTGGGCTCAACACCTTATACACCCGAGTCCTTAAAAGCCAACAATCACCTTCCTTCGTGCCTTATGCTTCTGGTCCGTGTACCCGCTGGACCCCTTGACGCTTTTACCCGAGTAGCACTGCCACTACGTCACTTTGCGTTCAAATTATCCGTATTCTGTTTGCCCTTGAAGCCCTACAGTGCCTGGTTCCTTGCCCCAAACCATTTCCCAGCCACACTGGGTGCCCCCGAGGATGTCTGCACAGTGTCCTCCCTGGAGTGCCACTCTTTACACACACGCGGCTCTATCCGCTGCGGCCTCATTAACTGCCTCGGAACTGGAGCCCCTCGTAGGGCTCGATAGCAGCTATGGTGCCGGTGTACACGGGCCAGGTAATTAGAGCGCCCCCGCCCCCGGACTTCACCTGCACAGTGCATGGCTAATTGTATTCTGTCTGCAGCCACGCAGGCCTATTATAGATGCGCAGCTCCCCGAGGCCGCCACACTTTATAACCACGCGTCTCGGTCTCCTTCTCTTGCACCCTCTCGGCTACTCATGACCTTCAGTCCAGCTCACACTTTCCCTTTCTCCCTCGCTCAACTCCCTTCTGCCTCTCTATAGAGTACCAGTCTTCCTCCCTTCCCCCTTCTGCCATGCACTGTCCCTCCTCCTGTCACTGCATTTCCACATCTCAGTCCCTCCTCGCCCTCTTTCGACTCTCAGCCCTCAGTTCCTTCTCTGTCTCTGCACATCTGTCATTTTGCCCATCTGTCACTCCCCCACTTCATCATTCAGTTCCCCTAACCATCTCTTGCTCCCCATCTCCGACTCCCCCCCTCCCCCCCCTCCATCTCTTATCTTTCATACCTCTCAATGCCCCCACATTCTAGGGTGACCAGAATTTTGCAGCCAAAAATCGGCGACATTTCACAAAAATAGAGGAAGGACTACAATTTTACTTCAAGCCTGCGAACACAATATAACCGCTCTCCTCAGCAGAAAATTACATAACAGGCAGTAAGAACATACATAAAATGCAATTTTTAAACCCAGCAGCTTGCCTGTTAATTAAATGGCTTTCTTGAAACAACTGCTAACTATCCCTGGTTTGTAAAATATAAAAAAAAGCACTTCCCACCGTTTTCAGTTGACCCTCTTTAAAAACATGAGCTAAATTTCCTGAAATCTGCCGGGACAGATGGTGAGAAACCGGGGCCGTCCTGGCAAATACAGGACCCCTGGTCACCCGCCACATTCTTCTCTCATCCCCTTCTACATCGCGCTTAGCCTCCCCACGTCCTCTCCATCTCCCACTTCCTGAGATCTCAGGTTTCCCACTTACATGCTCGACCGGGTCATCTATTCCAGGTATTTTTATTTGTGTAATGGGATTTCTAGTCCTGGTTTGTAACCCCATTAACAAGCATTGGCATAGCCAATAGGTCTCGCCTTTGGGACCCTATAAGTGTTTAGTTATCCAGCACAATATCCTTGGTGCAACAACATCAAGTGTTGCATGGCTAAACACTTATAAGGTCCCAAAGGCGAGAGTTATGGGTTATGCCAATGCTTGTTCTTTACTCCCTCCAGGCTCTTTCTTTCTTTATATCCTTGTTGCTCTTCCTCAGGCCTTTGTGGTGGTCCAGGGAAGCATTTGTCAAGGAACAAGAATCCACCATCATATATAACAATGATATGCTGGGGGCTGTTTGAGTTGCAAAAATGCAGTCAAATGACGGCCCACATTGCCCTGACTTTATATTAAGTTAGTATTCGCACACAGTTTGAAACATTCTCAAACTGCACGTTTTAGCCACACAAATCTTTGTATCAATACGTTCATATCTCTGAAGAAAAAGTATTTATCACGGGCAGTGCCCCTGCACTTCTTGTCGCGAATTGGTTGAGTTACGAAAGGTTTATAGTGCAGACCAAGTCAATGTAGGAGGATTGAATTGCAACATCTCAATTCAGTGCACATTTGGGGCATTGCTGCGACTAATGTAGTCTTGAATCACCACACACTCCTTTACAAAACAAACAAGTACTTCCTGCCGAGATGGTAGAGAATGCGCCAAACAGTCTTCTTCGCCACATTTGTTTTAATCCAATTCAGTATTCCATTCCAAACAGCTAATTTGGGAGACAGTGATAGAAAAATAATTGGATAAAAGTGGGTGGAAGAATGGTCTTAAAAGTATTCCTTCTTTTGGTTGCAGTCACGATTATGAAAACGCTCAGCAAGTGACTCTAGGGGCAAATAAAGTGATTGAAGGCCTGGACACTGCGTTGATGGACATGTGTGTAGGGGAGCGACGCACCGTCATCATCCCACCACATCTGGGCCATGGCGAGAATGGAGGTAAGATCTTTCCGGTTCATTTTGGTTTCCGGTTACAAATGTCCAGTAGATAAACTTAGGCCTAGATTCACTAAAGTTTGCACAGCTGCTTGCGTAATATAATGCTCCACCGGCGAATTATTACGGTG
Organism: Triturus cristatus; assembly: GCF_964204655.1. NCBI lineage: Eukaryota > Metazoa > Chordata > Amphibia > Caudata > Salamandridae > Triturus > Triturus cristatus. The sequence continues at coordinate 107,635,535 of NC_140579.1, read as the reverse complement.
GTAACTGGAGGCTATTTTTTGTGAGATAAGGGGTAGTGCTGTAGAGAACGAACAATTTATGAAGAAACAGTTCAAGAAAAGAGATGTTCTAAAGGAACTTGTTGGAGGATCCTTCCCTCATGGGGATTTTCAGGGGCTTGTAGGTCCACAGTTTGATCTTTTTGGAACACAGTTATTTTTATTTACACACAATCATTCAGGACATTAGGCCGAATTACAGTCTATACACTAGCTAGGCAGGTACCTTTGTCTAGAAGCAATGTACCAACTCTGTCACCAACTGTGAGATGTGGAAAGCAGCCAGGCCTGAGACTGCATTCTAAGATGAGAATCTATCCAAGGATTGCAGAATTTCTTTTTTTTAATTGAGAGTTTGTTGTTGTTAAAAAGGCAATTATAAATTCAAAGAAATTCACAGACGGAAGAAAGAAGTTCATCATTTGATTAACAGACTAGTGTCTCAACGCATTTCTTCACACAGACGGAGTGGGTAAAACCCTTAGATACATCAAGCCCGAAGATATCTAAACACTGGACCCATAATACTCATAAGCATCATTCTGTACATAAGAACACACATGCCCCCAACTTTCTTCCTCACTTTAATATCTTAAATAAAAAATACCTGTATGAGTCACTTGCTCGTCCATTAGCTGTCGAATAATATATTCGCCCATACATCTGATCTAGCAGATTCTTGGCTTTCTTATCAAAACACGTTTTCCACTTCTAGCATGTCCGTCTTCGTGATTTCTGTGAAAAATCTGAATTCTTCACTTCCATCAATTCATTGGGTAATTCATGCTTTAAAGCACTAGCTCGAGTTCATTTTGTACAATTCTCATGTAAGCCAATTTTGAAATAATACTGAAAACCGTCAAATTGGATTTAGAAAGTGGGGACCAGGCTTGTCATTTTCTTTGCCTGTAAATCTTTATTGCGTTCTACCACAAAGTGGCTCAGTGTTTTATAAAGTTCAGATATACTGAACACATTGACCGAAGTAGGTGAGGACATGATCCCTGATGCCGCAAAATACTTGAAACAACAAACCATTACCTTGCGAGGTAAGAGGCTGCTTAAGAAGGGTTGGTGTAGATGGAAAACACTTTGAAGGGGTTTGGGGAGCTGGAAGCCTTTTCAGGAAGGTGTTGAATGAATTTGTTATGGGAGATACTTTGTGCAAAAATGAAGGTTTCTAACTGGGTGATAAAGACTCTTCTACTGTGGTATAAGAAAAGAGTGGAGCTTTAATCTGAAAGTGTGCACCCCCTCCCTCCCCAATCTCGTCAAAGGTTGGAGCTACAATTTCTGTTTCTTGAAATGAATCACAGGCTCCTAAGACAGCCAGTTTGTGAAGAGTCAGGCTTCCTCGCGGGCTGTCCTGCATAGTGTAACACCAGAACACCCTGACTGCTTGGAGGTCAGGTTGAAGACCCTAAGTGCCTCATGGTAAAGGAGAGCTTCACACCACTACAGAGTTCACACTGAGTGACTGCTCTGAAGGCAAGGTGTCACAATATTGTGTGTTTTTTAATTTCACCATACCAACTAAGAACATATCGTCACAGTAAGTATGTGTAGGGAAGCATAGATGTACTCTACATCTACGAACCGTGAGGATATGTTGGCATGAATACTAGACAAGTCAATATGAAAACTACCATATAGTAGTGTAAACCCTTTCTGTAGTGCAACGTCACTTGCCTCTGAGATGATTATAGGGCAGATAGGACTGGAAAGCGGTGGCTGTTTAAACGAGGCCTGCTGCATTGCATGGGTTGCCCTACACAGGCCTCTTAGCTGCAGCCAGTGTCACAGGTGCAGGGTGGTTGTGAAATATTATCTATAGGGGTGTCAGTTTAGTGAATGGCAGTATAGGAGGCTCACACAAGCTGATTGTCTTTATTATTATTTTGTGTTTCGCATAATTGAACTACCAAGCCATCAACTATCAATAAACATGGTGTATTTGGAGGAGAAAATGTAGGAGTGTTCATTTATGCTCGGTTTACAGAGAATATGGAGTACAAACAAATTGAGGTTTTTGGCTACACTTTAGGATAAATAAGGGATTGCTGATTATTTATTATATATAGCAAACTCAATATTAAGACATTTATTGTTTTTAGGTCTCGCCTACGTAGCACGCAAACACTGCTTTGGAGTGACATCTTGAAATCACTCCGGGGCTTTGTGGAAACTCGTGCATGTTCTGCACTGTTTCCAATGACCCCTCGCGCATGTATGGCATTTGCCTTGCGGGAGCGAGCAGCGGCGCCATCTGTTTGCAATTATTGCACCCGCCGCTGCTCGCTCCCGTAAGGTAAATGCCGTACATGCACAAGGGCTCATTATTAACTTTCGCGGCCGCTGGGCCGCGCTTGTTTTGATTGACAGCGTGACGTCCATGTTGCACTGACAGCAGCGCAGCCGGGTGCCAGCTGCATACCTCGCATTCCTTCAGCGGCCGCGTGGCCGCACTTGTTCCTTAAGCAGTTAAAGCTTTCCTTATAAAACTGCCGCTCTTCCCTTTCCCCGCTCTCTGTCTCCCAGGTGAGTACTGACAGAACTCCGTCCCAAACTTCCGCTGCGGGATGCTTGCAGCTCAGGTTCCCTTGGAAAGACGTGCCCCCTAGATTTCTGCAGTGACGCTCTCAGATGCACCGTTCGCTTGGTGTTATTTATTGGATGACGTTGTTTAGTTTAGCGTTCATATCGATGACGAGGCGCTGAACAGGTATATGACGGGAGCTTGTACAGTCACGCGGTGATCCCAAACTGCTCCTACAAAGCATATGTAGGTTCTTTACAGACTGTCATACTCACCCGCTCGTAGTTTGGAGTCCCTGTGCGTGCTCTAGGAGCTGTCCTGCGTCAAGGCACTTGCCGCTTGACTCTAGCGCTTAGGAGTCAACTTTTTATAATTTATCATCACGCCTGACACACTTTGCCGCGATGCCCATTAGGGTCCGCCATCCAGATATAGGTCCCACCTGCGCCGCCTAGCCTTAGCTCAGCGCTGTCACGGCCGTCTCCCGTAGGCGTGCTGAAGGGACCAGTAACAGCGTCTGGAGCTCTGCTGAGGCAGCGGGAGCGGTGTCCACATGCTCTCCTATGCCCCCACCTTCCCCGCCTCTTTATCGCTCCCTTGTTTCCTCCTGTTCTTTTCGATCCCTTGACCGCTCACTCCCTATACCTACAATCTGTCACCCCTCCATTATTATCCTGATAATCGTAATCGTTTTTAATGAATGGATTGATGTATTTATGTGCTTGTGTAGCCCTACAGATCATACGGGTGGCGTCACAGGGCATGCCCATTACTGCGCCTGCCCCGAATCTGTGTAGTCTGCTGGCCAGGCGTTCACATCTCAGCAAAAGCGTGAATTGGACTAGCATTCATTTGTGGTGTGTGTGCATACTATTGTGTGGTGGGCGATGGGCTTCGGGGTGGCGGCCGAAGGTACCCCACCTGTCAGCAAGACAGCTTGGTGGGTGACAGCACCTGCATACATGTATGTAGTGAGCGAGAGTTTGTTTCTTACCAACGATCGGTTCCCATTTCAGTAAAATGGCTCGGTTGAGAACTGCGCCTGCTGCAGAGATGAGTATGGGGGTAAGTGGAAGTTGTCGCAGGCCCTCATCTCAGTCAGTCAGCAGTGGCAGTGGAGTTCAGTTAGTGAATGTGCCAATGGCATAGAAGTATATGTGGTGTCTTACCTGCAAGCCACAGGTTCTCATCTCAGCCCGCCTTCTCATTTGCAACTCCCTTACCCCGCACTCTGGCACCAGTCATCCTGTGTAACCCCCACAAGACTCTGCATCGGGTTTTGCCTTTGTGTGCTCGTCCGCTTGAGATCCTGGCCAGTAATGCTACAGAATATCTCAAGAATCTGATTGTACATTTTGAGCTTTTACCCTACAAACCTGGCCCCACCTTCTTCAGTTTATGAACTCAGTTGCACTTGGCACTGCTTGTTGTTTTTGTGAATGGCTACCGCCCTGTAAATTAATTTGCTGCTTCCATAGCAGTCGGTTACACGCATCTGGGTTCAGCCTGTGATTTTCCTCACTGCACACGTGGGTACTGTTTACTTATCATCCCGTGAGCTACAACTTGCTTCTGTTTTGGGGGTCTGTGTGCAGTATGCAAATCAACTGTTCGAGGCATATGAGCGGCAGATCACAAAATTGCATTAAATCACCATCTGGTTTGGGCTCGGATGCTTGTACCTTGTTGTTGTTTTGGAAGAAGTCTTTGTAGTCACAAGATAGGTGACTCCTCCCTTGGACGATAGTGCGCATGGGCATCGACGTCATCCTTAGATTGTTTTTTCCTCCATTGGGTTCGGATGCAACTTTTGCGCTCCGGTTTGAAATTTCCATTTCAAACTTTTTCGACGCGTAAAAATTCCACAAACTTTTCGGATTGACTTCGAACATCTTTATCTTTGACGCGCCTTTCATCGGCTCGATTCCGGTCATCAACGCAGGCTGCTGGGCCTATCAACGCCGTAAGGCCTACGGCTCATGGAAAGGACGCCATTCAAGAAATGCCCCCAGTGTGGAGCAAAGTTCCCGTACAGTGACCATCATAAGATCTGCAACCTGTGTCTCTCACCAGAACACTACGAGTCAAGCTGTCCAGCCTGCGCATCCTTTCGATCGAAGAAGACTATTCGAGATCGAATGGCTCGACGACACATCATGGCGCAGAGATCAGCTTTGGAACCAGAGGACATCTTCGACGAAGGCCCGGATGTCCCACAAAAAGATTCTGAAGAACTCGAAATCGTGTCAGAGGCAGAAGACTCAGACGACCCCATCACTCCTGGTCAACGAGTGAGTACTACTGCCCCATGCCCAACCCCACCACCAAAACCGAAGGCACTGGTCAAGACTTCGCCTGTTGGCCCAGTCGTGACCGAAAACACACTTCAGAAGCCCCGCTTCCGGGCCCGGCTCCGAAGAAAAAAGATAAGCCTTCCGGTAGCTCGGGACCGAGCAAACCTCACATAATCGTCCCGCTGGCACCTTTGGCACCGAAGCCAAAGGAACACTCGGCTCCGAAATCGGTTCAGACGCCTTCCACATCGAAAGACAAACCAGCCCTGAAAACCTCGAGGCCTGTGGATAAACCGGCTTCGGACGCTTCTAAGCCTAAAGATCCCGCTTCGGCTCCAAAACCAAGATCCTCGGAACCGAAAGACAAGCCTAAGGACTCTACCACGCCTCCCAAGGCCAAAGACCATAAAACTCAACTCCAGCCCCGCTCGGAACCGAAAAAATCGACACCGAAAGCGGTCACCGAGGAAGAGGAACTTTTTCATCCAGATCCTATCGATCCTAGGCAGAAAAAGATCTATATTAATCCTGAAACAGGACATGTCACAGCAGTGCTATGCAAGAAGAGGAAGTTAGACACCGCACATGCCCCTCCAGTGCCTGTGAAGAAGAAGGACTCTGCTAAATCTCATATGCCTCCTTCTTCTCCTGTACTTCCGTCTAACACACTTCCTCTCCCTAAATCTGTTACACCACCTCTGCCTGTGACTACTCCACCACATACACCACCTCCAGATGATGATGATGATGATGATGATGATGACCTAGGGGTGGGGGGTGACCCTAATGACCCGTTCACAGACCCAGACGACCCACCACAAGATGATTGGGAGTACCTTGTCCCAACAGATCTACCAGACCTCCCAAGCCCCCAGCCATACCCCTCAAAACCATCTCCCCCAGACGATAATATTGGTTTTGGACAATTGCTTAATAGGGCTGCCGTTTATCACGGCATGACAATGCACTCCGACACAGCAGAGGAGGACTTCCTTTTAGATACATTCAAACAGTCCCAAAAGACAGTGCAAATATTACCAATGATCAAGGGAGTCATTAAGCATGCCCCTGAGAAGCGTTCAAAGATCCCGTACATCCCAGGATTATTAACCCTAGAATCGATCAAAAATATAGACCTGCCCCTGAAGACCCTGCTTACATTAAGGGACAACTGCCTTTGGATTCTCTAGTAGTTTCCAATGCTAGAAAGCGGGTCCAACTCACAAATCACCGGGGACGCACCACCCCCGGATAAAGAATCCAAATTACTGGACACATCTGGCAAAAGGTTAGCTGCGCAGGCAGCCAATCACTGGCGCATAGCCAACACACAAGCATTGCTGGCTAGATATGATAAGGCCCACTATGACCAACTGGAAACCCTACTACAACATTTGTCGGAACAATATAAAACTCAAGCAAATGATCTCATCCAAGAGGGCAAGCTAATATCAAACGCGTCAATTAAATGCGCACTTGACGCGGCAGACACTGCCTCTAGATCCATCAATACCAGTGTACTCCTCAGACGACATGCCTGGCTGCGCATCTTGGGCTTTAAGCAGGAGGTCCAGACTATTATCCTCAACCAGCTGTTCAACCAAGAACAACTTTTTGTCCCGGCTGTAGACACTGCCCTTGAAAAGATGAAAAAAGAGACTGCTAAGTCCATGGGAGCATTACAGTCTTCGCAAACACGTGGCTCCTTTCGTCGCTCCTTTTATAGAGGAGCCTCCAAGAACATGGGCACAGACACCTCATCCACTACACAAACATCTCCCAATAGAGGATATTTTAGAGGTGGATACAGAGGGAATAACAAAGGGAGAGGTCGAGGTAACAACAACACTCGCACCTCCACCACTACAAAACAGTGACTTCCATCCACTTCGGTCGGGGGCAGATTAACACAGTTCCTACCTGTCTGGAATTCCATCACAACAGACAGGTGGGCAAGACAAATTATCCAGTATGGTTACTGCCTGGAACTTAAAACTACCCCCCAAACATACCACCCAAACGGCATCCAATGTCCGCAGACCATCTTACCCTCCTCAAACAAGAGGTTCTCTCACTGCTTCAAAAGCACGCAATAGAGCCTGTCCCCTTACAGCATCAAAGAACAGGGGTTTACTCGCTGTACTTCCTAATACCCAAAAAAGACTAATACTCGACCTCAGACCCCTCAATCTGTATATACACTCGGATCATTTTCACATGATCACTCTCCAACAAGTGATCCCGCTGCTGCAACAAGGCGATTTCCTTGCCACACTAGATCTCAAGGACGCTTACTTCCACTTTCCCATACATCCTGCTCACAGGAAGTACCTAAGGTTTATAGTGGACGGACAAAACTATCAGTTCAAAGTCCTTCCATTCGGAGTCACCACCGCACCCAGGGTATTCACAAAATGTCTTGTGGTGGTAGCAGCACATTTGAGAAGACAACAGATGTTAATGTTAATGTTAAGGGGAATTTATTGAGCGCACTGTCACCTTAAGTTTCCTGGCGCTGATAGACCACGGGGATGTGCAGAGAGGCTTAACGGGAATGTGAGAAGAGCAGAGTTTTCAGCGATTTCCTGAAAGGCAGGAGAGAGGGCTCAGCCTTGAGGAGGGGAGGGAGAGAGTTCCACAGCTTGGGAGCCAAGTGAGAAAAGCTGCGGCCGCCTAATCTAGAAAGTTTGAAGCGAGGGATGACTAGGAGCTGGAGATTAATGGACCTCAGAGTGCGGGAGGGACAGTAAGGGATGACCAGAGATTTCAGGAAAGCAGGACAGAGGCCTGACCGAGCTTTAAAAGCCAGGCAACAGACCTTAAAGGCTATTCTTTCACTGATGGGCAGCCAGTGTAGTTGGTGTAACAAGGGTCTGGCTGGCTGCCATCTAGGGATTCTAAAAACGAGTCTTGCGGCCTGGTTTTGAATGAGCTGGAGCCTAGATAGCAAGGATTTAGGGAGGCCGAGGTACAGGGAGTTGGAGAAGTCCAAACGGGACATCACCAGGGCTATTATCACCTGTAGCAAGGCTTCCGGGGTCAAAAGGTAGGAAACTTTCCGTATCCGGTAGAGCTGGAACATACAGGCGGAAGTTACAGCGCTCACCTGGGCCTTGAGAGTAAGCTGAGAGTCAATGATGACTCCGAGGCTCTTTACACAGTCAGCTGGTGAAGGCGGAGGGCCGAGCTCAGAAGGCCAATACTGAGGGCCCCAGTGGGCGGCGCTCCTCCCGGGAAGGTGGAGCTCAGTTTTACCTGGATTGAGCTTCAGTTGGTTTTGGTTCATCCAATGCTGGATGTGTAGCATGACCATTTGGAAATTAGTGGTGGCGTCAGGGGAGGTGAGTGGGAAAATAATTTGTAAGTCGTCCGCATAGTTGAACACAGTGACGTCCCACCTACCCAGGGAGTGAATAAGGGGTTGAAGGTACAAATTAAAAAGGAGGGGGGACAAAGAGGATCCTTGGGGGACGCCACAGAGTAACGGGGTGCTGGAAGCTGTAAAAGGGCCCAGTTTGACAGCTTGAGATCTTCCCTCAAGGAAAGACCTAACCCAGGTCAGAGCAAGCCCATGGATTCCTGCTGACTCGACACGGTGGAGTAAGATGGCATGGTCCACCGTGTCGAATGCCGCCGACAAGTCCAATAGGACCAGGGCCTGGGAGAGACCTCTGTCGGCGTTAATTCTGAGGTTATCCATCACGGCGAGAATAACAGCCTCGGTGGAGTGGGCTGGTCTAAAGCCGGCTTGATTTAATTCTAAAAAGTTGGATTCCTCGATGAATTGCGAGAGGCAGGCAGTGACATGTGCTTCTAGAATTTTAGACAGGTAAGGCAGGAGGGAGATGGGCCGATAATTTGCGAGAATCGATGGGTCCGCGCCAGGCTTTTTCAACAGAGGAACCAGGATAGCCTCCTTGAGTGACCTGGGGACTGTTCCGGAGCTGAGAGAGGCATTGAGTAGGGGAAGAACACTGTGTGGAAAAGTGAGGCAAATCTGGCGAAGCACTGAAGGAGGGCAGCAGTCTTGGGGGGAGCCAGATTTCACACGTGTGGCCAGTTTTTCTAGGGATTCGGAGTCGAGGAAGGGGAAACAGGTCAGAGTAGAAGCATTAATGGAGGGGGCTACGACAGTGGTCAGGGAGGTAGAGTGAGGAATAGAATTTTTGATTATCAAGATCTTGTCAATAAAGAAGGAGTTCAGAGCCTCGCAGGAGTCAGCGGAAGGCGCCTGGTTGGGGAGTGTCCTGGCGTCTGAAGTTAACTCAGCAAGAACCTTGAATATCTCCTTGGATCCATGCCTTCCCATATCTAGACGACTGGCTAATAAAAGCCAAGTCATTCAACCAATGTTTTCAACACACTCACCAAACCATCCAAACATTACACAACTTGGGGTTCACAGTCAATTACACCAAGTCGCATCTCCAGCCCTCTCACATACACCAATATCTGGGGGCCACAATAAACACTTCCACAGCTCTAGCATATCCCAGTCCAGCCAGGATAGCCAGCATACAAACCCTCATCACAAAATTTCAAGCCCAACACTCTCTCCCAGCCAGAGTGTTCATGCAACTCATAGGCATGATGGAATCTTGCATTTTTATTGTACCTTATGCAAGACTTCAAATGCCCCCCTTACAGGAATGTCTAGCACATCAGTGGAATCCGGCTCAAGGACAACTTACAGATCTGGTGTTGGTGTTGGTAGACAGCCGCACACATCGCTCTCTGCAGTTCTGGAACACAAAAAACATGGGCGGCTGTTCCTCGAACCTGTTCCACAGATAGTACTCAGGACAGACGCATCACTTACAGGATGGGGAGCGCATCTCCTCGGACATACAACTCAAGGCAAGTGGACCACTCAACAAAAAGTGCTCCACATCAATCACCTGGAACTATTAGCAATATTTCTAGCATTAAAATCGTTCCAAGTACATGTACAAAACAAAGCTGTCCTGATACAGCCATGTACTACATTCAAAAACAAGGAGGCACACATTCTCTACAGCTGTCCCAGCTCGCACAGAACATTTGGAGATGGGCCGTCCCACAAAATATATATCTACTTGCCGAACACCTTCCAGGAGTTCACAATCAAATTGCGGATCTGTTAAGTTGACAGACACAACAGATTCACGAATGGGAACTACATCCCCAGGTTCTTCTACCTTTTTTTGCAGATGTGGGGCCAACCAGAATTAGATCTGTTCGCCACACACAAAAACGCAAAATGCCCAACCTTTGCCGCCAGGTTTCCACAGCCATTGTCCAAGGGCAATGCGATATGGATGAACTGGTCAGGCAGATTTGCGTACGCTTTTCCGCCACTCCAACTGATTCCACTATTGGTACGCAAGCTCCGACAACCGTCTCTCAAACTAATCTTAGTAGCTCCCACATGGGCTCGCCAACCGTGGTTCACAACATGGTTGGACCTCTCACTAGTTCCACAACAAAAACTACACCTGTCCCCATCCTTGTTAACGCAGAACCATGGAGAAATCAGACATCCAGATCCAGGTCAGCTGAATCTGGCGATCTGGCTCCTGAAGTCCTAGAGTTCGGTTACCTTAACCTACCACTAGACTTCATGAACATTATAAAAGAAGCCAGAAGACCTACTACTAGAGCTTGCTATGCTGCAAAATGGAAAAGATCTTCCATTTACTGCACCAACAACCATATTGATCCACTGGATGCCTCCATCCAGAATATCATTTGCTACTTACTGAACTTGCAAAGATGTAACTAGCATATTCATCCATACGTTTACATCTAGCAGCAATTGCTCCTTATTTACAAAACAGACAACACTTGTCCATTTTTAGAGTCCCTGCAATTAAAGCCTTTATGGAGGGCCTGAAAACAATCATTCCTCCCATGTTACCACCCTCTCCAGTGTGGAATCTAAATATTGTTCTTACCAGGCTCATTGAACCTTTACATAAATGCGAACTGCAGTTCCTCACATGGAAAGTAGCTTTCCTTATTGCCATCACCTCTCTTAGAAGAGTAAGTGAGATTAAGGCTTTAACCATACAGGAACCATTCTTACAATTACATCATTACAAGGTGGTTCTCAGAAATAAATCCAAAATTCCTTCCTAAAGTTATCTCTCCATTTCATCTTAACCAATCTGTGGAGTTACCAGTGTTTTTTCCAAACCTGGACTCCGTGGCGGAGAGAGCTCTACACACCCTAGATGAAAAAGAGACCTGCTTTATTACATTGACAGAACTAAATGCTTTCATAAAACAAAACAATTGTTCGTAGCTTTCTCCCCACCGCATAAAGGTAACCCCATCTCCAAAGCTGGGATTGCAAGGTGGATCGTTAAATGTATCCAAATATGCTACCAGAAAGCAAAACGCACACTGACAATTCCCCCTAGAGCGCACTCAACACGCAAACTAGGGGCCTCCATGGCATTCTTAGGGAACATTCCCCTAGAAGACATTTGTAAGGCAGCAACATGGTCTACAGCAGACACCTTCACTAAACACTATTGTGTTGACTTGCAAGCCAAGCAGCAAGCTTCTGTGGGCCAAGCTGCTCTTAAAACTCTCTTTCAAACTACCGCAACCGATACAGGTGACCACCGCTAGGGGAGATACTGCTGTACAGTCTATGCAAGTGTGTGATCTGCAGCTCATATGCCTCGAACGGAAAATGCTACTTACCAGTATGCATCTGTTTTTGGCATGTAGAGCTGCAGATCCGCACATGCCCACACACCTTCCCGGGACCTGTATCTATTCCAGTTCTATCATACTTGGATATACACCCATGGACATCTTTTTCTTTCTACTAACTCCATCATTTCCCATCATGGTGAAAAACAATCTAAGGAGTCGATGCCCATGCGCACTATCGTCCAAGGGAGGAGTCACCTATCTTGTGACTACAAAGACTTCTTCCAAGTCAACAACAAGGTGCAAGCATCCGAGCCCAACACCAGATGGCGATCTAATGCTAAGTGTGTGGATCTGCGCAGATGTAACCTATGGTAATGTGCAGTTGAGTACATTTTGGGAGTTGATGCCAACTACCTCACGGCCTCGTGACATCTGGGACCCCTTCTTGGCGTGGTTAAGGGTACAAGATGAAGCAGCTGGGGAAGCCCTGGGTGTGAATGCATGTCATAACCATTAGCCGGGTTTAACTTGGGGCAAAGCACTGTGGGTCAGGTCCCTTCGACCCCTGCAACATGTATAGTGAATACTTTGGGGACCATATGCCTGGAGAAATGGCAGAATTGTTACATGAAGTACTAGATGAACTGGTCAGTTTGTTCTTGCAGAATTCCATCGTGAAATTTACACGTGTGAGGACTTGGGCACTGTTACAAACTTCAGGCACGTGCTTGACGGGATTGGGCTAGGGACTGCTTTATCATGTATAAATTGTCATTGAGCTATCATGCTTTATGTAGTACCGATGGGCTGGATTGTTCGGTTGTGTTACCGTTCTTGTATTTTGAAAATGCCAATTAAAAATTAAAAAAAAGTGTGTGGATCTGCAGCTCTACATGCCAAGAACAGATGCATACTGGTAAGTAGCATTTTCCTTATCTGCACCTGAAGGCCACCTTTTTATTAGTCCCTAAATTGCTGACTGGCTGTCCGTTATGAACATCTGGGTGCGACTTGTGAAATGGTCATCCATGCACCGGAGTAACATTTCTGCCCCATTATGTGAACCGCTAATTGCATTGGGCACTGCTTGATCTGTGTTATGAACTGTTGTCAGCGCGGCCTTTGACACATTGATAGATATGCACATGCTCTTCTCCCCCACCTACCTCTGCTCAAAGCTCACTGTGCAATGATCTGAATATACTTCTAGCACTCAAGCACAGCTCACAAGTATATGCTGCATACATGCAATATCAGCCCCAGGACCAGTCCCAGGCTCCCTCCACCTGCCAGTCCCTCTTTGTAGCTGCTCCTGCTGTAAGGAGCGCACCCGCAGAAGTCCAAGGTTCTGGCAACCGCACTTTGGACGATGCTAGTGGTAGCATTGCGTTCTACAACTGACCATGCTTGCCTTCATCGCTTCCTTGCATGCTCTGCGAGCTAGCTGAATCTGATCTACAGCCACTTGCGTTTATAACAGTTCTTTTTGTTGCAGCTTGGCAATGCTAAACCGTGAGCTGGGGTCTTATCCCAGAGCTGCTAGCTAGAGCCTGGGACGTTCTACTACGATATCAATCATGCTGATAAGTTTTCTTTGAGCAGAACACACAGTGACTAAAAGGAAGATATACCAGTGCTATAGGAAAGGAACTCCTTCATGTTATCTTGGATGACCCATATATGTCTGCTTGGAATACAGAGTATGGCCTTGTTTCTAGAGGCCTTTGAAGCTTAGCCTACTTTCGTGTCAGCCTTGGACAGAGAATCCGTTCCGGGATGCTTACAGAAGAGGTATATACAAATACTCATGAAACTTTTCTAGTTAGCTATGTAAGTAGAATGTTACTTGGACGACTATGAGGTGGGCTGTTACTCAGCTGGTAAAAGTGTTAGTACGTGATACACTCCACATGGGATACACGGCTTGCAAACTGTGAAAATCACTGAGTTTTCTTGAAGATCACAGACTTATGGTCTTAGCTGTACACTCAAGTGATCATAGTGACGTACCTAATCACTACCTTTTCACTATAAATCTAAAAAAGTAGGGAGGCCATTGACTGAGCTGCTACCCCAATCAGAACCTGTATAGCTTCCACTGACTCGGGAACAACCCTCTGCAACGAACTTAGTTGGCTTTAATTTCTGAGTCTGCCTCGAAAAAGCCAATTTATCATCAACGTTTTAATGTCCGTTTTAAATGACTACCGGGTTAGACACACAGAAGGACCCGACCCACTTGAAGCCCTGCCTACACCCCACATCTATGAGAAATGCTCCATTTGCATAGCTCACACCTCCTCTATTTCTTCTTCAGCACCCTCTTTTCACCCTCTCCGGCATGTACTTCCTTTTATCTTCTTCACCTCACCGTCCCCACACACCACAGGCACTCACTTATTTTCGCAGTGTCAGTGTTTCAGCTGCTGTGTACCTCTTTCCCACGCTTTCGCATAGTATCACATTTCCAGTTGGGCCACATGACCATTCCTGTGTGTGATCTGCAGAGAGGCCTATCATTGGAGGAGCATGTATTCTTAACTCCTTTATGACCCACAGAAGGGCGCTGTGAGAAACTTGCAGTGCCTCCAGCCTCAACTGAACACGTATAAGGACTTAAAGGCGAGACCTATTGGCTATGCCAATGCTTGTTAGATTGGGCCTTTTACTTAAGGTTTACATGTTAAATACATAGCCAGGCTTCATAATGTGATAAAAGGTCCCTACATTAATTGGTATGTGTTTCACTTTTGTATCCCTTTACTCTTACACCAAAGGAAAACAAATTTTTAAAAACCTTGTTTAAAGAAGCAGGCCTATGTACAGTCAATTATGTATTTGAATATTTACATAAAGTGGGGTCTCTTTATTGTTTTATTACAGTTGGGCTGTCCATTAAATTAATTTGTAAAATGCATTGATATGAAGGAGTCTCCATTGTGCCTGTTTTAAGGCTGTTGGGTACATCTTAATTGCTTTATTGTTTGTATTTATATTGTTTTTAATTCATGCAATTTCAACTGAAGTGCTGTATTTTTAAAAATAATTTATAAGGACAATGAAGCCTTAATAAATGCAAAGAAATACTACTTCTAGAAGTTTGGATGGAATGATGCACAGTGTAAGAGACGACGTAGGATAAGTAATATGCACTGCCGTCTAATCACGTGGTATCCTCCTCTGACTCTACCACCACAGCTCGCGGAGTGCCCGGCAGCGCTGTGCTCCACTTCGAAGTTGAACTACTCCACACCGAAGCAGGGGTACCCGATGGGTACATGTTCGTCTGGCTGGAAGATCCCGCTGCCAACCTTTTCGAGGCCATGGATCTGGACAAGAATGGAGAGATTCCCATTGAGGAGGTGACTGGGAAGGGTTATTCCTGTCCATTCTCTGCATTATCATATAAAGTGACTGCACAACCTTTAACCCTTATAACTTTTTCTTTAAATATCTTTTTATTGAGTTTTATAACACAATACATTTCAATCAAGACACAAAGACCATTAGAAGTCCTCCAGAAGCTATAATCAGTATTCAGCGATACCTTTAAAAAAACCTTTTAATGCTCATTGTTGAAAACTTGAGACAGCCGCCTGTTAATAAAGCCGATACATTCAGCACTCGCCTCCAGAAAAGAAAACATTATTATTGTGCTGCATCAGCTTTGGCTTGAATCCTGTCCTAAATACCTGCTTTCCTTCCTTTGCAGTTCTCCACATTTATCTTGAACCAAGTGGCTGAAGGAAAAGGCCGCCTGATGCCTGGAGCCGATCATGACAAGTCCATCGCAGACATGTTTGGCAACCAAGACCGCAACCAAGATGGCAAGATAACTCCTGAGGAGCTGAAGCTGAAGAGCGACGAAGACAAGGAGCGGATACACGAAGAGCTTTGAGGCTGCCGTTCTTTAAAGCTTTCATTTCCAAGAGACAGCAGTGCCTACCTTTTTTCATATCTCACCCTCAGCCAAAGGTCCTTCCCACTAAAAAGAAACAAAAGGAGTAAAGCAATCCACAGAACTGATTTTCCCATGCAGGAGACCCACTCAGGGAAGGGTATACTGTACCTCGAAGTATAATTTACTATTCCAACTCAGTCTGTGCGGACACTAGGGAAGGTGTTGGATTTTACATCCAACACCTCCCCCACCCCCCCTCCGCAAGTCGTTGTTCCGACTTGCGGAGTAATGGTATGCGAAATCACAACGCGTTCGTTGTAACAACCGCGTTGTGACTCCCTGCAGGGAAAAAGTTTCGTGGTAAACGTTGTTTACCCTTTTAAATAGCTTGTCACGTTACTAAAGAATATGCCAAACGCCTGAAGATGGTTAGTTAGGAGACTGACCATCCTACTCTGATTTAGAGAAAATGGTGCTATCTTGCAAAAGAAGTGTCACAATTAGATTCTTGCATGGTCCCCACATAGTGGCATAAGCCCAAACATGGACCACCTGATGCACATCCTGTTAGAACAGTCAAGCGATTCCTCAGAGTAGTTCTGCTGAGTTTAATTCCGTGTCAAAACTAATGAGTTTTTTCAGAGTGAGGATAACCGCCTAAGAGAGGGAAAGTAGTCTTATGTTCAAAGTCACGCACCACACGGTTGCCTTTTGTAGAGAAAAGATGTAGCTTTCACTGCTACTGTTTGAAATCACAATAGGTTTAGGAGCTATTACAGGTGTCTTCACACAGAGTTATTAAAAAAAAGACTATCTTGGATAATGTTATGTGTATGCAGAATCCCACCATGGGCAAAATGTGTAGAACTGGAAATATTCCATAAGTAATCGAAACAAGTGCGAAGAGTGTTCCCTCTTTGTGAATGGGAAAGAGCGGTGGACCTATTCCTAGAAGAATTCCTATATTTACGACCATTCACCCTGGCAATGGTAGTGATGGAACATGCCACCTAATTCTTAAAATTATAGAGCAGCCTAGCACACTATCTGGAAAAAGAAACTTAATTTAACCTTTGCATAAAAGTGTTTCACAGACAAATTTACCGTGTGGCATAGAATTATTTTCCAGAAAGCTATATATACAGCCTAGTATAAAGCAATTTCAAAGCCGGCATAATTGCTTTCAATTATAATATCTTATCTGATAAGCCCAGCGCCGAAAAGCAATTAAAAACTCCATTGTTCCAGGATGTGGAGGTCAACATTTTTTTAAATTTTTGTTCTGTTTAGGGCTGCCAGGAAAATAGAGATGATCCTTGGGCCGTCTGCTCAAATAGGCATAAAAGTGTTAGACTAACAGCTCAGATGCCGTCAGTCCACCGGTGTAAGGTTTCCAGCAATGGAAACATAACTGTCTGCCCGATTCTTAATGGAGCGGGCAGACCATCAGTTTGGTGGACAGGGTACTCACAAAGTGGGTGTCAGGGTACCTTGTTCGCCAAACTTTAAATAAGCCCTTAAGTGCCTTACTTAATAGACAGTGTTTTTATTATCTAGTGCGATTGGTGTGTTCACATCTACTTGTGGTCAGTCTGATTGAAGTAGTTTCTGCTTGTGTGCCATACTTGGTGGCAAATTATTTTCTTTTTGTTTTTTAAATAAGGAACAAGTTCCTCTACATTGCGGTGCTTTTTAATATTAAACAAGTTAAAAGTCCTTTTTAGGGTGTCAGATAAGGCATTTGTTATACCCCTTTCATGCAGTACATGTGCACCTGAAACAGCGCTTCAGTGCCCAGAGATTAAAAAAACACTTGCTCTTGGGTGGCACCAAAATCTCGTATCTACATTGGCTTTAGTACAAAAGGTTAGCTGTTCCATTTGACTGTAGATCAAAATGGAAGAAAATGACTATTGCCAAAGCCTCTCTGTTGTATACAATATGTGTGCATAGCAGAGATAATTATAGAGAAACAGTTTTGACTTGGACTACAAGCTGAAAATGTAGTTCAAGATAAATAAGAACAAATTACTTCTTGTTTGAATTACATTTGTGAAGGTACACTTTTCTAATAAAACAGAACAGTAAATCACTTTCCTTTCACCTTTCTTTATGCTGTCAAATAGAATAGTTTAGAAGCTCATACCCCTAAGTGCAGATTCTTACCAAGAGTCTGACTTTCAGTCCAGAATAAATGGAGTTAATCCAAGGTAAAATATTAATGGTATTGGTGATTGTGACTGATAAGACTCTGTTGCTACACTGTAGGGCCTGAATGCTTTCAGGTTTGTCTCCGAGCAGTTATATGCCCGCAGCCCTCAACATTGCTGGTTTGCTCATGGACAAAGTGTTGGCATGCATCGCCTTCCAGTGAATGCACGGGGGTTGGTTCATTATCCCAAAATGGGATGTTGCAGCAAAGGAAGGAACAGATCTGGAAGGTTTTCATTCCCCATGGGAAAATGTGACCATCCGGAGCCAAAACTTGCCCACCTCAGCCCATCCGAGAGATGTGCACCTACAGAAGGAGGTATGATCTTGCCACACACTGCTCTAAAAGACCAACTAAACTCCCAAGTGCCTGATCTCCCATTTCCAGCAAAATTTGCTTAATGATTAATTTCTTGGAAAAAGAAAACTGAAATGCTATGTAATGTGCTGGCGAGGCTCGTTTTTTTTTATACCACTAACATGACCAAAAACGCGCTGTCTGAACATGTGGTTATGCATTTTTTCCAGGCAGTGCCCTATATCGCGCACTTCTACACTTTTCTAAAGTGCAACAATGGGTGCATCTGGTTGAAATGAGAAACATAGCCTAGAAACAATACTTCTGTACTTCGTGGACCTTTTGGTGCTCAAGGTGCATGGTTACCCAGTCACCTACCCATGAGAAGGCACTGCATGCCTCCATCAACAGCACCTAAGGAACAACTGCCATGGAAATCTTGGATAGCCGCTTTTCTTGCAGATGGTTGATTCAGCACAGATGAGAAATATAGTTGAGGCAGGATTTCTACTTTGCTACTCTGCCACATTCTGAACACAGAATTCTCTTAAGAGTGTGAAAATTAGGCAATGTACTGAAAAGGCTCTCTGTTTCGCCCATCAGTGTCAGGGAAAGAGAGACGAGGGACACATGCCACACCTAGGCCATGCCATGTTGAAATAAGAGAAGAAAAGTTACTGATTTGTAGCTACATTTCTCCAGCTTATATTTGACAGATTCACATGATTGAATCCTTCCCTGTTGTGAGGCTGAAATGCAGATTGCTTAACATTCTTTGCAATGGAAAACTGTACATGTATGCAAACGTGTCATACAATCTGAGGTGCAGGTCATGCACTCCTCTCAGTTTTATGTGCAGAACTGGAAATACCTGGCTTTGCTGCAAGATTTAAAGAGCAAGGACAACCCAAGATCTCAAAGTCTCTCTGATTCCCACGTTTACAGGTGTTTCAATTAATTTTTATCTCCAACAAATGAAGCAATCACATTTAGCCCTAAGATGTGTATTGCTTGCACTGCAGTAGGCATGTAGTAGGTGAGTCTTGATGTCTGTAAAAGAAGTGCTAATATTTGGAAAGAAGGTAGTAGGGGATTTAGGAGACTGGACCTTTTTGGGGTTTCCCCAACACTGTGCTAGTTTGTGGTAAGTGGTATGAAACTGACCAACACCACATCATGGTACGGTTTTAGAAATTTACATCCAATGTTCGAAAGTTTTCTACCGTCAAAAATCTAAGCTGAGCACACAAAGTGCCTCCTTCATTTCAGAGGTAAAATCCCAAATTGATGTATCCCTGACCACGATACAGTTACGTCAAATCACCTGCAGGAGTGTGTGTCATGCTTATACTTGGAGCACTGTATCTCTGTAGGGTGCGATATATTTTTTTAGAGGCGTATCAGTTTGAGTCTTGTGGAGACAATTTGTTGTTGAGAAGAAATGTGTGTATATTCAGCCTTATTGGTAGTCCCACCCCCTTCTTTCTACATGATGCGTGGTTGTGATAATGTGCAATTCTATGGAGCAAAGCTACACAACTTTTATTAAAAACAAACCAGTCTTGTACAGTCTTGTGTCTTTATTTGAAAATGAGGTGAATTGTTATGTAAAACACAAACTGATGGTCTTCCCACCCTACTGGTCGAACGGTGTCTGCTATTTGCATTGGTTAGGAGTTCCGTTCGCTTCCCCTGACTTTCCTCTCCATGACCTACCTAGCAGCGATCTGATCTTTAACATGGACCAAATGCATAATTCTTTTCAGGGTCCCTGGCAAGCTTTACAATGCACATTTAATAAATAACACATGTATTTGAAAAATTACTGCAATGTATAATGGCTAGCCTTTGCAGGCACTGCCATCAATATGTCTCATTAGCTGTAATTCATCATGTTGGCTCTAGTGTGAGAAAGTGCCCTCTTTCTTGCATGGTATGACCCCACTTTTTGCTGAATTGCTGATGTACTTTGACTGAGTGTGCCCTGGGCTCCTGCCTATCAGGAACCCAGGGCCGGTGTTCCTTCCTTAAAACTGCATTGAAGCCTAAACCCAATTGGCCTCTCTGGCCACAGGTCAGCCCCTGGTAAATGGTACCACAGGTACCCAGGGCACTGTGACCAGAGAAGGCCTTTAACGGCTCCAGTGCTTATCGTGCCACACCTAGAGGCCCTATGCCCTGACACACACACACTGCCTTTGCAGGCTGCTTGTCTTGGTGCAGAACAAAACAAGGAGTCAACATGACACACATCCCTCTGTGCCATGCCCACAAACCACTGCCCAGGCATAGAATCAGCTACCCCTCCAGCTGGGTGCACTGCGCCAGTGGTGAGGGCACAAGAGCATGAGCCCTGTGCCCCTACAGTGCCCAAGTCCATTCTTGGGCATTGTAAGTGCAGTGTTACCATTAAGAGTATATGGTGCGGGGAGTTTGTCATTACGAACTCCACAGCACCATAATCGCTACACTGAAGACTGGGAAGTTTGGTATCAAACTTCTCAGCACATTTTGGGATTTAATGTAAAATGCATGACAGAGGGCACCTTATAGATGCCCCCTGAAACCCGACCAACTCTCAGTGACCTGACTGAGTGGCTGCACAGGCTGCCACCACCAGACATGTTTCTGCACCCCTGGGTCGAGAGCTTACTGCTCTAGGGGGCCTGGGACGAGGTGCCAAGCCTCCTCCCCCAGGATGGACATATAGTTCACAAAGGAGAAGCTTCAAAGGCCTGCCGCCTTTGTGAGCTTCTCCAGACCACTTGCTGTACTCAGCAACTGGTCCCCACTGGTTCTACCCCCCACTTTGGGTGAGAGAACCGGCGGGAAAAACAAGTGAGGAAGAGAGGTGTGCCCACCTCTGCCAACTCCACCGTCATGGTGAGGTGAAGCACAACCTCGAGTCCCCACCATCTGGAGGATCGGGGGAACCAGCCAACCAGGGACAGGCACCTGCCCCCCTCCCACTGGAGAGTGGCAGAATAGGGGGTGTACCCACCCCAGGGAAGTGACCCATTGGTCCCTGTCCTTTACCTACCTGTAACGCCCCTAAATTTAGTATTTGGGCACCCTGAACCTTCCTGCCTCAGATCCAGCCTACCTACAAGAGAAGACGAAGAGCCGTGCAGAGCTAACTAGAGGACGACGCCCACTGACTTGGCCCCAGCCCTACAGGCCTGTCTCCCCTCGAACCTGCTCCTGCGAAATCCCGGTGTGTTCAGCAGCCTGCAACCTCACAAACCCCGGAGGACCAAGCTGTTTCTCCCGTAAACACCGGACGTGTTTGAACTGCAGCTCCTGGTGCCAGCCAGAGACCACAAATCCAGCACACTCTGCACCTGCCGAATCCGGCCTGAGCTCGAGTGAACAAATACCCCGAGGAGGTCCCCCCGGCGATTCTGACCCGAGATCCGGTGACCCCTGACCTGCCTCAAGCCTCCTGACGGCACCTGCAGCCTCAATCCAGAGGACCCCCCCTACCGTGACCAGAGCGGGTCAGAAAATCCGACGTCCCAAGGCACCCCTGCACCCGATGCCCCACGGCCTTGTGTGCCCAACCCAGCAGTGCCTCCAACCCTCTACATGCCAACTTACCCCTCCAAGTGGTGGTCACACAAGGAAGATCCTCATCCCCGAGCCTGCAGTGTTCCTTTGTCCCAGAGAATTCCCATTGAAAACAACAGAGCATCGGACCTCAAAACAGCACCCTGCACCCGGCCGCACGAGTGCCGCTGAGAGTGCCCCTTCGGTGATAACTTGGTCCCCAACGTGCCCTGAACTTAACCCTAGGAGCTTTGCTCCCACAACCCTGTGGCCTGCTTGCCAGCAGCCACCAACCGGAACCCCCCTATCCTCCATAGGATAACATTAGGCCTCAACAGTCTGCACCCGGCCTCCCCAGTGCCGCTGAGGTTGCAACAGTGCATCACTGACCCTGGGAGACCCCTGAGTCTAACCCCAGAACCCTAACTCAAAAGACCTATTACTTACCTCAAAACCGATAACTCATTTTTCCTCATAGGATAATTATGATGCCGGATTATTATCTACCTTACCATCACCAAGAATCCTCTCAGGTCGCCAGGATCATTTTATCTGCTAAATAGTGTAGAGGGGAGGAAATTAATTTCTTAGTACATAATCGCCAAGTTGAATTCAATGTCTAAAGGACCACTGACTCCGAATCTCAATTTTTAGGATTTTATCACAATCAAGAATAACTGCACATACAAGCACCTCAATACAAGGTGAAGGAAATAAATGGGCACTAATACAAAAGAGATCCTATGCAGGAGGCTCATTCGACTCAGAATAACAAGAATAATCAATTCCAATAACATCAGAAATGCGTAATTAGTCCATTCTCTAAATTAGAAGTCATAAGCCTAAAAGGAAAAGCAGTTAGTCTATCCCTACTCTAGGTCTAAGGTGACATCCCTACTTAACATTTTTCCATCCCAGGCAAGAGAGTAAAAAGGTGTCAGAAGTGAAGACTTCCTTAGAAGCGCACTCACTTAGTCAGAGCTCACTCTAAGATGCTCCTTCTAGCTTCCCATCTAAGCCTCAACTGCCCAACCCTCGGGGCACTGTCCCTAATACAAAATCCCCAAAACATAGAACACTCACTACGGCACACCTCTTCAGCCAGGTTGTCATGATCCGTGATCGCCGGCGCCAGCGCGAAGAACTACAAGCCCCAGAGGCGCGGAGGCCGCGCGATCACGGCACCTCCCCTCCGCGCATAAAAGCCCACAGCCACCACGGGGCCGTTGCCTATGATTCTCACAATCATTGCAACGGCCCCCAGTGCGACATCTTCGCGGTTTCCAGCCCGCCAGCATCAGCGGATCGTCGGAACTTCCAGCGGCCCTCGGAGCTTCCTCCATCCAGTGCCAGTGACGTTGCCGAAGCCCGGACCGCTCGGTGAGTGTCTCTGTGCTCGCCGTGGACCACGCTAACGCCGCAAGACCAGTCCCCCGGCTCGCCTGAACCCTCGCAGCCATCCCCTCGACGGAACCCCGGAGTTCCACCTCGGCCCACGGATTTCCGGGCATACTTCTCCCCATCACGGCCCACGGATTTCCGGGCATACTTCTCCCCATCACGGCCCACGGATTTCCGGGCACACCTCAACCCAGCACCGCCCTCGGATTCCCAGGCGAACGACTCTTCAAGTCAGCCCTCGGAGTTCCGGGCGTACCGTCCCTCGGAGTGCGCTCCTCTGCTCCCGGCGGATCAGGGAGCATAGAGTGGAAGCGCGGACATCTCCGACGGGATCTCCCGCCATCTCTCCACTGTTTTCTGGTCGTGTCTCCCCAGACTGTCGGGAGGGACACGAGCGGAACCCGCCAAGCCCACACTTCATGAAGGGAGGGAAGAGACCCTTCCCTGTTTGGCGCTCCTCCGCTTACGGAGTTCCGAGCGTTCAAGTGGTAGCGCCACCCCAAAACCTTGGTTCGACTCGTCGTGGTGATCCACGAAGCCTCCCTGTTCAGCTCAACGACCCTCGGTCTCGGAGAGACAGGAGAGCCAGGTACTAGGGTCTTAACACTCCAAGGGGGTGATTGGGAGGGGTGCAGGGGTCCTCGCTCCTCTTCTCACCCAGTGCTTCTTTCTTCCAGGTCTCCCTCTCTCGGCTGTTCCTATCCCGTTTTCCCTCGCTCACCCGTCTCCCTAGTCAGAGGGTATTCCACATTCTCCGGGCTGGGGACGGATGGGAGGGGGACCCATACCTAGCATCAGTGCCATCCCGAGGAGAAGATCACGAAAACCGCGACACAGGTCTTCTTCCAGTACTTTTCCAGTGAAACTTGTATCCCATCCAACAACGGTTAGCTTGACCTTGGGTCCCAGACACCATCTCTGCTGAAATTATCATCCCTAAATTCCGGTGTGCTCCCATATTGGCTTCTCGTACCATCCTAACTCCTAAAACAAAAGCCTAGTCTCTCTAACGAGCTAAGTGTCTTTGCACTTGTAACAGAAACATGAGAACGAGAAACTTTTAACTTCTCTAAGATTTTCTAACATCCTGAAACCCAAAGCCTTTACCAAGGGAAATCATTTTCGGCCTACAACATTTAGCTAACATAAGAAACGAACAGGCCTTTCTCTTAAACGTTTATGCGATCAGGCCTCTACATTGTTTAAACACACAATTCTATAATCATACTATAAGCATTTACTTCGTGACTCTTTATACGTGAGTAAGTAGACTACACGTGCAAACTTTAATATGGTGCACGTTAAACCTAATACATCACATTACATGAAACCCAATCATGCATGGACTAAAATACATTTGCAGTGAACTACGACATTACTCTTCATGAAAAGCATGATTTCATTTCTAATCACACTTATGTTAAGCAGATTCTAGTGATACGTTTCTAAGTCACACCTTAACACTACTTCGATTAATATGTGGGTGCGGACTAACAGTGAATATGATGCACCCCTAAAAATCTCAGAATAACGCGGTGCTCTATCTGTTCCCCCCCTTTGATGACATGTCATCACACCATTTCACAATTCGCTTGGAGAAAGAACCGACCTAAACAGTACTTGTCGCCATCCTTCCCCGCTGGAGTCTTGCTGTATTCTTAAGGTTATGATATTGACTGTCCTGCAGTCTGGCCATTCGCATTTCACTCGCTCTGAGAGCTCTTTCAACTCTGTTTCCACTGTACCATTTATAAGGTCTAATGAATCCCCACAAGCAAACCACACAAACCACAATAATGATTTGGGGTTTTAACACAAAGCCAAGGAAGCCCTTTCCCAAATTCGCAAACCAACTTCCCACGTGACCAAATCCTTTACCGATTTTTTCCCACACACCCTCTTCGGTCAAATCCTCTATCTCTTGATGGATCGTGGTAATGTTGTCTATATATCTCTCCAGATCCTTGCTGTTGCCTGGAATATACGTACAACATTCCTGAACTTTCAATAATTTATAGACTCCGCCCTCTTTTGCTAATAATACATCTAAAGCAAGGCGGTTCTGCAAAACCATTGTCCTTATCGATAACATCTCTCCATCCACCAGTATCAAAGACTTTGCTGTATTCATTGACAACTCATCAACCACAGTCGCCAGTCTTCTGATCTTCACATCATTCAAGACCACACCCAAACCTGGTATCATTGCTCCAAAGATATCTCCAATCACCATCCCTGCACTCGCAGCTCTTTTTGCTCTAGAATGCTGTCCAGTTTCCAAAAGCTCCAAATCTTCAGCATGGTAGATTTTCGGAAAAATAATTCCCAAATAGCATGTACCATACCAATTCGCAGGCAACCTCACATAAGCATTCCTTCCACACACATATTAAACGGTTGGAATCACTTGCACTGAGCCTTGCAAAAAGTTCTTAGCCATATCTTCCATAGTGTAGACATGATCACACGTACTCTGTCCTACAGAAACCTTTTAATAGTAGGTCTGATAACTTCTCACACACAGCTTCCCTCTCTGCTCCTTGTCAAATGCTATGGGACCATAACTCCCCTTGGATCTGTGTAATCTTTCCTCATCAGTCCAATCTACTGGACTATCTCCTGTATCTCGTGTTTCAGTGAGTTTTCTATATCTATCTTCTACCTGATCTACAAATTTCTTCTCTATATCTGACCATGAACAGGTCAAATTATGCCAATGAGCATAAGCTGTATCCAGTTCCAAAGATGGTATGAAATACTTCCGAGTCTATCTTCTGACTTGTAGTAATCGTACTTATTCAAATGCTTGTAAGCCGGAACTTCAGCAAGTACTGCATCGTAATTGGAAAAGAAATACTCAAACTTGCCTCTTTCGTAAAAGATACTAAGCAACAAACTACAAGAAATTCCATACGTCAGTGGAAGATGATGGTATCTGATACCTTCGTCCACTGAGGAAGGTAACTGCATGCACACATAGCAATCCTTTGCATCCATCGCATCCACATACTCATATAGCAGCTTCGCATATGCATTAAGCTTAAAATCACTTCTAGACAGATCTATGTGAAATCTACTACTCTCTTTGATTAGTAAAGCTCTTTTAGCTCCTATAGTGACCTCCTTTTGGCTAGAATGGGTAGGTGTAGGTGTTCCCTGTACCTTCTCTTCCTGCTCATGTGAAACGATATATGAGGCTACAACTATCACGATTATAGGACCTAACACTAACCCTATAACTGTACCTATTACTAACTTAGATCTACGGTAAGCATTTCCAGCATCCATGATTTTGCAAAGTTCTCAAAGTTCTTGGTTTCAGCAGCAGCAATTAAGAGTCTCTTTCTCCTCCGGATGTCACTTGCTAACCAGTTCGAATGATACTTCAAGAGCTGGAAATCCCCCTGCAATTTCAGTTCGTTATAGGTTTTCTTCTTTATAGACTTTTATATATAACCAAGTTTACCTTCAGTCCAAAATAAGATCAGCTCCCAAAATCTCTAAAACACGCTGCAAAAGTTCAAGACGAAGCAACACTAGTTCCTGATGCGGTGGTACATAATAAAAGGTTGGGAAAACCAGCGTCTCCAGAATTAGTTCACGGATTCTGCTTAGAAGTGGTGAATTCGGAATAGTGAGAGTCAGTATTCCTTCGATCTCCACTCCCGGAACCAACAGCAGCTCATCCACTTTCAGGTTCGGAAAATCATTGACCAGTGTCAAGGACTTCAGCCTCCCCAAGGTCACCACTCCTGGCATCAGTCACAGCGTACGTTCCCTCTGGTGAGGCGTATCTTTGACACGGTACTCTTGTTCTCCTGGATCTTCTCAGACCACCTCGAGCTTGCTCTTCGTCACTCTGTTCAGATTAAGACATTTGAGAGACTGGGGCAAGATCTCTTTCGGGTGCTAATATCAGGTTCAGCCGCCTCTGGCTCACGGGCCAAACCTCTTCTGCTTCTGTGGCACTTCTGCTCTCCCTCTGGGTACCCTGTGCACTACTTCCTTCTTCGGCTGAATTTGACTCTACTCCACCCACAGCAATACTTTCTCCGTCCAAGTCAAAATTAGGGCTTTGATTTACACAACCCCTTTCAGCTCGATTCAGTGCACAACCAACTGCATCAGCAACCCTCACAGCTTGACTTGCCCTCTCAGATGGCCCTGCCACCTCAGCTGGATTTTCATTTACGAGAGGGGCTGTTTCTTCCAAGGGTGCTGGAACTCTGCGGGTATGGGAGGCATGCACCCAGTTCGGCAACCCTCCACACTTCACTGCCATGTTCGTGACCAGTATTACCTGGTACGGGCCACACCAACGAACATCCAGGCAACTCTTACTCACGTGTTTGCGTCAAGCACCCAATCTTCCGGGCACAGGTCACTTGCGGCTGGAACAGTTGCTGCTTGTACCTGCTGAGACACAGAACAGACTACGTCATCCAGTTCCTTACGGTAGTCGAGAATTAAGTCATCTGTGATGCTAATGAGAGCAGTAGCAGGTATCGTTGGTAATCGCATTGCCCTCCCCATCAGGATCTCGTGAGGTGATGACCCCGTTCTCCTATCTGGAACACTACGAAGGCTCATGAGGACCAAGGGCAGTGCATCAGACCATTTCAGAGATGTCGAAGACACACTTTTGCCATCCGTGCTTTCAAAGTTCCATTAACCTGCTCCACAATCCCAGAAGCCTCTGGTCGGTAGCTGCAATGTAACCTCTGATCCACATTCAAGGCAGGACAGAGCAATTTCATGATCTCACTGTGAAAGTGTTTCCCTCTATCCGACTCCAAAGAGGTCGGAAAACCGAACCTAGGGATAAGCTCCCTCAACAACAGCTTAGCTACAGTGAGTGTGTCACATGTACGTGTTGGGTAAGCCTCCACCCACCTTGAAAAGACACACACCACAACTAAGATGTACCTCAGCCCATTACACTTCGGCATCTCAATGAAATCCAGCTGCATTCTATTGAAAGGTCCTCCTGACCTCCCAATGTGACTCAAAGTTACAGCAGTTTTCTTTCCTGCATTCATCTGTTGACATGTGACACACCTCTGACATACAGCTTCAGCAACCGCACGAAACTTCGGATTATACCACGTTTGTCTTATCACTCGCACCTTTGCATCCCTGCCAAGATGTACTGCACCATGTATCAATCTTGCCATTGGGCTCAACAGACT
This sequence comes from Triturus cristatus, assembly GCF_964204655.1. Classification (NCBI taxonomy): domain Eukaryota; kingdom Metazoa; phylum Chordata; class Amphibia; order Caudata; family Salamandridae; genus Triturus; species Triturus cristatus. The sequence continues at coordinate 107,607,496 of NC_140579.1, read as the reverse complement.
TTCCGGCAGCACAGCTCGACCATCACTCGAGACCCACACATCTACGTCTCCCTTCTCACATCCTGATCTCATCCAGCCATCTCGTTCTTGGTTGGTAACCTCATCCTGCAATCGTTTTAGTTCCTCCCAAGTATCGGCCATGGCTAACATCATGCAGAGCTTGTTTTTTTCTTGGGTTTCTCCAGTATAACCTCCTGTAAATATGCATCCTTGTTCTGCACAGAAACGGGCAACCTCATCTGCATAGTAATTTCCCAGTGAAACAAAGTCACTCCCTCTACTGTGAGCAGAACATTTGGGAACCACAATTTCCTTGGGACATAGTAATGCTTCCAACAATTGTCTCACATATTCCCCATTTCTAATGGACAAACCTGAAGATGTCATGAATCCTCTCTGTGACCAAATCTGTCCGAAGTCATGAACCACACCAAACCCGTACTGACTGTCAGTGTAGATTGTTATCCGGATCTGATCAGCAGCCAAACAGGCACGGGTCAAAGCAATGATTTCAGCTACCTGTGCGGAGTGTACTCCCTCTAAACAAGCAGCTTCAACCACTCCAGTGATGGTACATACAGCAAACGCTGCTCTTAATCGACCAACATCGTCTCTTAAGCATGAACCGTCCACGAAGAAAGTTTCCTCAGGGTCAGGGAGAGGTTCATCAATAATGTCTGGTCTCGGTTTGGTGCATAGTTCAGTCACATCAAGACAATCATGGTCCTCACAATCTTCACCATCTGCATTTGGAATAGGCATCAATGTCGCAGGATTCAAAACAGAACACCTCTTCAAAGTCAAATTTTCTGCAGCAAGTATAACTTGCTTATAGCGTGTTAATCTGTTATTCGTGAGGTGCTGGGTTTTAGTCCTAGTCATCAACAATTCAACAGAATGTGGCACATGAACAGTAAGCGGATGCCCCATCACAATGCTCTCACATCTTTCGATACTGACACCTGTTGCAGCAACGGATCTGAGACATCCGGGCAATGCAGAAGCTACTGGATCTAAAGTAGCTGAAAGTGAGCAACTAGTTTACGGACACCTCCATGTCAAAACTGACAATGCGCAACCTTCTCTTTCACAACAGAACAACGTGAAAGCCTTGTTGTAATCAGGCATTCCCAAAGCTGGAGCGCGACACATAGCCTCTCTCAGCCTTAAATATGACATCAAACAGTCGTCCCATGGTACCGGATCACTCACATCCTTGTGTGTCAGCCTCTGTAAAGGCTTTGCTTCAAAGGAAAAATTGGGAATCCATTGGCGACAGTAGCCAACCATCCCCAAAAACATTCTGACTTCTCTTTGCGTCACACACAGGCATGTTCATAATTGCCTCAATGCGATCCGGTGGCACCTTCCTCTTGCCCTTCTTAATTCTGTGACCCAAATACTGCACTTCACTCAGACAGTACTGCAATTTATTTGGGGACACCTTGTGTCCATTCTCTGCCAAATGATTCAGTAAAGCAATGGTATCAATTCTGCAAGCGTCTTCTGTTTCTGAGGCAATGAGCAAGTCATCGATGTATTGCACCAGAACTGAGTTATGTGGCAACACAAGACTCTCAAGATTCTTCTTCAAGATCTGATTAAAGATCGATGGACTCTCTGTGTACCCCTGGGGGATAATACACCATGTTAACACATGGTTTTCCAGCCGGAAAGCAAAAAGAAATTGGCTTTCCTCATGGAGTGGGATCGAGAAGAATGCTTGACACAGATCAATCACTGTAAACCACTCAGCTTCACAGGGAATCTGAAACAGGATCACAGATGGATTCAGTACCACCGGACAGCATGGGACAACTATCGTGTTGACCTTTCGCAGGTCCTGCACAATCCTGAATTTCCCACTCGGTTTCTGTAGTCCCATGATAGGTGAATTACATGGGCTACCCATGATCTCCTTCAGAATTCCCCAATTAATCATAGATTCGATTACAGTTTTGATCCCTGCAATAGTCTCAGTCGACAAATTATACTGGGGCGTCCTAGGGAATTCTATGTTCAGTTTGACCTGAATCTTCACTGGCTCTGCACCTTTAATCAACCCAATATCCTCTCCGGTGAAGTCCCACACCTTGGGTGACACAGAATCCCTCAAGTCAAGTGGAAGTTCCTTTACTGTCAGCGCTGGGTTCATTTCTATGCACAGGTGCTGATTAGCAACATTAAAGGTTGCATCATCATCCTTTGTCTGTACTTCAACTCCCTTCGGGGTGCAGTAGATGGTGCAATTTAGTTTGCACAACAGATCTCTTGCCAACAGACAAACTGGACTCGAGCCACACACCACGAACTGGTATCGATCTTGGAAAGTTCCTATTCTCACAGGAATTGGCTGTGTCAGTGGGCTGGTCATTCTCTTATTTGCTACTCCAACAACTTGGATTGATTGTCCCGAGAGGGTTAGGTTAGGGACTACTGCTGATCTCACAGTAGACCGGGTAGCACCAGTGTCAACCAAAAAGGTGGTAGGGTGACCACCAATGTCTGCTTCTACAAATGGTCCCCTCTGGTCTACCTCCAAGACTGCTCCAAGGGTGCAGTGTTCCTCCCCTCTCAGGCACCGTCATGCCAACGGGTCTGGGCTGAACTCCTCATACCCTTTGAACAATGGCTTCTGTTGATAAGTCCGAGCTCCTTGCTGAACATATTGAACTCTAGGTGGCTGGGGAACTTGTACCTGCAGACTAAAAGTCCCCCCTTTCATCGACCTTGGTCTAGTCACAGTAGGGACTGCTTCAGGTACGGGTACCTAAGCTATCTCCACTTCTTGCTGCACTTGGTTGATTGGATTCAAGGGACACTTGCGTTTCCAATGTCCAATCTGGTGACAAAGATGACACGCAGTGGTCTTCTTCAATGTCGCCACATCCATTCCTGTCTTAGGATCAACTGGTTTTAGTCTTCCCTGACCTTGGACATTCTGATTTCCTCTGTGGTTATTTCCCTGCTTCCTTACTAACGTCCCTCCGCTAGGCTGAACTTGAGCCGTTTGCATCTGAACAAGCATCAATTTATCTTTCAACTTCCTGTGCTTCGAATCTATCATCACTGCAGTATCTGGCATACCGCAAGATCTCATCCACCGGCTTGTTCTGCCAGCAAATAAGATGTTGCTTTATCATGAGACTAACCTCTGGTCTCAATCCCAACACAAACGTCGAAACAAACTGTCCTATGTATTTTGTATCTAAGGCATCTAATCCACTGTACTGTTTGAAGGCCTGCAAGAGTCTTTCATAGTACTCATGCACCGTTTCTTGTGGTTCTTGGACTGTCCGATCAATCTTAACCCAATCAATGTCTTGGGGTGAAATGTTCGATTTTAACTACGTATTCACTTGCTCAAACTTCTTCATAACTATGGGTGACGGACCATTCGTGATAGGATTTCTTTCGGGCTCTGAAGTCGGTCATTCAACAGCAATTTTACATGCAGACCATAAATTGCCTGGAACCACAATGTCAAACAACGTGTTCAAAACAATCCACAACACTTTTGAGATCTTAACAAAACGATCAACCTGCTTGTACCACTCAAATGGCTTCTCCCTCAACCGAGGGAAATCGTTTGTGAATGCAGCCAAATCCCCCCTACTCCAAGGCACATGCACGTACCCTCCATTCTGTACCTCTCGTAAATTCCCTACATCTACCATCCCTCCACCCGGAGGTGGCGTCTCTCCTACCATCTATTTAGAACTTTTCTTCTTGGACCACGTTTCTTCCCATTTATCAAGCATGATTCATGCACGCATTGCTATAATCAAATCTTTTATATGGGTCCTCAATCCCATGACACTTTTCTCTTCCAGTTCTTGGTTGCTATACTACAACCTATGGTTTCTCTGCAATGACTTCATTTTAGACAGATCCACCACATACTTTTTGGCCAACTGACAATTTCTCATGTGCAGTTCTTGCTTTGCGAGTCACATTCTTCGCTACAAAAAGTAACTCATCATGGGAAGAGGTGTGGCGCTGCAGCCAGGGCGACTGACTCCGGAATCTGGGGATCACGGTTTGATCCCCGGTGCTGGCGGCGGATTAACCCAGCACCATGTGACTCTGGGCAATAGCTTGCTTAATCTTCTTAATCTTCCCGACGGCCCATAGCGCCTAGAGACCCTTACGGGTGAGTGTTCGCGCTTTACAAATGTGGATATATATATATATATATCGAAAAGTTCCAACTCCCACCAATTCCGACCTCCACACAGCGGCGGCAGCGAAGAAGGAGACTCAGACCCCGCTGAACTTCAGGTAAAGTATTTATTACGATTTACAACCCCCGCATGACGCGTTTCGGGCTTCAGGAGCCCTTGATCACATACGAATTCTAAATCGCCATTACAATTTTTATGTGTTTGCTTAGTGTCCGCCTACGTCCACCCTTCTGCGTCACATGATAATAGTCATGAAAAAAAGACTTGCGATATACAATGAATTATGCGAGGTCCATTGCAAAGTACACTTAAATGTGTGATTGGGGTTTTTTCATATACAATATTATCAGTAAAAAAAACCCTCATCGTGTTCAACATAAATATTGTTAAAATACAGATACCTTAATGTTTTACTCTTATGTGTCTGTACACATATTTTACATTTGTCCTATGTAATAAATGTATTCTCAGGATAAATCCATCAAAGCATAAAGTATAGCAGCAAATCATAATAAAAAAGAGGCTCATTTACTGCATAAGTCCAGTGCAACAACAGAATAAAGTGCATATGTGCAATAGCAGCAAGGAAAAATTTGATTAATGTTAGTGTGCAAAATGGTGCAAGATGTGCAAAATATATCAATATACAGTGCAATAGAAAATATACAAAGTGAAACCAATTTCAGTATAATAAATATGTAAACAATCATAAATATCATTAACAGTAAAATTCCGCTCATGAAAAATACTATTAAAAAGACACATAATATAAGATTGCACATGTGTATATATATATATATATTCATACATGTATATCCTTTCGAGGGGCAAATTTCCACTTATTATTTCATCTACTTCTGCTTTCAATCTCACTACATCTAACATTCTCCCTTTCAGGGCACCCTTCAATACCTCTCGACAAGCTGCCCCATTCCGTTCGTCATACTCGCTGCTCTGATCTCGAGATCTACACTCTTCTGTCACGTTCCTAGAGACTGTTCGGTTTCCTGAGCTACCTTGCTTCTCACTTTCTGTAGTTCTCTCGCACTGATTCCTCGCAGGCGGTACCCACATTCCCAAATCTGATCTCGACTCGGCCAACTATCTTGATTTTATGGATCTTGCATCCACCTGTTCTCTAGAGGAATCTGCGGTGGCTGGCAATGGTGTGCTCCATTCTATAGGTCTCTGAGTCTGCTCCATCCCACTCACTGATCCATTTCGCTCAACCATACTCCTTGATCCTGCAGCTGACTGTGCTAGGCTACTAACTCTCTCTTGGTCTGGATCGTAAACTCAAATAATGCGTCCAATGGTAACCAAAACTTTTAAAGCATCCGGTAACCTCACACCCTCCCAACCTCCGTGCTTGTTACAGACTGAATTTTCGTGTCCTCTGTTCCTGTCGAGATTTTCCCTACTACTCTCACCTCTGACTGAGTCTGTGATCCACTAGTCCCTTCCGCTAGAGGCGACTGTCTTTCATGAGAATCTGGATTGAACGGAGGCGGTCTTTCGGATAACAACCTCTCTACAAAGCTGTCCTCTGTATCACTATCATCCTCATCTACACTCTTTACTTTAGCACTGTCCGTTTTCTCTAGTAGTGGGTACAATCTATCTCCCTCAATTGTTTCTGCTCTCCACCTCTGCTCTAGCGCATCCCACCTTGCACCCTGGAATGCCCTGATAGACTTCTTCACTCTTTCTTGACTTTGATCTCTTTTCCTGTCATATGCTGCTCTGATCCATGCATGCAATGCCTCAAACTGAGTTGGTCTCGGCAAAGGTTGCAAGGAAGACATCACAGATTTCAACTGATACAACAACTCCAACCAGAAAGTACCATATCGTGGAAAAGTCAGCTCTACCTCGCCATAAGTCATTTTATGCCAATTTTCAAGCCAAATTATAGTATGCAATCCCACATTCTTTGCCATATAATGCGCTGGAGTATCTTTGGGAGGGGCTTCTTCTCCCCCTCGAGTAACTACATGTTCGTCACCTCTGCATAATTCTCTGAAAACCTTAAAACATTTCATAATGAAAACATTTTCTTTTTGAAAACTTTATTTATTTGCCAACAGACACATATGATGCCGGCCCCTGTAGTCCAGAGGTATCGGCCCAAGCAATGAACAATCCTGCCATTGATATTTTAATCAGAATAGGATAATTGAAATGCATTTCAGATGAAAGCAAAAACCCCAAAACTTGCCCCCCACTCCCCAACTCCCACCCCCGGAACGCACCCTACTATATTCAGCTATCCGTGATGCGTGTAGGCGCAGGTCTAACAGGTCAGTTCCCCCTCCATACCTGTAACCCCCCACCCGGGGGCAATTAGGCGATTCCCTCCTCCCGCTCCTCCGGGGCTGGCTCCAGGGGGAGACCCCTATAGTTTGCCCACCTCTTCCAGATCTTATAATGTTTGCGAGGACTCCCTCGAGCAAAAAAGATAGGGAGCTCCAGGCCCATACTAAAGCCTAAGCCCCTCTTCCACACATTCAGCGAAGGGGCATTCAGCGCTTTCCATGCCCTGGCAATATCCCTCTTGGCCAACGTAAGCCCCAGTAACAGGAGATGCCGCTTATATATGTTGCCACCAATGTCCTCCATGATGTGTAGGAGCGTCAGCTTGGGGTCCGCGGGGAGATCCCACCCCAACACCTCGGATAAGCAAGCCAAAACCCCTCGCCAAAATCGAGACGGGGACCCACAAAGCCACACAGTATGAAAGAAGGAACCCTCCTCCTGTCTACAGCGCAGGCACTCCGGAGAGTCAATTAAGCCCGCCCGCCACAACCTCCACCGGGTATGGAGGTACTTAAACTGTATAAGACGGAGTCGCATGGCTATAGCCGCACCCCGGGGCGAAGCTAGTGCATCTGTCCAATCCTTCTCATCTAGGGGCCCAACGTCATCCTCCCATTTCCCTTTAAGCTGTTGAAGTGAAGGGGCGCTATGGATGACTAGGGATCTGTATATCTTGGAGATATTCTTATCCTGCAGGTCTCCCATAAACAACTTCACCTCGAGTGGACTAAAATCAGCTATGGAGTCCAACCCCACCAGACTAGGGGAAAATGCGTGGCGAAATTGCAAATATCGATAGAACTGCGTCTGCGGCATGTCGAACTCCTGCTGGAGTTCCCGGAAGGACTTCAGCACACACCCACGCACAACGTCGCCTATGGTGGAAATACCTATCCGATCCCACCCCTCAAATCCCGACAGGGTCGCCAGCTGCGGCAACCGCCCATTATACCACAGGGGGGTCTCGCACGTGAGGACACCCCACCACCCAATGCGTCATAGCGCCTGGCGCCAAATGTGGAAGACTACCTGCGTCGCCGGTGGCAACCGCGCCCGATGAACAGCGGAGTAAAGCAAGGTGTGAAGTGTGTGTGGGGCCATGAGCCGCCGCTCCACCGCATACGCAGGGTCCCCCCCCTCCCATACCACCACTCGTTCAACACCAGCAGATGGGAGGCCTGGTAATACGAGAGCAAATCTGAAGCAGCCAGACCCCCGGTATAAGGTGAAAGGAAGCAAGTTCGTAGGGGCCACCCGCACTACACCTCCCTCCCACAGAAACTGGCCCAAGGCCGAGTTCACCCTACTGAACCATTCCAGCGGAATCGTATAAGGATGATTCTGCAGCTGATACAACAGGCGGGGAAGAGCCACCATTTTGAAAATCGCAGATCGGCCATAGATATTGAGCGGCATGCGAGCCCACAGCTTGATATCCCGACAGACCTGCTCCCACACAGGCACCACGTTTCGCCCCCAGGAGATCACCGGGGAAGGTGACAGGAATACCCCCAGATACTGAAGCCCCCCCTCCGCCATCCGCACCGAGGACACGCACCCCTGCACCGGAGTCGGGCCCCCAAGCACCCACAGCGTGGACTTCCGGGGGTTCATAAAAAGACCCGACGTTTCACCGAATATCTGCATGATCCAGAGCAACCTAGGCCCCGTATGATCGAGATTCGTCGGGAAGAAGAGGACATCATCAGCGTATAGGGCTATCCGGTCGGCCAGGCCAGTTTCCCACTCAAATCCGGAGACCTGCGCGTCCATTCGCACCCACACCACCAGCGGCTCCATGGCCAAGGCGAACAGATACGGGGACAGGGGGCACCCCTGGCGCGTCCCACGCTGTACGGGGAACGGCCGCGAGGACGCCCCCGCCACCCTGACCGAGGCTGTAATCTCCGTGTAAAGGAGCCGCACGTACGACAGGAACCGCGGCCCGAAACTTAAGCGCTGCAACAGCAGAAACAACTAGCGCCAGCTAAGGGAGTCAAATGCCCGATCCATGTCCGCCAACAGAAGGGCCGCCGGGACCTCCAACCGCCGCACCTCAGCAATCACCACTTGGGCGCGCCGGATATTATGCCGCGTGGCCTGCGAGGGCATAAACTCCGCCTGATCCGGGTGGACCAGAGAGGCGATGTGCGGCAGGAGGAGATTGGCCAAGGCCTTCGCCAGTATTTTGGCCTCCACATTAAGGAGAGAGATCGGAGGGTACGAGGCGTGCTCCTCTGGGGGTCTACCCGGTTTGTGAAACACCACAATCTCCGCATGCCTCCAAACCCAGGGTAGCAACTCACTCACCCGGGCCTCCTCCACCGCCGCTGCGCAGTGCAGACCCAACGGTAATAATGAACACATTTTTGATCGTGCACAATGTTTTTGTTCACTTCCTAATGTTAATCCACCAATAGCAGCGCGACTCACACCAACCGACCTATCGAAGTGCGACAACTTCTGACGTCACACTTCCTCCGCTCGCAGCAGTTCCCCTCCTTCAAAGTTTGCGTCTCACCCTTGCATTCGTCCCATTCACACTCTAATTATCTGTCCACGAATCGACCGGACAATAACTTCTCTGACTGCCTCCGACAGTCTCACGAAATTGTTGACCTCAAACCTGGCAACTGTCTGTCCGCAAAACGACCGGACAATCGCCTCAACTAATAGGCTTCAACCACTCAGTGTTCCACATACAACAACCCACGGCCAGCGTTGGTTACTCACGCACTCACACATTTGCTCCCCCTATCTCGGTCTGGGTAATCGATGACGTCTCACAATTCCCTTTCAATGGTCAACAAAATCTACCTTGGGTGTCTTCTACACCACAACTTCGCAGACTGCTCGTCGAGTCTAAGAATCCCCAGCTGCGCGCGCTCAAAGCCGAATCTCACAATCACTCAACTCTCATACTAACTCCGCAATACATCATACAATCAAATCAACACCGCAATCTACAAAACATATCGCCCTATTCATACTCACTCCACCACGAACTGCTGCTTTCCGCCGCACCGCTACTTTCCGTCAATCTCCATCAACTGCCGTCGTCTGCCGCTCACCATCCGATGGGTCACCATCACTCAAATTATATGGGCCTCTCGAATCTCTTATCTTGATCTAGATCTCACCTCACTATCAGAGATAACCATCCTCAGCGACCAACTGATGACGCCAGATTCTTATCTACCTTCACCAAGAATCCTCTCCGGTCGCCAGGATCTTTTTATCTGCTAAATAGTGTAGAGGGGAGGAAATTCATTTCTTAGTACATAATCGCTAAGTTGAATTCAATGTCTAAAGGACCACTGACTCCGAATCTCAATTTTTAGGATTTTATCACAACCAAGAATAACTGCACATACAAGCACCTCAATACAAGGTGAAGGAAATAAATGGGCACTAATACAAAAGAGATTTTATGCAGGAGGCTCATTCGACTCAGAATAACAAGAATAATCAATTCCAATAACATCAGAAATGCGATAATTAGTCCATTCTCTACACTAGAAGTCATTAGCCTAAAAGGAAAAGCAGTTAGTCTATCCCTACTCTATCTCTAAGGTGACATCCCTACTTGGCATTTTTCCCTCCCAGGCAAGAGAGTAAAAAGGTGTCAGAAGTGAAGACTTCCTTAGAAGTGCTCTCACTTAGTTAGAGCTCGCTCTAAGATGCTCCTTCTAGCTTCCCATCTAAGCCTCAACTGCCCAACCCTCCGGGCACTGTCCCTAATACAAAATCCCAAAAACATAGAACACGCCCTTCGGCACACCTCTTCAGCCAGGTCTTCTTCCAGTACTTTTCCAGTGAAACTTGGATCCCATCCAACGACGGTTAGCTTGACCTTGGGTCCCAGACACCATCTCTGCTGAAATTATCATCCCTAAATTCCAGTGTACTCCCATATTGGCTTCTCGTACCATCCTAACTCCTAAAACAAAGGCCTAGTCTCTCTAACGAGCTAAGTGTCCTTGCATGAGAATGAGAAACTTTTCACTTCTCTAAGATTTTCTAACATCCTGAAACCCAAAGCCTTTACTAAGGGAAATCATTTTCGGCCTACAACATTTAGCTAACATAAGAAACGAACAGGCCTTTCTCTTAAACGTTTATGCGATCAGGCCTTTACATTGTTTAAACACACAATTCTATAATCATACTATAAGCATTTACTTCGTTACTCTTTATATATGAGTAAGTAGACTACACGTGCAAACTTTAATATGATGCACGTTCAACCCAATACATCGCATTACATGAAACCCAATCATTATGCATTGACTAAAATACATTTGCAGTGAACTACGACATTACTCTTCATGAAAAGCATGATAACATTTCTAATCACACTTATGTTAAGCAGATTCTAGTGATACGTTTCTAAGTTACACCTTAACACTACTTCGATTAAGAAGAGTGAATATGATGCACCCCTACAAATTTCAGAATAACGCGGCGCTCTATCAATAACATTGTCACAGTGTTGACTTTTAAAAACTACAAATATTCCTTAAAAATCAGCCGATTAACCAAAACGCATTTTCGCAACTGTTTTCAGGAAATGTCCCAGTGCTGAATCAAGAATCCTGCACTGAGTATGAAAAAGTATCGATAACATAATTTACCTGCTAAGTGAATTTCCTCCCATAGAATAACATTGGTGATTCTATGTGAAAAAGTTTCTGTTAACTTTTGAAATGCAATAATATTCTTTAAAAATCATACCTTTAATCACAACGCATTTACTCACCTGTTTTCAGGAAATGTCCCAGGGCTGAATCTAGGATCCCGTCCTGTGGTAACAAAAGTAATCTGAAAAGTAATTAATTGCATTTTACTTAAAAAGCACATTCCATATAATGTACTATACCTGCAATGTGTTGCAAACTGCTTTCTTGAACCGGTAACCAAAACCAGTACAAGTTATACTGCAATTCTGAACTGTTTTCACACAAGTAAATCACTACTGCTAAGTATTTATATGCTTACCTGTACCAGGCTTGCTTGGTTCTAAAAATAAAATAACAGTATATTTTTGTATACAAAATAATTGGCTTAGAGTTCAGTTATTGAGTGTGTGAGACCATTTGCTGACTGAGTGTGTACATCAAATGCTTTACACTGTCCTCTGATACTGCCTTACTGCTCGACCAAGCTACCACTATAGAGAGTAAGGTTCTATCTAACTTTAACCTCTGCCAAACCTCTGGAGACCCTTGGACTCTATACACACTGTACCTCACTCTGGTGCAGTATATATAGAGCCAGTTTCTTACATCTAGTACTTGACCGCAGGACAAAATGGAAAACAATGTTATAGCAAAAGATTATCTTTAACAAGATGGTTAGATTATTAAAAAAGAAACACTTTTGACTTTGAATACAGGGATGAACATTTAGTTCGCAACAAGAACATGTCTTGCATTGCTTTACATTTAATATGTGAAGTTGTAATGAATCAACACAAGAAAAAAATCCCTTTCCTTTAATCTCCTCTACAGTGTCACATGGACTGTATTGCAGCTTTCTCTTTTGGTATCACTGGACTATCCTTGTTACCCCATGTGTGGGGTCACGAAGATATTCACAGAAAAAAGAAATGAAAGAGAGCTCGATGCTCCCTTTTGGTTACTGTAGTTTACACTCCTTGCCAGTCCCAGTTCCCTTAACATAAGTTGGAGATGGTGTGTGGGGGGTAACGGGCAACTCTATTATGCCATTAGCAGAGTGTGTCCACGCTAATACTACCATTTTGCTCAATAAACGTCCATAGCTATCCATTGCGTTACGAAACAGACACCATATGGCTCTTCCGGTACTCACCTGGTTCTAGCCAGACACACAAAAAAGCACATCTCACTCAGGGGCGGCTACTGCTAAAATGCAGGGTGTGGGGCAAACAATTATTTAAAATAATGCCGCTCCCGCCCCCCTCGTTGCTCCTCTCTTCCCGGAAGACGTCCCAAGGACCAGCACAGGCTCCCAGACTCCGCACCCAATCCAGACGCTGCTCTCATGCTATGAGAGCAGCACCAGGATTGGTCTGAGCAGTCTGGTTAGACGCTCACTAAGGGACTGAGAGCCTGTGCTATTTCTCCACCCGGCTGTACAATACCGCTGGGTTGGAGAAATCTAAGTGGCCATGTTGGTTTGGCCATCCTATGGCGGCCGGCCAAACCGGCATGCACACTTACCGTGCTCCTGTCTATTCACAGAGAGCAGCCTGGTCCCGCCCGACCTAGACTCCGCAGTATCAGCTGTCTGTGAAAAATATAACGATAATATCATTCTTTTATTATTGTTTAATGTTTAGTCACTGGGGCGACGCTCTTGTGCTACTATGGAGGAGCCGCTGCTGACCTCACTTGCAGCACCTTAATTATTCCTGTCTTAAACTTGAGGCGAGTTGGCCAAAACCTCCCTTGCAGACTGGTGGACTTCACACCATTCTGCAATGTAAGCCCCTGCTCCTCCAAACTGCACTGGCATCAAAACTGGACAATGCAGGGTTGATCTTCTGTGAGCACATAACCCAAGAGAGAGAAAAGAGAGTAATGTTTGAAACTTTAATGTCTATAGCAGATGGGGTAATACATAGGGATGTTTCATAGATATGCTCGGTTTGATCCCAACAGTCTCGAAAAAGGTCCTTACAAAATGAGCACTGCACAAAATGTCACATAAAACTCAGGATTAACAAACAGTTTAAAACCAAAGTTAACCAGCTAGGTTCCCAGCACTTCCTAGAATCTTTTCCAGGAGGACAATTGCAGGAGGCCATGTATTCCAAAGCCATAGCAACAACACAGAGAAACACCTCCAGGCGGTGCAACATAACCATAGCTTACCCAATTTCAGTGCAAGAGACTGCTTTAATAGGACCAGCCCATAAGAAGCTAATTACACAACATAGAAACTCCGCCTCACAATATAATCAAAAGAGGTATTAATCCCTACCATTAAGCCTTCCTGGGTCCCCTCAAAACCCTGACCCAATCACCCCCTCGACAGTTATCTTAATCTCTTGAACCATCTGCCCATACTGGTATATTGGTTTTCTCTTTACCCCTCCCCATCTTGCCCTCAGCCATCTTCCCTCTCAGAGCGGTCGAGTCCAGTTGCAGGTCTGGGCAGGGCTAGTTGCATCAGGTCAGAGGGGCAGTTGCCGGGAGGCCTCTGGAGCTTGTTGCGTTACTCTTGCTTGGAACAGTAGGTCTGAGAAGGAGAAAGTCTAATCCCATCTTGGTGACTAGAAACGTATACTGCACAAACTTTACTTAATCTTGTAAAAGTTCTCCAGACTGCCACCGCGTAACACCTCACCCAGAACCCGAGCCAGAAATCACTTCCTCACCGATCCATTTTAAACTGCTTAAGCCAAATCCTCCGAAAGCCTGCACCCCCATTCATTTACTGTCTCAACAATTCCAAACACCAAACCTCATCACTCCCTTAGGGGTAATGTATCATCTGTAGCTCTCTAAGTATATAGAAGAGCACATGATGGCAGCTTGACTTCATTCAAAGTACACAATAATCTATTGTCCTAGCTTGCCCAAAACACCTTATTAATTGTTTATCAAAAAATAATTTGGATTTTGCTTGTAGTCTTTTACATAGATATTTGCAGACAACATGTTTCATTCAAATTGAAACTTCTTCAGGGCTACATTAAAACATACATACTACATTCACCCCCTTGAGGTGGGGTTATGTCCTGGAAGTCCAAGCCGCCACACCTCAACCATCACCATTTTCTTTCTTGATGTTGGAAGGCAACCACAATAGAGTGTGTCAGGGGCTGCTTTCGAGCACCCTTCTATCGCACCACGCCCTGCTAAGGTTTTTCTTTCTTCCTATGAACTGTGGGTGCCACCCTTGCAAATGTTATGTCTTCATTGCTCATGCTGAAGTGTACACCCGTCAGTGAATTCACATTCTGTTTTTCTGTTCAGTGTACAGTACAAACACTCTCCTGCACATTGGTTTATGAGCGGTTTACATTGTTATGCACATGGTACACTCAAGTACAGGGCTGATTGCCTGGAAGTTCACTTTTCCACCACCTATTCTGAGGCAATGTCTGTAACCTTTCCATTCCAATGTAAAGCTTGAATTTACCCAACCTCTGATAAGCCTACTGGGTGCTTCAGAGAGGGTATTCCCATTTATTGGCAACTTAACTTGCAAGATACATTTGTATTTGTTCACCATGGAGTACATTCCAGGTAAAATGAATGTCTGCTGATTTATTATTATGAATGCCTTTCAGTCCAGAAGTCTGCTGTAGTGCAGGGGTGAGGGAGAGGAGGACGTTGCAGTTGCATGATTGTCCGATGGGCCCTTTGAGGAGTGAGTTACGAGTAGAAGTGAGTCGATGAGTGCCGTTCATGATCATCCTGAGTATGCCAAGCTCACAAACTTTATCATTGATGTTTGTCCAGAAGAGAAGAGTTAAGATAAAAATCCCTACAAGGCCCTACTGGAAAGTTAGTGAGGGACTAACCATTGATGACAAAGTAATCTTAAGGAATGATACCTTGATTGCATCAGTTTATTGAGACCACATCTCATTGTCCTGGCTCGGGAGCAGTGCTTAATTTGAGCAGGTAGTTGTCGGGCGGGGGGGGGGAGGGGGGGTTTGGGGGCAACAGCATTTATTTTTTGAGACCGACACTTCTGTTGCTGCATCAGGCCTTTACAAAGAGCAAGAGACAGAAAAAAAAAACGTAAAGATGGAGGAAGAGAGAGACGGAAGAACAGTCACAAAGGGATAAAGCTAGAATCTTCGAGAGGGAGCAGGTGTGTGTCTTCCCTGGACCGGAAACAAGCTTCCTAGGACCGGTTTCTGGCATTGCTCACTTTGCCACTGGATTCAAGCAAGCGTGGCTGAAGACGGCTGAAATACCAGAAACCGGTCCTAGGAAGCTTGTTTCCGGTCCAGGGAAGACATGGCTTGGCAGTTTGGGCTGCACTGTTCCCATGAGGCACAGGGTCAGACTGATTTGCATATGGCCATGTCTGAACTGGGGTGGCAGAGTGGGCTAAAGAACGGTGATGGATTAAACCCAGATCAGTTGACTGGGGGTGAGTGCTTGCAATGTTCAACACTCCGTCGTTTCCGGTCCAGGGAAGACATGGCTTGGCAGTTTGGGCTGGACTGTTCCCATGAGGCACAGGGTCAGACTGATTTGCATATGGCCATGTCTGAACTGGGGTGGCAGAGTGGGCTAAAGAACGGTGAGGGATTACACCCAGATCAGTTGACTGGGGGTGAGTGCTTGCAATGTTCAACACTGTCCATCATTTCCTTTGGTTTTTGCTAAATTTAGCTGCCCAGAGTCAACGCAGGGAAGGGCAGTGAATGTTTATGTGCAGAAAGGTGTTCCTTCCTGCACATAAACAATCTGAAATGGCGATTCGAAACTTCTATGTGTGCTGCTTAATACAGCACACATAGAAGTTGCAAAACGTACACATTTTAATGATTGTTTATGTGCAGAAAGGGACCCCTTCCTGCACTTAAACGATCAAAGGCGTTTTGCTGTTTCCATGGATGCTGCACAACGCAGCACCTATGGAAACAGCTAAAATGAGGAGAAAACTTACATTAAACCTTTCTCCTCTTTTCGCCAGGGTAAGACCAGGTTTTCCCTGATCTTATTTTTGTAGCCGCCCCATATTTACGCCACCCTTGTAAATATGGTGCCGCGTCAAAATCAATGGGTGTTGCGGTGGAACGCCCACAGCAACACCCATTGCCCTACATTTTCACGCTAAGTATAGCGTGAGCGGTTGCCTTATGTTCAAGGCATATCAGCTGTAGATCATATGCAATGCATAGATCGCCATCTAGTGTTGGGTCCAGAGGTTTGCACTTTGTTTTATTTCGAAGAAGTCTTTCCAGTCACGAGGTAGGTGACTCCTCCTTTCAGTGATGGTGCGATTTTCCGCCATCGGGTTCGGATGTTAGTCGCTGCACTCCGGTTCGACACTGTTCCTTCTGTTTCCCTCGGTGCGCAAGACACACTACCTCTGCGGTATTGTTTCAGATTGTGTATTCCATTCTTTGCGTGTCGTATTTACTGATAAAAAAACCCTCTTTCGATCAGAGAACTCGTGGTAGGCCGTCGGGCCTACCCGCGTCGGTTCGACTCACAGTCGATGGAACTAACTCCATTTAAATTCTGCCCTCGGTGCCACGCGAAGTACCTGCACAGCGACTCCCACTAAGTGTGTAACCTGTGCTTGTCCCCTGAGCACAGTGAACAGGACTGTGACACATGCAGGGCTTTCCACTCCAAGAAGCCGCTTCGCGACCTTCGGGCTCGATGTCACGATATGCAGAGCCAGCACACAGGCTCTATTCCGGACCTCTTCGGACCTGAATCGGAGGAAGAAGCTGCCGATGCTATTGGGGCCCAGGAGGAACAGGAACCAATCTCCATTTCCGAGTACGGCTCCAACCAGGATGAAGACATCCCACATGGACAGTGTACTGTAAGTACAGATCCTCCCTCGCCCCGAAATCCACTTCAACCGAAAAAAAGGCTCCGGACCAACCCACGCCCTCGGGCTCCGGTCAGCACCGAGACCTTCTGGCTCAGCACCAAAGCCTTCAAAAAAGCCTTCCGGCTCCGAAAAGCCTCATGCCAAATCAGGCACCGAGCCGAAAACCTCGGGATCGAAGCTTAAGTCCGGCTCCGACCCACAACACTCGGCACAGAAACACATTTTGATCCGAAAACACCAACCCCGAAGATGTCGTCACCGAAATCCTCGCCGTCGGAACAGCCTGATGCACAGAACTCACCAAAAAAGTACAGTTTCGACCATCCGCTCAATAAACCGGACCCGAAACAAAGTGTTGTACATTCATCCCACTACTGGACATATTAGCACCAAACTGACTTTAAAAAGGAGAACTGATGCAGAAGAGGAATATCACATTCCTTTAAAGAAGAGAACGGTTGGAACTAACCCTTCCCCTCCTCCTCTTCATATTCCATCATCCCCTTCTCCTCAGTCTCTACCTATGCCAACTTCACCTGAGCATTCACCACCACATACACCTGACAATCAGGATGATGGGGATGACAATGGGAATGGAGATGATGATGCTATTCAGCCAGTGCCTATAGAGCCATAGGACTACAACACTGACTCGCCACCAGGCAACGATCCTGACTTATACCCCACCAAGCCCTCGCCACCAGATGACAGTGTAGGATACATTGAATTGCTGGGTAGAGCTGCTAATTATATGTAGAAAGAGGGGGTACCCCTGAATGAGTTTCCTAATTCAGGGCGAAAAAGCAATATTTGCAAATGGACATTTAGGAAACAATTAAAAAGGTGGACCAATACTATACAATAACAATATGTGTCCAGAAAGGTTATTATTATTCCCAAAAATATTCCTTTATTGAAAATGATCTGATATATATCTTTTTTATATTATTTATATCTTATATAACATTGTTGCTCATCGTTTGGGCTAATGGGACAGCTGTGCACGTCCTGGCACCAGCATGGGAAGGGCATTTCTGCATGTTTTGTTGACAGTGAATTGCTCGCGGGAGGGGGGAGGGTGTTTCATGGGGGTGTTATTGGTTTTGTTCAGGCATTGTGTGTATCGCATTTAGGGCACAGGGCTTAGATGGCTACACGGGGCACGTAACGCGCAGGGATTGGTTACTACACCGTACATGGGGTTTAAAGTTTTAAGCTGGAGTGTGAGGGGCTGGGCTCATGCTCCAAGAGATTTGGGGTCCTCTCCTTTCTCCGAAGGCATCAAGTTTCGATAGCATGCCTCCAAGAAACTCACCTCATGGATGAAGGGGCACAGAAATTGGCAAATAAATGGCGGGGACAGGTTTTCCACTCTTCATTCTCTTCTTATGCCAGAGGGGTCCTTGTGTGGGTGGCCCCTGGGGATCCATTTTTCATACAAAATGTGGAGGCCGCCATCCATGGAAGATATCTGCTCCTTAGAGTTAAACTGGATGGAAGGGACATGGCCATAATGAACACTTATGCTCCAAACACCGATGACCCGGACTTCTTTCATTCTCTGCAGGAGGTCCTGGTATCGGAATTGGAGGTGCCACTACTCTGGTTGGGGGATTTTGATTGTGTCCTAGACCCCATTCTGGATAGGTTCCCACCTCGTACTGGCACGAAACCGAGGATGACAATGAAGCCCTGAGAGGTCATGGGGAATGTAGGAGCCCAGGATGTACGGCGCCAAACACATCCAACCCAGAAAGTGTACACCTGCTTCTCATCCACTCATAATACATACAGTCGCTTAAATAGGGTCCTACTTGCAAATACGGATGCAGATATGTCCCTTGAGGTGACCCACCAGGTGCGCTTCTTATCTGATCACTCCCCTGTAGCATGTGTGGTTAGCTGGGGGGACCGCTGTGTGGCCCGCAAACTTGGAGGTTGCCGGCGGAGATCCTCGAGGACCAGGTAGGGAAACATCACTTGGAAACTGTCATAAACTGTCATAACTGACTATGTAGACTTAAACTGGGGCGGATTTGTCACAGGCCACAAAGTGGGAAGCCCTGAAAGCGGTGGTGAGAGGAGCATGCATAAGGCTTACTTTGGGGGGTTCGAAAGCAGCTTCAGGGAGAGCTGCAGGAGGAGGAACGCTGCCTCTTGGAGGCACAGACATCAGAGGAACCTGACGCAATGGAGAGGGAGGGGGAACAGGGCATTCGGGAACGCATTCATGACATTTGAGACAGGCTCGACAAATACACCCTCACTCAGTATAGACAACGCCTTCATAGGGAAGGAGATAAATCAGGCCGACTTTTGGCCTGGATTCTCCACCGGGAATGCACCCCTGCCGCCATCGTGGCTCTTCCTGAGCACACGGGACACTTGGTGCACTCCGAGGTGGGACTATTACGGGTCCTTAAGTCCCATCTTGAGTTGGTTTATACCGCAGACCCTGCAATTAGTGAGGCCTCCTATCTCCCTTACCTCCGTGACCTGACCTTCTGATCCAAACCTGAGCAGGCACAGAATTAACTTGACAAGCCCCGAACGCTAGGGGAGGTACAATCCCCCCTGCAGCACCTGCCATGAGCCAAAACTGCAGGGAGTGATAGGTTCCCCCCTGAATTTTATCAGGCGTTCGTGCGTATATTTCCCCGACTCTTGTTGCAGGTTTATCTTGAGGCATTTGAGCGTGGAGATCTCCCTCCGAGCATGATGCAGGGGGAAATATGTATGATTCTAAAACCGGGTGGGGACGCCAATGAGCCCTCATCGTTTTGGCCGATTACGATGATAAACAAAGATGTTAAAATCCTTTGCAAACTCTTGGACTCTCGATTAGCGCCGCACATGACACACTTGGTCCATGAGGACCAGTGTGGTTTCATACCAGGACGTAACACGGCTATGAATTTGCGACAGCTGAACGACATTCTGCATGAGGTGCGGGACCGGGAGGAACACATGGTATTGGTATCTTATGACCTCGCCAAGGCATTCGACACGGTGGACTGGGGATATCTTCTTGAGGCCCTACATGCTGTGTGGTTGGGCCCTAACTTTCGTTGATCGATTCGCATCCTTTACATGGCTCCTCTCACTAAAGTAAAACTAGGCGGCGCGAGGTCGGAAGAGTGGCAATTGGGAAGGGGTCCACGCCAGGGTTGTCCTCTTTCGCCCTTATTGTTTGCCCTGGCCATAGAACCCTTTGCGGTCCGGGTCCGGACCACTAAGGAAGAATGGGGAATTAGAGTAGGGAACACGAGGCATATTATCTCCCTATATGCTGACGACGCCTTGTTTTATTTGGCCTCTCCTCGGGATGCCCTTCTGGCACTGCTGCACCAGCAAGATCGGTTTGGGGAAGTCTCTGGATTATGACTTAACCGCAGTAAGTCCCTGATCTTCCCGCTGGCGGGTCTAGCTTCAACGCTCCCGGAGGACCTACCAGACCTCGGACCGCGTTGGGAGCGGCAAGGGTTTCGCTACCTTGGGATACAGGTGGTCCCGACGGATGCACAGGCGATGGCCCAGAATGTAGACTGTACAATCGCTTTGTTGCAGCAGTCGGTGTCTTTTTGAAACACCCTCCCACTTTCAGTGATGGGCAGGTTAGCCATCTCTAAGATAGTGATGCTTCCTAGGACGCTGTACGTATTTCAGAACTCACTATGTCCGTTGTTGCCGCGAGTTTTCAAAACTCTCAACACCTTGCTTACATCTCTGCTTTGGGTGGGCCGACGCAGTAGGGTAGCCCTCAACACTATTGTTCGTAGCTATGAGGAGGGAGGACTGGAAGCACCACGCTTCGACCTGTACTATTACGCGGCGCAGCTATAACCAACTAAGCCTTCATCACTTCGAGCAGGCAGAGGAATTCAGGAGGTGGTGAAGGTCACCTGGCCTCAGTACCCGGACATCCCACCACTGACACACACATTAGATATCACACTCTCCTGCGGTGCCGCCCGCAAATTGATTTCACTCTTGTACAAAGTGATGAAGCAGGACTCAACCCCCCCGGTAACGCTGTCTCGGGCTGCCTGGGAAAGGGACCTCACAATCCAACTAGATGCTACACAGTGGGCACGCATAGGTTCCCTCACACGCTCAGTGTCATGCAACGCCAGGTTTAAGTTAACGCATTTCAACTTCCTACACCGAACTTATTTAACTCCGATGTCCCTAAAACATATATCTAGTGACAAGGGAGATAGCTGCCCTAGATGTGCTGCGGAGAAGGCGGGTTTCTTACACTTGGCAGGGGATTGTCCAATGGTTCGGCAGTTCTGGATAGAGGTGGTGGGAATGATTGTAGCGGCCACTGGCCTTTGGATGACGCCTGAACCCTTGTTTTGTTTGCTGGCGCTGGTCCGCAAGCCTAAGAAAAAGAAATTCCCGTATAAGCTTTTGCAAATAATGCTGGTACTCGCCAGGCGCAGGGTAGCTGTAACTTGGATGGGGCAAAGTGCCTCAGAGGTGCCCATCTGGCTCAAAGACGTTCGTGAATGGTCTCTAGCTGAAGAAGTCCACATGAAACTTACCATAAGGGACGAGAAGTTGCAAGAAGATCTACTACTTTGGCGTGCCATGTGTCACTCTGGGCTGGCAGAGGCGGGATCCTCTTCGCAAGAGACAACCGACAGCAAGGAGGGGAGTGGGTTGGATATTGCCGAGGGCCCAATCATGATGGGGGGCAGCAGAGTTGACCCTAGTACTGTGAGCAGTGGACTTTAGCACTGTGCCCGGATTCTTCCCTCACTGTGATATGATTGTAAATGATTTTCTCCTTTCCCCACTGTACATCTCCCTCCCGGATGCCACCTTTTGCCCTATAAGCCATTGATAATGTCAATAATATGCCTACGTATATTGATTTGATGCCAAATGTTTCTTTTTATGGTAATTGTAATTTGTAAACTCAAAAATAAAGTTTATATAAAAAAAAAACATTGTTGCTCATAAATAGACAGACAATAAAGTGCATACAAAATACAATATATAAACTACTATATGTGACAAATGACAGATTTGATACAAAATTTATACCAACAAAGTGGTTACGGATAACATGCTCGAAATCAAGATACGATAAACCATTACACATTTTTTTTATATAATCAAATATCCGAAAGAAACAAAAGTGGCTAACATTATTAGAAACTACACGCGTTTCGACGGGAAGCCTTCTTCAGGTAGCCATAAGTCTAAAGAAAAAGAAATGTAAAATAAGATAGCACATATATATACAACAATCTGGGCACATATTGGAGATCCTACTGCAGATTACTGTCTAATAGTAGATCAGATATATTACATAAGTTAAACAAATAGAAACATGTCACAGTAGAGGTGGGGAAAAAAGAGAATGAAAGATACTCAAAGTCCCCATATCAATATAAAGTTGTGAATTGATGGAGATATAGAAGAAGATTCACTATATACCAAAAAGAAGATAGATACCGAGCCCCATGCAAGAGAACACCTCAATTTAATGTGGATAATACAGCAAATAATTGCAGTTAGTTTCCATTACCTTATATGAATGGTCAAAATTAAAGAAAAAGAGGAATTGGAATTGTGGTCCAACAGTTGAATCTGGGCCTACTGACAATAAAAATGAAATTAAAATTAAAATGGAGTCAACCGCAGTACCGTTCCCATAGTTTAAACAGTTATATCTAACTGGAAATCCAGTGATGGCATGGATAGATACTGCTAACCTACTGAAGACGATGTTAGGGCATTTCAATAGATGTACTTTTATGGGACTACCAACATGCCATGGATGCGGCACAAATATTCTAAGTAAAAAGAGAACGTAATGCTTGTTAAACTAACGTGACCACTAGTAATATTAGTCTAGAAGATATATATATTACCTACTGGCGGTCGCCAGTAGGTAGTTATAGTTAGGACCCTGTTTCCATAGGAAATCCGCAACATTCTATTTAGAATAACTTTGGCGCCGGTCGATGAATCCTCGCGAAATTTTCAAAATAGGTGGGGCGCTACGCTCCGCTCCTACCCTGAAAGTCTCGGGGGGATTCGTCAAGCGGGGGCTGAGAAAAAAGGGGGGTCCCAAAACGCGTTTTTCCCATGCATTTTTCCATAGGACCTTTAGACACAGCTACAGCCCGAACGGCTGAACAGAGTTACTTGAAATTTGGCAGAGAGGTAGTCCTCAGGTCAAGGAAGTGCCTTTTGTAGGTCTGGTGTAAATCTGTTCAGTAGTTCCTGAGAAAATAGCATTTAAATCAATATATATATCTGTGGCAGCTTACGGTGCGCTTACCGTGCGCTTACGGTAAGCTTACCGTACGCGTGCGGTGACGTGCGCGAGCGCAATTCTGATTGGCTGTTAGATCTTAGTAAACAGTTACAGACCCCCTAACATTTGAAAGGGGGTCAAAGAAGGACAGAAAAGTACAAAAAAAACATTTATTAATTTAAAAAAAAAATCGCGGGGTACGCGTACGGTAAGCTTACGGTAAGCTTACCGTACGCGTACGGTAAAAAAAATAAAATAAAAAAATAAAAAAATCAGATTTAAGTGTTTAGATATTAGGGGGCTCTAAAAAAGAGCCGTTGTGTTTATGAAGTGATTTGATTTTTTAGTGGTACCTACAAGTAAGTACCGATGCAGAGTCTAAGGTTCAAGAGGAAGACTCTGTTCCCTTCATCAGTGAAGTGTACACCATCTCCTCTATAAATGTCTTGTATGTAGTAACGCAAGTTGTTGTGGTAAATGGAACCCATACCATAGTCTCGGAGGAAAGCAGAAACAGATTTGTTGACGTGCTTTCTTGCTTTGTCAATCTGCGGACAAAAATGATTGGACCAGTTCCATTTTTGCCTTTGGCATATGTTAGAATATACAAAGGCAGTTTTAGGGAAAAGTGAAAACAGTTGTGCAAAGGTCTCCTTCATAAGCATTTCCAGACCTACCCCAGTCAAAGTGCCTAGGTCATTGCCACCACAGTGCACTATTATGAGGTCAGGGTGTTGGATTTGCATGAAGGATTTCACCAATGGCATCAATTGGTGCCACTTTAACCCTCTCTGACCAATCCATTTAATGTCTACATTTGGCAAAGCAAGGTCTCTCACCATACCTCTTTTTTCTGCATACTTTTCACTCCAGAAGACATAGCTGTGCCCTACAATCCACACTGTGAACATCTTCAAAGGAGATCTGGATGCACTCAGGAGGTGTCTTTCAGTAGAATGGGAAAAAGAAATGAAAGACAGTTTGGAAATGGAGGCATACATATTTTTTTTAAATAAAAAGAACTGATTGGCTGTTTCATACCATTCTACACTAAAAACTAGGCTGTATGTGTAAATTTATAGAAGCATGTTTTGTATTGGTACAGAAAAATGTGTTACCAAAGAACAGTACTATGGATTTGCTGTTAGGTTTGAAAAGTCAAGCACTCCTGCTCTTTGGAAATGAAACATTGTGTGGTGAACTTCTGACCTAACTCTACACAGCAGTGTTTCAAGAGCTGTTGCTATGGTAGCAGGCAGAAGTCAAGTTGGGGGAAGGGTACTAGGCTGAAGTCAAGTTGGGGGAAGGGTACTTTTGGAAAAGGGTTGGTTTTCAACCAATAGAAATGTGTGATTACATTTGAAAAAAAGGGGGAAGCACTGAGATTTGAAATTAACATGTATATGTGTGGAAAAAGAGAGGGAAACATTGCCATTATCTGGTTCTGCTGAGAGGAGAGAGGTGTACAGAACAGAGATCCTGGCTCTGATAATCTGCAGTTTGAGTGCCACATTTCTTTCACAACTAACTAATTTTAAAGGTGAGTTATGAGTTTGAGAGGGGATGTATATGGTAAATTAAGAAATGAATAATAGAATTGGAATTCCTTTTGTTGAAGTTGTGTTTATCGTTTTGTGTTTTGGGAGAAATTTAAATGTGAGGAACATGTAAAATAATATGGACTATGTTTTCACCATAAAATAAGGTGTATTGTTATAAATGAGGAATACTTTTAGGGTTTGAGGTTCCAGTCAGTAATGCAAATACATTCAGGATCACTAAGGCTGGTTGCCTTTGCTGGAGTGTAGTCAGTCACCTAGGTTACACATGTTTCTGGTCTCAAAAAGCTGTTTGGACATGTAATTTTTTCAGAATCTGAAAAGTGGATTAAAAATGTGTCAGACTGTAAAAGTACTTATCACTTGCAAAAAAAAAAAGTAGTAAGTGTGCTTTTAAATTGGCAAAGAAATTTCGTTTTCTGACTAATATGAAACCATGACTCTGTGTGCAAAGAGGAATTATAGACAGATATTTATTGCGTATTACTCTGGTAATTTTACATTTGCATTAGTAGGAAAGGGGGAGGTATTTTTTCTGCAGAAGCAGACTCTTAGCACACACCCAGCTGCTTATCCTGTGGAATCATGCATAGTATTTACAACCGAGTGGGGTTTGAGGTTGCAGTCAGTAATGCAAATACATTCAGAATCACTAAGGCTGGTTGCCCTTGCTGGAGTGTAGTGTCACCCAGGTTACACGTGTTTCTGGTCTGAAAAAGCTGTTTGGACATGTGCTTTTTTAAGAATCTGAAAAGTGGATTAGAAATGTGTCAGACTGTAAAAGTACTTATCACTTTGTGGTAAATATTTCGTTACCGGTACTATTTTTTATGCGGTAAAGTCTATTAAGAATAACTCAGTAAATATAAGAGGCAGAATCCGTGGTATTAGAGGTTTTTTTAAAAGGCTTTATTCCTATATAAAAGGAAGACAATTCGAATTGTGGGCCTTCTATTCCATCACCACGAAAGTTCAGGAAGGAAGGGAGCATATATTATTGACAGGTAATCATTTTTATAGAAAAGGCATTACAGTGAAACAGATGCAGTAGGCGTAACAACTGATAAGACAAAATAAAATATGCATGCGTAACTAGAACAGGCGTAACTAGAAAACGTCATTATACATGATGTCACAAGTGGGTGGATCCATAAAAGAATCCTGCAATGTCAGCAGAAATGTTTGGCAAAGATGCGCGCGCAGCCGCATGACGTGTGATTGACGTGCAACTAGAGGGTGAAGGGGACTTGACATTTAGCTCTACATGTGGAGACAGAAGTCTGGGGTTATGTCAACCTAATCCCAAATCATATCTAATATCCTATGTTTAAAGAACTGTGTTATCCAAAAGGAGAGGTCTCTTAGGATAGAATCTTATTCTATACTGACTATACTGACTGTTAGTGCGTGTACAAGCGTCTAAGTGTCTACACTAGATGCGAGGGGGTAGGAATATTCCATGGTAACGGGGCTATGAATTACTTGCATGAGGACAGCGAGGCCTGGCCCCTTTGCACGGTAGCTGGAGGAATGTTTACCTAAACTACTAGACAGGAATGCATCGGATGAGGAGCGAAGGAGATAATCTCGAAGGTGAAATACAGTTTTTGGCAGGCAATATGCTGGATCAGGCACCGTTAGCCGCGCAGGGAGTAGGACAAAGTTCATGGACACAGATGTAGGCTCAGACTGGAGCTTTCAGAGGCAGAAGGCAGGAAAAAGGCTTGATGACAGAATTCGGGGCCTACTCGCCTGAATCTGTAAAATGTGGAAAGTGAACCATATAAAGTCGGTGGCCTTTCATACTTAGGAATGGAATATCTGACCCATTCATGGCGGGTCTGAAAGAGGACATGTTGACGGTGGACGCACATATGTTTGCGTCTTCAAAACTGGAGCAGGAGGGAACATACATGTACTTATAGCATGCACATGGAGCCGTTGGGGTCTACGATAGGGGACATAACTGATCACAAAATTCATATTTCCTCATTCCCTCCTTGTCCCCTTCGGACCCTTAGGAGATATCGATCTTCATCAATCCATCGATCTGTTCATATAGCATCATTTGTTCTTCTTTCTTCTTCCGGGATCTCGAACGAAAACTTGGATGTGGGATACACGAGGTGGCACACAGACCACAAATCGCTGGCCCACATTGTAGACATAAGCAGCAACTGAATAGTATGAGGAGGCCAATACCTAGGAAGGATAATATTCTCCATCCCCAGGCTGACAACACGCCCCAGAACCAACCGGACCAAGTCCAGGTGCCTGGACTCTGGTGTATCTGGCTTACAATCTTATGAAGGCGAGTTATGGCCTTATATACTGACGGCGAATTTTCTGGTATGAAAATGCAACAACTTGATCCGATGACCCTACAAGCTCCGCCCCTATCGGCCAGGATGACGTCAAGAACAAGACGATTTTGAAGCACAACAATCCGCATAGCAGACTGCTCTTCTGTTAAATTGCCTAAGGCGGAAATAGTTTCGTTCACTACTGCTTCAAGGGTTCTGGTTAATCTACGTATCAGCTTACTATTAGTGACTGTACCTATATAGGGAAAGAAACCTTTATTGAAATCTGTGTATTTTTCCCATGCTGTTTCAGTGTAATCGACAATTGGGAGATCTCTCTGCTGTCTATTGTGTACTAAATGGGTATTTCTATGATAATCAGGAGGAGCTAGGAAAACAGGTGGCAGAAGGAATGCTATGTAACAGGTACCATCCCAATCTAAAGGTAGACATATATATGCGGTCTGGCCACATATGAAGTAGGAATGATGGGAAGCTCTAAATGTAGACTTGCCTTGATCACTGAATTTTATTACAGTGGTGCATTTACTATGACCCATGTGTATGGAACCATTCTTTCTTATACATAATTCCCCTTTTACTGGGAATACTGACATGGCGGGCAAGATTGGTGTAGCTTCAGATTCAACGTTCAGGATCATGAGGTTAAGTGTAAAGTTACCTAATCCATATACTTCATTTTCTAGATCAGTTCCTGTTCTTTTGGGAAGTCCCTCCTTGTTAGGGTAGCAGACTTTAAGCAAAACTAGGTTCAGGTTTCCCCATACCCAGTTGTCTTGATAAACTGCGGAATTTGAATCTAGGGTATTAATCAAACTAAACCATGCTCCACAGGAGCCATTGTGTGTGAACGGATAGGGAAAGAGGGGCAAAACTCCCTTATAGTTCTGATAGGGAGGGAGTCGGCCACATATCCAACAATTTGTGGCATTGCTGGTTTGATGGGAATGATGTAGCATACTAATGAATGTGTTGTTGCGCAGCGCAAATCTATAGGACAACTCATGTGGAGGAAATTCACTAAAAGAATGTTCTGCAGTTATATTATAAGCACGCTTAGGAATAGGGTAATACATGTGCAATAGGATGCTGACAATGATGATCAGAAGACTTAGGAACAACAAAATTAATAATGTTACTGTGCAGTGACTACGAAATGATTTACAATACGCATGCTTCTTGAGCTGCATCTGATGATTTCTTTCTCTATTCCGGTCTAGAGGATACATGTCAGGGACAAATTCAACCGATTCACCTTGGAGAGGACTTAAACAATCAAATTGTCTGACTTACTAGACCTCAATTTTAGTTTATAAATTTCTGAGTTCGATTGCTCAACCAAGGGGAGCTTTGAGTCTGTCTGTGAGGGAATACAGGGTTGAGTATCTACATTGGATGGTAGTCCATAAAATTTCTTGATATGACTCGAGTGCAACCACCCTTTCCTTCCCTCGATTTTCACGGCTGTCCTTGTGGTGAGTAGAACCAACTTCGGTGACTTCCACCTAGGATCCAGTTGGGTCTTCCGGTCAAAGTTCCTGACCAGCACCAGGTCACCAGGAACCACGTCATGGGGCTTCACCTCAGTATTATCGGGAAAAGCTGCGGTTACCTGTGAACGACAAGATTGTAGTGCAGACATCAAGGAAGCCAGGTAATCTGTCAGCATATTACAGTCAACATCAGTGATTTTGCGCGGTATAGGCGTCCCCCACATATTTGGTGGTCTACCGAAGATCACCTCATACGGGGATAGCCCTGTTCGAGAATGTGCTACCATTCTCATGTAAAAGAGCGCAACTGGTAAGGCTACTATCCAATCGACTCCTTTTTCTCTACATATTTTGGACAATCTAATTTTCAAAGTTTGATTATGGCGTTCTACGAGACCTGCTGCCTCGGGATGTCGGACACAGTGAAATTTCCATTGATAGCCTAATAGAAGGGAAACGTGTTTCATTAGTTCGGATGAGAACGGCTGGCCGTTATCTGAGTAGACAACACGTGGTAAACCGTACCATGGGAAGAATTCTCGAACTAACTGTTTGGCAGTAGTCGGGGCAGTGTAATCTGAAACTGGGTATGCTTCTGTCCAACGGGAAAGAGCACAGACAACTACGAGAACATATTTGAATCCTCGACATCGTTCCATCTGGATATAATCCATCTGGAGGACTTCAAAAGCATGATCGGGAGTTTGAAATCCACCCTGTTCTACGGGGATGCTTTTACCTGGATTAAACTGACAACATATCATACAGGTACGAACCTTTTGTTTAGCTGCGGCTCGCAAGTGCTTGTTGAACCAAATGTGTTGAATACTGTCTAGCATAGCTTTTTCTCCTAGGTGCGCTGGACTATGTATTGTGTTAATGATGACTTGGACCATTGAGTCGGGAAGAAACCATATAGATTTTTCCTTCGTCATCCATCCCTGATCCGTTTGGATCCCTCCTAATTCAGTCCATTTCTTTATTTCTTCTGGTGTAGCATGTGTCTGTATGTCAATTACATCAAGGGCGGGATCCTTAACTGTCATGCAATGTGTTGGCGTCGGAACTATTGTCTTTGTCATGTCAGTTGTGTGAGTCTGATTCTGAGCAGTCTGTTTAGCTGTTCTGTCAGCTAGGTCATTACCCTGAGAAATGATATCGGTAACTTTTGTATGGGTTTTGCATTTCATAATCGATATTGCAGTGGGTAGATGAATCGCATCTAATAGTGCTTGAATGAGGGGTCCGTGTTGGATGTGGGCACCGTGAGAAGTTAAATAACCTCTCTCTCGCCACAGTTCGCCGAAGTCATGGACGACTCCGAATGCATAACGTGAATCTGTGAATATGTTGACTTTCTTATTTGTGGCTTGAATACAGGCTTGTGTCAGAGCGATGAGCTCTGCTGCCTGAGCTGACAAAGTGTTAATACGATTTGTTTCAATGACTTCAGTGTCTGTTGTGACTGCGTAAGCAGCCACTAACTCTCCTGTACTTGTTCTCATACATGACCCATCTACATATAATGTCAAGTCTGGATCTGACAAAGGGATATCTGTCAAGTCTTGTCTGGGTTTCGTCGTGATAGTAATGACTTCGACACAATCATGTGCCAATGGATCTGTTCCGCCCACTGGTAACAGTGTGGCAGGATTTAACGTATTGCAACGTCTGATTTCTATGTGTGGCTGAAACAATGTCAGTTCGTAACCGGTGAGTCTCGCTATAGTCAAGTGTTGTGTCTGTGTGCGGTTCAAAAGAACCTCTACTGCGTGTGGTACTTGTACTGTCAATTGATGTCCTAACACTATGGCATCGCTTTGTCTGATTGCTAAAGCTGTTGCTGCCACCGATTTCAGGCACGCAGGAAGAGCCTGGGCTACTGGATCTAATGTACTAGAGAAATAAGCACATGGTTTATGTGATCCTGCTTGTTCCTGAGTGAGTACTGACAAAGCAGTACCTTCGCGTTCTGTAACAAAGAGTGTAAACTGTTTACTGTAACATGGTGTTGCTAGGACAGGTGCTTGGCATAAAGCTTTCTTTAAGCTTTCAAAGGCGTGTGTATGTTCTTGAGTCCAAGGGAGGACAGTCAATGTGGCTGCCTCCTGCGTTGTCAACTGGATGAGTGGTTTTGCTAGAAATGCATATTGAGGGATCCACTGCCTACAGTATGAAGTGAGGCCTATAAAAGCCCGTACCTCCTTTTGTGTCTTGGGTGGTGGCATGTTAGCGATTAACTGGATGCGGTCGGATGTAAGCTGCCTTCCCTCCTTGGACAGCGAGTGCCCAAGGTAAACAACTCGCTGGACACAGAATTGCAGCTTAGAAGGGGACACCTTGTGCCCCTTGTCAGCCAAAAATTTTAAAACCGTCAGTGACGCTTTTTCACATTCACGTTCGCTTCGGGCGGTGATCAGCAGATCATCGACATATTGAAGCAAGGCAGTGTTAACTGGCATGTGGATACTGTCAAGTTCTCGTTTCAGTGCTTGGCTATAGATGCTGGGGCTTTCTGTAAATCCTTGAGGTGCGCGTGTGAATTTAAAACTTCGTCCATTTAAACTGAATCCGAACAAATATTGACTTTCCGGATCGATTGGGACACTAAAGAATGCATTCTTGAGATCAATTACAGTGAAGAACGTTGCTTCTGAGTCAATAGTTGTTAGTAATGAAGAGATATCTGGGACCACGGGGTATTGTGGCACAATACATTTATTTAATTCGCGCAGATCAATAACTAATCGATATACTGGTGGAGCTTTTGGATCCGTTCTTTTAAGAATCGGAATTATCGGAGAATTACATACATTGGAGTCAGTTTCGACAACCACTCCTTGTGCAATGAGCTCGTCAATGATTTGCAGTAAAGCCACAACAGCATCGGGTGGTAACTTGTATTGTCGCATTCGTGGTAGTACTATTCCTGTTTTCAGTGTAACTCGATATGGTGTAATGTTCATGCAACCAACATCAGTGGGGCCTTGTGCCCATAAATGTGTAGGTAAATTCTGCAGTCGGTGATCCATGTCTCTGGACACGTAGTGACCTTTAAAGTCACGTAGAAATAGTCGTACTCCTTCCGGAGAACAACATATTATAGCTCCTAGAGCTTTCAATGTTTTTATGCCTAACAAGTTTTCTGGACATGATTTAGTAAGCAATAAATCTGTAGTACGTGTCAATGGACCGACTGTAAGTGGAAGAGGTTGTGTTACGTCATTAATTATAGGTTTTCCTGAGAATCCAAGGGAAATATTCTGTGAGCCTGAGAGGGGTGCCCCTGGAACTTCACTGCGCCTTATAGTTGTTCTGCTTGCCCCTGTATCAAGTAAAAACTTTCTGTCTTCCCCTAATAATTCGCTATGTACATAAGGTCCCTCTTGGTCTACAGGAACCTCAATAAGGGGTAAGCCAACTTCCCTCTCTAGGCTATCTCATGAGTATCGCTGATAATCGGGATAATCTGCTTGTGCATACTGATACATCTGTTGTGTCGTTGCTTGTGTTGCAGCAATAGGCTGCGCTTGTGGTGGTGCTATGGTCTGTTGTGGAGCTCCCTGTTGCGGAGCTAGTTGTTGTGGAGCTAACCTATGTTGTGCATGCTGAGGAATTTGTTGTTGATTCTGATCCTGTCTAGGTGGACGTGGTCTCTCCTGAGTTTTACCTGTAGCAATATTATGTTTCAGGACTGGACAATCGTGTATATAATGACCTAGTTGTTTACAATAGTTGCATGTCCCTTTCGCAGGGCCTGCGGAATCACCCTTTTGATGACTATCGGCTGGAACTGACTGTGCAACAAGCATTTTCATTTTTGTATCTTTCATACATCTTTGTTCGTGTTCTTGTTCTTCTCTAATTCTATTGTGATGATATTGTAACATCTGTAGCATCTGTGATGGGGTATTACCTTGCCAGGTACTTTCGAATTTCAATACTCTATTCTTGACTTGTAGCAGAGAATTTTCAACTAATTTTGTCACAAACAGATGTGGGTATGACTCACTACTGGCTTTTATGCCACTATTTATACCAAAACATTTTTCAAATCGGGAATAGAAATCACTAGTATCTTCGTCTGGCTTTTGTTTACAGGCTGAGATTGCACCCCAGTCTTCCTTTTTCGTAGTTAATAAACGTGGCAGTACCTGTATTAGTAATCCTGCTAGTGCTGTAGTCTTTTCCCCAAGCCCTGCTCCTGCAGCTCGGGCCTTTTCTTCGTTTTCTAATGCTGTCCAATCTATCTTTTGGTCTCCCACCTCCCATTCTTTTTCTTTGAGTTTTTCATAAACACCGGCGGGTAATAGGACTTTTAATATTTTCATAATGTCGGGGTAGGTATACTCTCCCATGAGTAACATGTCTTTTATCTCACGGTGGAAACCTGCTGGGTCCTTGTCATGGCTGGGTACTACTTTCTTCATTTCTAATAATTCTAATTTAGTTATATTTGTGTACACAAACACGCGTGTAAAATTATCACCGGCACCTCTAATTGGGTGTACTTCGCGTAACGGGTTCTGTCTATCTATGTGATACATTTTTCTTCCCATAAAGGGAACTGGAACGTGTTCTGGGCATACGAAATTTAAATATTGGTTTCGGGATTCTAGAATTTCCTTAATCAAATCAGTACCTGACCCTCTCCATATATTCGTGAGTAGTTCTGTCAATATGTCAGGTAAGGGTCCTGGATCGGAGTGTTGGCTTTTATATAATATAAGGAGGTGTTGAATCATGTATATACTAGCTAAACGCTGTTCATATGGGTCTAGATTCAGAAACGTGTGTGTAAGTACATCATCATTGTATTCGCCGGGACTGTCAGCCCATTGTACTGCTGACCTGGCTAATTCTTGTTCGTCCATGGAATCGAGCATGTGGTACCCCCTTCGATCTCGGAGTAATTTATCAGCGGCCTGGAATAAGTGTTCAGGGGATTTTGTATTTAACATAGGGTTTGGAAAATGTCTATTATATTCTGGACGTATTGGACGTACCGGATCATTAAAACCTCTGGTATTATTATGGGGTCTTCCTCTACCTACATAAGCTATCGTTTCTACTTGCTCTGACTCTTGCTCCTCCTCCTCTCTGTTTAGGTCAGCGGCGTCTACCTCTAATCTTTCTTCGTGTATTCGTATTCTTTACGCCATAATTCAATGGCATCTTTCTGTGACTGTCTGGCTTTCTTTTTCCATAATTCTTCTTCTACTCTCATGATGCAATCTGCATCCCAGGTCCCCGTTGCGGGCCATCTCTGACTCTCTGGTAATTCTTTTGTGTAGTCCACCCATAAATCAAGAAATAATACGGCATCTAGACCGTGCTTATGATACATAAAGTATCCTGGAGTATCCCTAGGTGGAATGGGAACGGCTTCTTCGAGTACACCTTTTCTAGTTTTGATCTGTCTTAGTTTCGAAAAGAGCGGCATTTTTAGACCTTATTACTAGAACACACTTTATACAAGAAAACACAATAATGAACAGTCATTCACACCACAATATATAGAACGTATTTAAAACATTTAACGCTTAACAGTTTTACGAACAATGATAACTAATAGAAAACTAGTTACTGACATTATACTGACACTAGCTAATACTTATTTATATGCAAAACATACTATATATACTGCTAAACAGTACAGATACACTGCTAAAACAGTGCAGACCGGATTTGTGTACCCAAACCCATCCTGACCGGCACAGACTATGTGCACGTAAAATGCCTCCCCGGTAATGGTACTCACCGGGTAGCTCGGAACGGAAGGCCTCGGAACGGAACTGAAACTGGACCGGACTGGACTCGACTCGACTGGACTCGGAACTTCGGAACCTGGCGGGACTCTGTATACCTCGGATCTTGCTCTCTCAGCTAGGCTCTGGTCGGGATACTTCGCACTTCTCACCGCCTCGTCTGGGTGTTGATCGCAGCCTCAGTCGCTCCCGCTTGGCCGGAGGGAGATACAGGAAATCCTGCAGGTACGCGTTTTTGTCCGTTCAGCTGTGGCAGGAGACCGGGCCTGCAACGCACCGCCGGCGCGTGAGATGAGAAAGTGTCCCTATTCGGGCGCCAATTTATGTGGTAAATATTTCGTTACCGGTACTATTTTTTATGCGGTAAAGTCTATTAAGAATAACTCAGTAAATATAAGAGGCAGAATCCGTGGTATTAGAGGTTTTTTTAAAAGGCTTTATTCCTATATAAAAGGAAGACAATTCGAATTGTGGGCCTTCTATTCCATCACCACGAAAGTTCAGGAAGGAAGGGAGCATATATTATTGACAGGTAATCATTTTTATAGAAAAGGCATTACAGTGAAACAGATGCAGTAGGCGTAATAACTGATAAGACAAAATAAAATATGCATGCGTAACTAGAACAGGCGTAACTAGAAAACGTCATTATACATGATGTCACAAGTGGGTGGATCCATAAAAGAATCCTGCAATGTCAGCAGAAATGTTTGGCAAAGATGCGCGCGCAGCCGCATGACGTGTGATTGACGTGCAACTAGAGGGTGAAGGGGACTTGACATTTAGCTCTACATGTGGAGACAGAAGTCTGGGGTTATGTCAACCTAATCCCAAATCATATCTAATATCCTATGTTTAAAGAACTGTGTTATCCAAAAGGAGAGGTCTCTTAGGATAGAATCTTATTCTATACTGACTATACTGACTGTTAGTGCGTGTACAAGCGTCTAAGTGTCTACACTAGATGCGAGGGGGTAGGAATATTCCATGGTAACGGGGCTATGAATTACTTGCATGAGGACAGCGAGGCCTGGCCCCTTTGCACGGTAGCTGGAGGAATGTTTACCTAAACTACTAGACAGGAATGCATCGGATGAGGAGCGAAGGAGATAATCTCGAAGGTGAAATACAGTTTTTGGCAGGCAATATGCTGGATCAGGCACCGTTAGCCGCGCAGGGAGTAGGACAAAGTTCATGGACACAGATGTAGGCTCAGACTGGAGCTTTCAGAGGCAGAAGGCAGGAAAAAGGCTTGATGACAGAATTCGGGGCCTACTCGCCTGAATCTGTAAAATGTGGAAAGTGAACCATATAAAGTCGGTGGCCTTTCATACTTAGGAATGGAATATCTGACCCATTCATGGCGGGTCTGAAAGAGGACATGTTGACGGTGGACGCACATATGTTTGCGTCTTCAAAACTGGAGCAGGAGGGAACATACATGTACTTATAGCATGCACATGGAGCCGTTGGGGTCTACGATAGGGGACATAACTGATCACAAAATTCATATTTCCTCAACTTGCAAAAAAAAAGAGTAGTAAGTGTGCTTTCAAATTGGCAAAGAAATTTCGTTTTCTGACTAATATGAAACCATGACTCTGTGTGCAAAGAGGAATTATAGACAGAGATTTATTGCGTATTACTCTGGTAATTTTACAGTTGCATTAGTAGGAAAGGGGGAGCTATTTTTCTGCAGAAGCAGACTCTTAGCACACACCCAGCTGCTTATCCTGTGGAATCATGCATAGTATTCACAACCGAGTGGGGTTTGAGGTTGCAGTCAGTAATGGAAATACATTCAGCATCACTAAGGCTGGTTGCCCTTGCTGGAGTGTAGTCAGTCACCCAGGTTACACATGTTTCTGGTCTGAAAAAGCTGTTTGGACATGTGCTTTTTTATGAATCTGAAAAGTGGATTAAAAATGTGTCAGACTGTAAAAGTACTTATCACTTGCAAAAAAAAAGAGTAGTAAGTGTGCTTTCAAATTGGCAAAGAAATTTCGTTTTCTGACTAATATGAAACCATGACTCTGTGTGCAAAGAGGAATTACACAAAGAGATTTATTGCGTATTACTCTGGTAATTTTACAGTTGCATTAGTAGGAAAGGGGGAGCTATTTTTTCTGCAGAAGCAGACTCTTAGCACACACCCAGCTGCTTATCCTGTGGAATCATGCATAGTATTCACAACCGAGTGGGGTTTGAGGTTGCAGTCAGTAATGCAAATACATTCAGCATCACTAAGGCTGGTTGCCCTTGCTGGAGTGTAGTCAGTCACCCAGGTTACACATGTTTCTGGTCTGAAAAAGCTGTTTGGACATGTGCTTTTTTAAGAATCTGAAAAGTGGATTAGAAATGTGTCAGACTGTAAAAGTACTTATCACTTGCAAAAAAAAAGAGTAGTAAGTGTGCTTTCAAATTGGCAAAGAAATTTCGTTTTCTGACTAATATGAAACCATGACTCTGTGTGCAAAGAGGAATTATAGACAGATATTTATTGCGTATTACTCTGGTAATTTTACAGTTGCATTAGTAGGAAAGGGGGAGCTATTTTTTCTGCAGAAGCAGACTCTTAGCACACACCCAGCTGCTTATCCTGTGGAATCATGCATAGTATTTACAACCGAGTGGGGTTTGAGGTTGCAGTCAGTAATGCAAATACATTCAGCATCACTAAGGCTGGTTGCCCTTGCTGGAGTGTAGTCAGTCACCCAGGTTACACATGTTTCTGGTCTGAAAAAGCTGGTTGGACATGTGCTTTTTTAAGAATCTGAAAAGTGGATTCAAAATGTGTCAGACTGTAAAAGTACTTATCACTTGCAAAAAAAAGAGTAGTAAGTGCAAAAAAAAAGAGTAGTAAGTGTGCTTTGCAATTGGCAAAGAAATTTCGTTTTCTGCCTAATTTCAAACCATGACTCTGTGTGCACACAGGAATTGTTTTTAGATATTTAATTTGTGAAGGTGTTATTGTGATTTTCACTTGTAGGAAAGGGGTAGATAGTATTTTAAGATTTGAAAAGATCATAAAAAATGTAGTAATATATTTAAATAAAATAAAGGAATTTTTTTTTAGTTTTTTTCAGGTATTGCTGAAGAGCAGTGAACAAAATTTAAGATGCCTACAAAATCCAGACTAAGGAAAAACCACAAAAAAACTATATTTGAAGACAACTGGAGGACCTAAGTTAGTTGGAGATGCTCATGTTGGGAAAAAGAGAAAGTCTTCTGGTAAGCAGACAAAAGAATTTTTAAAGAACATCTTCAAAAAAAGGAAAAATGTACAAAATGTCTGTACTGGAAAGAATGTTTTAAATAGAAAACAACAGGAAAAAATTGAGCATTTAGTTAATGCAAATATACCTTCAGAAACAATAAAGATTAACTTAAAAAGAAAAACAGCATTTAAAGAGATACGTAGAAAAATGTTTCAGAGAAGAGTTATGTCCAATTTGATAAAGGATGTGAAGAAATATAAGCAAAAGGCTAAATTTTATAAGAGAAAAAAAGAAATTGAAGCCATTGCAGCAAAGGCATTAGAATTAAAAAGGAAACTATTCATTTTAATTTTGAACAGGATGCGTACATTAGATAAAATGGTTAATGTACTGAAATCACAAAGCAAAAGGAAAAGAGTAGTGAAAAGAACAAACTTTTGTAAAGTGTTTTTAGGAGAATGGATGCATAGTTCAAGTAGTGAACCTTTTTTTAATGAAGAGAGTTATTTTCAAAGTAATAGTTTGCTGCATGCAGTTGACACCAGAGGTCGTGCTTATGAAGTGAAAAATGGTTGTATAATGGAGAAGGAGAAAATGGTTCCAAGAGATGAGCTACAAGTGATGGCGGATGAGGCTATGGGGAGACGTCCTAAAGCCCCAGTGTAAACTTGGAATTGTAGTAGTATTTGCACTGTGCGTCAGGAATCTATTGATAAATTTCGTGAGTTTATAGTAAAAAAAGTGTTAAACAGAAGATTAAGGTGCTTCAAAGTCTAGATCCATGCAGAGTGAGAGAGAATACTGGTTTGCAGGGACATTCTCTGGCTTGTCTATCTAGAAAAGTGTGTAAAAGTGTTTTTCATCATTTTAGGATGCTGGCTGTTCATCATACTGAAATGAGAAAGTTTGTGAGACGGTTGTATTTTGCTAAAAGTCCAGCAATAAAGTTAGATGAATTGAATAGGGCTCTGTTCCGTGGATCGGTATCAGATGTAGAGAAGGTTACTGATGAAATTCAGTTTTGTTACTTTGGTCCTGAACAAGACAGTGCAGAAAAGGACACAGTAAATGAGGAAGAAGTGGAAGAGAATGTAGAACCCTCTGTAAGTAAGACATTTAATGATCACATAACAAAATTTGCAATAATCTCTAATGAAAGACCAAATATTACTTGTATTTGTTGCCGCAGAACTCATTATAGAAAACAAACCAGGAATGTTGATCTCTACAGAAAAAGTGAAAATGAAGATAATTATAAGTGGAAGGATTTTGCCACATATATATTTCTTGAAAATTGTTTTGAATTGGGTGAAGATCAGCGTATTTGTAAATACTGTTACAACAAGTTAGAGGAAAATAGAATGCCGACCAGAGCTGTACATAATAATTTAGAATTGGATGTTATTCCTGCCGAACTTTCGGAATTAAATACATATGAGAATGTGTTCATCCGTTCCAGACCATAGTACGTATGGAGCCCAAAACTGGTAAATTACCTCCTTCAGATTTACTGAGAGGTTTAAAAGGTAGAGTGGTGTATTTGCCCTTGGATTTGAAAAAGAATATGGAAACTATTGATGCAGATACTTTGGAAACTGAACCATTAGTTATTCTGGTAAATGGTGTACCTACAAAGAATAAGAAGATTTGGCAGGAGCTGGTAGATGCACGGAAAGTACAAAGAGCAAATTTGTATTTGAAAAGGAATAACAAATGGTATGAATCAATTTATATAGAAGAAGAAGAAGAAGATTTACAAGAAGACACAGAAACACCAACTGGACAAATTGAAAAAGTGGACAAGTCAAAGGAAGAAGAAATTTATGAACATTTTAGCATACACCCTCTTCATTCAAAAGAAGTTATGGGAGACAATATTGATCTGTTTCAGATGAAGAAAGCAAAAGGAACTCCTGTGAGTGTATGGGAGGAGAGCTTGGAAGCTCGATGATTTCCCCAGCTGTTTCCTACAGGAAAAGGAGGACGATACGATGAACGTCCAGAACAGATTCCAGCTTCTGAGTATCGAACTACAAGACTATATGCAGAAGATCCCAGATTTCGACAAAGTATTCCTTATTTGTTCCATCTTTTATTTGAAAGCGACTTGTCTGCATTATCATATGCAGTAAATCACATTTTAAAAAGTGGAGTACATTTACAAAATGTGTCTGCTAAGGATTTTATGGAGAAAGTGCAGCACCGAGATGATCATTTGGAAACACAGCTGATCAATCTGATGGCTTGTCAGCGTGGGACAAATGAATATTGGTACCGACGTCATGGTGAATTAAAATGCATGTTACGGAATTTAGGAACACCAACATGGTTCCTTACTCTAAGCTGTGCTGAGTACGCTTGGGATGATTTACTGGATTTTCTACGAGAGGCAAATTCAAACATTAAAAACATCGAATACAAGACAGCAGGAGAACTGTGCTCATTGGATCCGGTTAATGTTTGCAGATATTTCAATCATAGATTTGAGGCTATGATGTCCTTCATCTGCAATAAAAAAAATCCACCTCTTGGAGAAGTAGAGGATTTCTTTTGGAGAAAAGAGTACCAGACAAGAGGTGCTCCTCATATTCATATGCTGTTGTGGATCAAGGATGCCCCAAAGTTTGGAACAGATACTGATGAAGCAGTGTTATCTTTCATTGAAGAATATGCAACATGTGCTATACCAAAAAGCACAGAAGAGAAAAAGTTAAAGGAGCAAGTTTTACGTTTCCAAAGTCATCGGTGTGGAAAATACTGTCGACGGAAATACAAGAGCAAAGATAAATACTACACTAAATGTCGATTTGGATTTCCTAGACCTGTTCTTTCAAATGGAAGAGTAAACAGTTTTATGTCATCTGTGAGACATACTATTACAAGAAAATCACCTAAGAATACCTACAACCTTAAAAGAAAAGAAGAATCAAAAAATATAAATGACTACAACCCAGTCATTTTATCCATGTGGAATGCTAACATGGATATACAGTATGTAGCTGACAATTCCATTGCTGTTGCTCGATATGTAACGTCTTACATTACTAAATCAGAAAAAACTGAATTGAAAGAAATGTGGGAAGAGATTTCTCACGAGAAGACTGTCAGTAAGAAGCTGTACAGTTTCAGTTTAAAGATGTTATCGCATCGAGAAATTGGATCCTACGAATGTTCAGATAGGTTATCTTCTGCAAGTCTCTACTCGAAATCAAGAAGAATAATTTGGGCAAGTTTAGGCCTTGCAGCAATGAGAAATCGGGTACTGAAATCTGTTGGAGAAATTGAATATTTGGCCGAGAATGACCCAGAAAGTACAGATATTTTGAAATCAAACATGTTGGACACATATTATCCCAAGAGAAGTCATCATCTAGAGAACATGTGTCTTTATGAAGTGCTGCAGAACTACATTTATTCACGGAAAGCCACAGAAGACATCAACAATGGAAAATATAAAGTCATTGGTGAGGAAGGATGTTTGGTGAAGCAAACAAAAGGAAGTTTGATAAATCACAGGAAGCTCAGTTGCGACACTACTGACAAAAAGGGATTTTACTACTTGGCTCTTTTACAGCTGTTTAAACCATGGCGTACAGAGGATGAACTACTGGGAGAATTTCAAAGCTATGAAGATTCATTTAATGCTTGCAAAGAC
This sequence comes from Triturus cristatus, assembly GCF_964204655.1. Lineage (NCBI taxonomy): Eukaryota > Metazoa > Chordata > Amphibia > Caudata > Salamandridae > Triturus > Triturus cristatus. The sequence goes on along the minus strand of NC_140579.1, from coordinate 107,566,184 downwards.
ACCATACAATGCAGTACATTCACAAATTATGTGCAAATGTTAAATGAAGAAATTGAACAGGAAACTACAATTGCAGCTGAAGTAGCTAGAGACAGTTCTCAAGACAGCCAAAGTTCAGGAACACTCAGTCAAGATCCCCTAGGACAACCAATCGTTGAAAATGAAGCTGCAATAGCCATGAATGAAGTGGAAACGGCTATGAATCAAGCTCAAGAAGAATTTATAGACTTACCAAATTTGGAAAGCAACTGAATGAAGAGCAGCAACAAATTTATGAAGAGATCAGAAACAAAATTGATCACGGATTACTACATGAAAAAAAAGAGTGCTCATGCACATCATTTCATCCAATCAGGATGTATGTAAGCGGACAAGCTGGAACTGGAAAAAGTTTCTTAATAAAAGTCATCAGAAGCTACCTACAACAAAAAACGGATTCAACTTTGTCTTGTGTGGTTACTGCTCCAACTGGGTTAGCAGCATATAATATAAAAGGAATCACCTTACATCGTTTGCTAATGTTACCAGTGGAGCATGAGAACAAAATACAATACCACAAGCTAACTGGAGAAGCATGTTTGGAAGTTTCAAGAGTATTGAAGAAGATGCAAGTTCTCATTATTGATGAGGTGAGCATGGTATCAAACTTAATGCTTGCCTTTGTGCATTTAAGAATGCAGCAAATTCTAAGGACAGACTATGACGTGTTATTTGGTGGAAAACATGTCATAGTTTTTGGGGATCTTCTACAGCTTACTCCAGTTAAAGGACAACCAGTGTTTAATACTGTGACACATGAAGACACAAAGAAGTCATTGGGAAGCATTGGTAATGCAAATATTTGGTCCTTCTTTGAGTACAAGGAACTTACTACTAATATGAGGCAAGCAAACGATGAAGAATATGGAAGTATTCTGAAAGATATCAGAATTGGACTACTCACTGAAGCTGGCACAAAAGCATTACAGAGTCGGTTGCTACATAATTTATTTCCAAAGGAAGAAATAGTTGCAGAGAAGATATACAAGAACATTGCAGAAAAGAAAAGTGTCATCTGCTTAATGCCAACTCTACGTGAATGCTCAATATTCAATGAGGAGCTTTTGAAATTGGAAAAGGAAGATATCAGGAAATTGAAAGCAGTGGACAAAATTCAGGATGGAAGAATTACAATCACATTAACAGGCAAACTGAAAAATAAATTGGATTCACTAGAGAAGAACATTTCCAAAACTGCTGGATTAGAAAAAAATCTATATGTTTGTATGAACTGTAGAGTATTTTTAAGGAGAAATTTGGATGTTGAAAAAGGTTTAGTTAATGGAGCTATGGGAAGAGTTGTGGGTTTTATTAATTATCAGAAAAAAGATGGAATTGAATGTTTAAAAATAAAATTTGATCAGATAGAAGAAGTTATAGACATTTGTCGTTGTACAGTTCGTTTCATGCTTGTGAAAGACTTGTATGTACAAAGGAAACAGTTTCCGTTTTCTCTAGCATATGCTGTAACTATTCACAAGTCTCAAGGATTGACTGTAGATTGTGCATTTGTAAACATTGGTTCAACTGTGTTCAAAGAAGGTATGGCTTATGTAGCTTTGTCACGAGTGAAAACATTATCTGGTTTATTCATGATAGACTTTGATGATTCAAAAGTTAGTGCAGATACAAACTGTGTAAAGGAGTATAATAGATTAAGAAGAACCTATGCTCCTCATTTAGGTCAGTATCCTGTGTTAGAGAAACGTGTAGTTTCTCGTAAAAGGAGAATTGAGAATATCTGTAATGAGGATGTAGAGAGGAGGAAAAAAAAGAGGAGTGATGTAATTGCAAGCAAAAAGAAAAAGGAAAATGAAGAAGAGGTTGTAGGATGTCATTTTGAAAATAGCTCTGGTGCCAACTGCTACGCTAATGTAGTGCTGAATGTTGCTTTTTATCTGGAAAGTTTGCAAGAGCAGATAATAGTAAATCAGAGAAAAAGATTCTGTTCTGAGTTGAGTCTCCTTTTTCAAAAGCTGAGTAATGATAAAACTCAAATAGAAAGTGCTACTGAAATTAGAAAACTTTTAGATGTATGTTCAGGACGAACACAGTTTTCTCAAAATGTACAGCAAGATGCACAGGAATTCTTGATGTATTTTCTTCAGGTACTGGAAGAAGAAGGGGTGCCAATTGAAAATATGTTTGGTGTCTCTTATAAATGGGAACATAGTTGTGAAAACTGTTTCAATACATGTGGCTCTAATGTTGATTCTGAAAGGTTTATTTATTTAACATTGCCAGACAGTAAAACAGTCACTTTTGCTAAATTAGTTAAAGATGCTAATCATAGCATGGAATGCAGTGAGTGTAAATCTGACATGTTTTCAACGTTAATTTTAAAGGAATACGGACAGTATGTAATTTTAATGATGCAACGATGTAAAGCTGATGGTTCAAAATTGGATACTTTAATAAATAAGTTTATAGGACAGCAATTATCAATTTCAGGAAAAACTTTTGTAACAGTTGCAATAATTTTCCATGAAGGACCTACTGTTACTTCTGGACATTACACAGTTTATCTTAAATGTGAAAAAGGCTGGACACTGTGTAATGATTCCCAATTGATTTTCAAGGAACGTTTGCCTTTTGATTTAGCAAATTCCTATCTAATCTTCCTGAAACCTAAATTTTAGAGAGACTTGGCAAGATCTGTACAAAACAACTTTACCATTTTATTGGATTAGCATTGGAATTTCCCCAAAATTTTTTTTTCAAATTACCATTTGGCCTAATGGAAAGGTAACCAATTGTAATGTGGACTTATTTAATTCCTAATGAATCTTTCGGAAACCAAAAATTTAGAGAAAATCGGTAACATCTGTACAATTTAAATTTTGGAATTTTATTGGATTACCATTGGAAATTTATTCAAAAAAGATTTTTTAAATTACTATTTGGCCATAAGGAAAAGTAACCAGATGTATTGTGGAGTTATTTGAGATATATTATTTTTGAGATTATGCTTCTGTAACAAAATTGTCAGACGGTATTTTAAGGAAATAGTTATTGTTATTAGATGATATTTTTTTAGAATATTATGCTTTTCTATAATATTATGTTTAAGTAAAAAGAGATTCTGGGCTTTTTTAAAACAATCTTTGAGATTGTTATTTTTTTTTTGCCCGCTGTTAAGTGATGAATGCAATTGCTTTCACGATGTATAGTGAAATGCAATATATTCTGAAAACAGCAAAAAAAAGGCCAAAAATTTTTTGGGGGAAAATATGTAAATACGTGTACTGTGTTATATAATGATTTATTAAATATTAATACTTTTTTCTTTTTTTTCAGATTATGAAAGAAAATTTTCGAAAAAAACCTACCATTTTTTCAAGTAATTTCAATTAAATTTTAATTAAAAATTAAATTGTTGGGGAGGAGCTTAGCGCGTGATCAAGATGGCCGCGTGAGCCTAGAGCTCCCGAGACCCTCGCTCCCTCCGGCAGCTATCCTGTCTATTATCCTGCTTTTGATGCCCGGAATATTGGAGGGGAGCTGTTGCTGAGGCGAGAGTCGCTGTCCGGATCGAAATCGTCCACCGGAGACCGAAGTTGTACTGACTGGAAGTTTGTGGCCTACTCCCCGCACGATGCCCGGGCCTTGCGTTGGCACAGTGCCCGTGCACTAATTGAACAACAGCGGCCGTGCTGGGGACGGGTCAGCGGAGGGAAGGTGGTTCCACTTTCACTTTCACTTTCGCCTTCCAGTCTCCACAGCGCCCGGGACGGGGCGTGCGTAGTGCCAGCCACTGGTCGCATGGTTGATTACTCTGTATGGGCAAGGAGAGTGTCTGCAAGGCAGATTGCGATGTCGACCAAATCGGACGCCGACAAACAGAAGCCCAAGAGTACCAGGCGGGGCAGTTACACCCAGACTAACAACATGGACCGGTATGCCCACCAGAAGGGGTCTCCGGGCGGATCGGGCCCGATACTAGACGCCTCGAAGGACGCGACACCTCCCCCCACAGAACTGACCCTGCAGGATATTATGGGGGCCATCGAAGGGATGAAGTCCTCGATTGGGCAACAATTTGAGACCCTGGCACAAAAAGTGGATGCCATATCGATTGACGTCAATCTGGTTCGGGCAGACCTGGGGAAAACTAATGAGCGGGTTCAGTCCTTGGACCTCAAGACTGCCGGCCTCCTGGGCGACGTCTCCGGCCTCCAGCAGGAAGTCCGTACCCTGCGGACGGCAAATGATCACTTCGCCCGACGGTTGGAAGAGTTCGAAGGCCGTGCAAGGCGCAATAACGTGCGCATCATTGGGGTCCCGGAAAATTCGGAGGAGCAGTCGGTGGACCTGTTCGTGGAGGACCTGGTGGTGAACCATCTGGCGCCCAAAGGCCTCAGTAAGTTCTTTGCTGTCGAACGGGCCCACAGAGTCCCTGGCGGGAGGCCCAAGGTGGGGGCCCCTCCGAGGCCGATTGTCGCCAGGATTTTTAACTTCAGGGACCGAGATGCCATTCTGCAAGCATCGCGGGTGGCCGGCCCGCTGCCATTCCAGAACACTACTGTAAGTTTCTATCCGGACTTTACCCAGATGGTGCAGAAGCAACGGCAAGGCTTCCTGGCGGTCAAGAGAAGACTACGTGAGATGGGACTAAAATATGCCATGCTCTTCCCGGCCAGGTTGCGGGTGGTGTTCGAAGAGCGGACTTTCTTTTTTGAGTCTCCTGACATGGTCGGAGACTGGCTGGACACATTGCCCCAAGGACGGACTGGCGTGGAACGCTCCGGTGGCGCAGATGGTGGTGGGGATGAACACTGAGCCAGGACTTAAGTACTAGGACTCCGGTTCTTCCGGGAGGTTGATAATCCGGGGGGTAGCGGGGGCAGTAGGGGAGCCTTTTCCTCCTCTGGGGTTCTTTTCGTAGATTAGTAGTTTTAAGGGGCGACAGGCACACTGCAAGTTGGGGGGCACTTTAGAGCTTACGCAGGGGTGCAGGGTGGGGGGTGGATGTGGGTTGTTGTTGGGGTTGTTGTTGTTCTTTGTTATGCAAGGCGTAAAGATGCAAGCTTCTGTGACTCGGGTCTGGTTCCACGCGGGGGGTGGTGGTCTCCTTACATGTTGGGATGGGGGGTAGGGGCCTAAAAATACTCAGTTGGAATGTAAATGGCTTGGGGGATCGTATAAAGCGTGGGATTGTCCTGCAATTTCTGAAGCGATGTACCCCTGATATTGTCTTATTGCAAGAGACGCACTTGATTGGTAACACGTGCTATGCACTCAATCGTAAAGGCTATAAATTTGTTGCACATTCCGGGTTTTCCTCGGGTTCTAGAGGGGCGGGAATACTAGTCAGGTCCTCTCTGCCATTCGAGGTTGACTCCACTACCGTTGACGATAGGGGACGCTTTGCGGCAGTAGCGGGGCGGTGGGAGGGCAGGACCCTGGTCCTGGTGTCGGTTTATGTCCCCCCTGCATTGCAGCCCTCTACACTAGCGGACTTAGAGAGGACATTGTTGGATCTCCCAGAAGGAATGCTTGTGGTGGGTGGCGACTTCAATGCGGTTGGCTCTGGCCTGCTCGACAGACACCCGCAGAGGAGTTCGGGGGGGGCTCAGAAGTGGCTTCCTGATTTTATAGATACCCTTGGGCTGGTTGATTGTTGGCGACTGTTGCATCCCACACAACGACAATATACTTTCCACTCAGGGGCGCATGGCAGTCTCTCCAGAATTGATTATGTCCTTACCCTAGCTGCACACGCCTCCTTCGTCTCTGAGGCCAGGCACATGGCACGAGGCATTTCTGATCATTCCCCGGTGTGGATCTGTATGGATGTTGGCAGAGGAGTGGGTGGTAGGGTGGCCCCAATTAACCCGTGGTACTTCAGGGACCCTGCGACTCGTAGTGCGGTACTGAAGGCGGTCGACCGTTACTTTCAAGAAAACCTTGGTTCGGTCACGTCGGCGGTGTCCTTGTGGGAAGCGTTCAAAACAGTGATTAGGGGTGAGGCCCTCTCCTTGATAACAGCGGCCAAGAGTCGTAGAGACGCGGAGGTCGCCCAGCTTGAGGCAGAGATCGCGGACCTAGAGTTGGCTCTGGAAGGGGAGGTCACGTCGGAGGCGCTGCACAAGTTGAGCCTTAAACAATCGGAGTACAGGGCCCTCGTGACGGATGCGGCCAAAGCCCTGAGTAGGGAACAGTGGGGCCGTCTGTACGACGTCGGGGACAAGGCCGGGAAATTGATCGCGTGGCTAGATAAAAAGGAGTGGGCCAATCGTGTTGTGCCGGACCTTGTAACGGAGGATGGCGTCATGGTCACGGAGCCGGACGGCATAGTCCAGTGCTTTGCGGATTACTTCCACACGGTCTATACCTCCGTGTCTGACAGGCCAGTGGAGGATTCATGTGAGCTCCTGCGCGATCTTGCCCTGCCTTGCCTCTCCGACATAGACAGAGACGATCTTGATGGCGACATCACAGTCGACGAGATTGCGGGGGCTATCCGCTCTTTGCGCCCGGGCAAGGCCTCGGGTCCGAATGGCCTGCCAATTGAGCTTTACAAACTCCGACCGGACAAGATCGCTCCGCATTTGCGGGCTATGTTTGTGGAGGCGCGGGAGATGGGCTGCCTCCCACTTGACCAGCGCCTGGCAACGATCGTGGTCATCCATAAAGATGGTAAGCCCAGGAACCGGTGCAGCTCATACAGGCCGATCTCGCTCCTTAATGCTGAGCCGAAGATCCTTGCCAAAATCCTCGCAAACCGGCTGGTCAGGGTGGTCGGGGATCTGATCCACCCTGACCAATCTGGCTTCATCCCGCATCGTAATACCGCGTTGAATCTTAGGCGCATCCATGGAGTGATCGCAAGGGTGGGGACGATGCGGGAGCCGGCCATGGTGGCTGCGCTCGACGCAACGATGGCATTTGACACGGTGGAGTGGGCATACCTGTGGGCTGCGCTTGCGAAATTTGGCTTCGGGCCCGGATTTGTGGGCTGGGTAAGGCTATTATACGAAGGACCTCTCGCCAAAGTCGCAGTTAACGGTAGGGCGTCCCGTCCCTTCGATCTGGGGAGGGGTACCAGGCAGGGTTGTCCTCTATCGCCGCTGTTGTTCGCTCTTGCCCTTGAGCCGCTGGCGGCCTGGATACGATGGCACCCAGACGTGAGGGGATTCGATGGCCCCCTGATCACGAAGACCGCATTTCCCTCTATGCCTACGATATTCTGCTCTATCTTACTTCACCCTGGAAGTCCCTTATAGTTGTTTGCGACATATTGACTTCCTTCGGGAGGAACTCGGGGCTAACCATTAATTGGGGTAAGTCCTATCTGTATGCCCTGTGTGGGGACGTCCCGGTTCCCCCGCGGAATTGCCCGATCCAGATTGCCCGGGAGGGTTTCCTGTATCTTGGGATTTATATCTCTGCCGACCCAACGGTGCGGTATGAGAGGAACCTGCTCCCTCCGTTGGCGCGCCTGCGGCGGGACGTGGCGGGCTGGCGGCGGCTGCCGCTTTCCCTCCTTGGCCGTGCGGTGCTATTCAAAATGATGTCTCTTCCCCGTTTTCTCTATGTCCTGCAGAACACCCAGGAGCTGGTTCCGGCCAGCTACTTTCGGGAGGTTGAGAGTCTGCAGCGTTCGCTGCTGTGGGACGGCCGCCCGCGTATAGCGATAGCAAAATTAACTCTCCCTTGGTACGACGGGGGTATCGCGCTTCCCGACATCCGGAGATACTATTGGGCCTCCCAACTGAGCGCGATCAATCATGGAGTCTACGGTCCGGCGCTTGGCCCTGGCTTTGCTATGGACCGGTGGTTGCTGCGGGGTGGTGGCTATTATAGAGCACTTTATTCGAAGCCACCGGCTGGGTCCCTCACAGGGCCGACCGGGGTGGCGGTGCACGTGTGGAAGACAGTCACGAACTCCCTGGGATGGAAGGATAGGCTCACCCTCGCCACTCCGTTGTATGACTCGGACATGTTGGGGAACCTCTGGCACTCTAAGGGATTCGACAAATGGGATCTGATTGGCATCTCCAGGGTGGGGGACATGCTGACCAAGGGGCGGATTAAGTCGTTCGATGAGCTGCGGTCGGAATATGCGCTTGAGGGCACGGAATACTTCCGGTATGCGCAGGTGCGCCATGCGCTGCAGTCGGTCCTCGTTCAGGGGGAAAAGGTGCCTGAGTCCTCTCCATTGGAGGACCGGATCCTGGACGGCCATATGCCGGAGAGCACAATCTCCCTAATTTACAAAAAGCTTGTGAACGTTCGGACCGATCTCCTCCTGGGGGTGCGGGACCAGTGGACTAGAGACGGCCTTGAGCTGGACGATGAGGACTGGCAGTACGCGGTCTCCTCTCCTAAGGAGGTCGCAATCCCCGCCAGGTTGCGGCTTGTCCAGCTTAAGATACTCCACAGAGTCTATGTCACTGGGCCCCGATTGGTCCATATGGGTTTTTCCGAGGACGGGCTGTGTAAGAGGGGCTGCGGGATGGTGGGCACCTTTCTGCACATAATATGGGAGTGTGGTGTGATTGCGGAACTATGGAAGCGGATTCACGTTGTTATGCAGGAGGTCACGGGCATTGTATTGCACCCAGAGGCGCGGCGCTGTCTCTTGAATGTGTGGGGTCCTACAGACTACGACGCGGCGCAGATTCAATGGGTGACCCTAGGTAATATGGTGGCTAAGCGAGATATTGCAAGATTGTGGGGATCCCCTAGCCCTCCCACCCTGAATGCTTGGAAGGACAACATGGACTGGTGCATGTTCCGGGAGAAAACGGTGTATAGTGCGCGGGGGAGGCCCAAGAAATGGCATAAGGTATGGGGAGGTTGGAACCAGTATAGGGGGTACATATGTTTGCCTCCTGCCACTGAACCACTAGAGGAGCAACTTTCCCCCTAGCCTCGCGTCCGACTCGGGTATTTCTGATGCACCTCTGCTAGAATGTTAGCGCCTCTGCTTCTCCCTCCTCCTCTCAATCGGTGGCTTGAACTGATGTTGGAAATGGGGCCGCCCCCTCGCTGAGAGCTGACGCGAACTTATGATGTATATTGCCTTGCTTGTTGTGTTCATTTTTAAAAATTGGAACCTTTGTTTTTATCCTGTATGAGAGCTGTAGATGACTGCACGTGTCGATTGAGGAGCTGCCGGACCTCCGGGTTGTCGGCTGAATAGCAGTGTATCTGAATTATACGAATAAAGGTTTTTAAAAAAAAAAAAAAAAAAATTAAATTGTTGGTTGGGTCAGGTAAGTCAGAAATTAGATGGTCCCTTTCTTCCACTTCTCCTCAAACAGATTTTTAGTATTTAGTTATTAATTCCTCTAGGATCTTGAGATGTGGTAATTGATTTTTTGTGTTTTAAAAAAAAAATAATAATAAATTACGCTTACCGTACGCGTACGGTAAAAAAAAAAAAAATAAGTTTTAAAGAAAAAATAAAAAAAAGCTGAGAGGTAAGGTTGGCTCTTAAAAGAGCCGTTGTGTTCATGCAGGGACAGAGGAAAGGAAGAATGGGAACATTAGCTGGTAGGACATATGTGCTGGTCTATTTTGTTGTTAATGAGGGGAAGACTGGTCTCCCTATGAACAATTAGACCATGGCAAAATGAACACCGCATAGTAACCCTCGCAAACCGATGGTTCGTTTCCACAGGATCAGAAAAAGGTGAATCTGCCCCCACAGATGAAGGGCTCTGCTGAGCTTCCGAAGAAGGACTCGGCTGAGCTGCTGTGGATGTGCTTGCTCGACTTACTGAAGAGTTGCCTCTAGTATGTCGTGCATGTGTCCTAGGATGTACATCCTCAAGGTGTCTCAACATAGTGTGATTCCCGAAGGAATACTTCTTGTTGGGATTTCCTCTCGAAAGTACACGCTGGCACAGCTTGCAAGTCACCAATGCAGCATTTACTTTTTTCTCACCCTCAGGAAAACTGAAATACTCCCATATGAAAGAGCTCTTCTGTTTCCTCTTTCTCTGCCTGATGGTGGTGCTGCTAGCCTCACTCTCAGCAGAAGAGTGCTGTTCTGCCATCGTATCACAAAGACAAGCCAGCTCCTTCTCCTAAGGGATCACAAGCAGAAATGAGGGGAATGGGTGTGGTGTAGGAGAGTTCTAGAACTGAAACTACTTTGAACCAATCAAAAGTTTTGTTTTATGATCACATGACCCACCGTGCGCGTACGTTACGCTTACGTTACGCTTACGGAGCGCTTACGGTGCGCTTACGGTAAAAGTACGCATGCGCGTAAAAAAGACACGCGCTAGCGCGCATGCGCAGAACAGTCACTCCCCAACACTTCCGCGTAACGTGCGCGTGTAGCGTACACGCTTACGCGCGCCATACGCAGTACGCACGGTTACGTAAATTGCGTAACCATACGCAAAATGAGTACTATTATTACGAACATTACGCAAACCGTACGCTTACCGTAAGCTTACCGTACGCGCACTTAAAAAAAAAAAGAAAAAAAGAAAGGAAAAAATGAATTTCTATGTTATACTAATATATCTTACCTGTTTGGTTAAAAAAAAAAGAGAAAAATTAATATATTGCAGAATTAAAAAAAAAAAAAATAGTGTTTTAAGAGAATATAAAGTTAAAAAAAAACAAAAAAACTTGCATTTAAAAAAAAACAAAACACATAATATAATAATTTATAATAAAAAAATCATACAAAATCAATGAAAAAACCATGGGAATCACACATGTTTTAGGTAAGAATTATCATTTAAAAAACCATACAAATTCACTGAAAAAAACATGGGTTTCACACACGTTATAGTTAGGAATTAGCATTTAAAAAACCTTTGAAATTCACTGAAAAAACCATAGGTTTCACACACGTTATAGTTAGGAATTAGCATTTAAAAAACCTTGCAAATTCACTGAAAAAACCATAGGTTTCACACACGTTATAGTTAGCGGACATTTCACTCATAAAAAACCATTGAAATTCCCCCGGTATAGTTAGTTAAGCTAACTATAACTCGCGCACCCGCAATCCACTGCTGATAACGTCACATATTACATCACTCATGACATGGTCAGTGACATCACTCATGACATCACTGATCGCGATCACTTCTGGATAATGACATATATGATATGGTATTAATTGATTTTGTATAGTATTTGTCCACCTTTTAATCGTTTCCTAAATGTCTATTTGCAAATAGAGCTGCTAATTATCATGGGGTGCAGCTCCATAAAGAGTCCCTCGAAGAGGATTTCCTCTTTGAGACCCTTAGCGTGCACAAAAATCATCACACATGTTACCCATGCTCAAAGGAATGATTAGGCATGTCCACGATATTTTTAAGGATCCGGCCAGGGCACGTATCCTTACCCCTAGGGTAGATAAAAAAATATAAGTCTGCACCATCTGACCCAGTGTACATAAAAGGACAACTACCATTGGATTCATTAGTGGCATCCAACGCACGTAAAAGAGCCAACTCCCAAACTACAGGAGATGCTTCACCCCCAGATAAAGAATCTAAGGGGCATATCAACAAGGCAGCAATAAAAAATTATCGCCGCCTTAGTGCCAGTTTCCGGCGATAAAGCGGTGATAATTTTATCGCCCTATCAACAAGGCGATGCTAACCCCTGTTAGCGTTACTTTTCCAGCGATAGCAACCGGAATTTTATCGCCTTTCAAGCCAGCGATAATTAACGATAATGACATGCAAAGTAGACGTTCCTGACTGAAATCCCACGAAAAAGTCGCTAACACAGCTGCTCACTATTAACAAGGATATCTCCAAACCGCTTAGCTACAAAAACTCCAGTTTTTAATAGCTGATATAAACCTGACTTACACTGGAGATAAGGGGGAGTATATAAGGGAGAGTCAGCCCGAGCTTCCCCAGAACAGCCACAGAAGCCATGGAGGTAGTCATCATGCAGATTGGAGTCCCACCAAGGCAGCAACAACAACCACCGCCAATGCCACCACCACCTGGACCACCACCACCCATGCAGCGACGAAGAAGACAGCGGGCACTGCGCAGGCGTGTCTACCTCACAGACTTAAGGCCAGAGGAAGTCATAGCCCACTACAGGCTCAAAAGGACATCCATCCAGCACATCCTGACCCTCATTGCTCATAGGCTGACGCCACCAACACAGCGGACAACCAACATCCCTCCGCAGGCAAAACTGCTCACTGTGCTGCACTTCTTGGCCTCTGGGACATTCCAACCAACAACAGCCAGAGTCGGTGGAGTATCACAGGCATCCTTCTCAACCTTCCTCCCACTGTCTTGGATGGCATACTCAGCCTGATTCCTCAGCACCTACACTTCCCCAACACTGTGCAGGAGAAGATTGCCATCAAGCAAGGATTCCATGCCATTGCTGGCTTACCACAGGTGATCGGTGCAATTGACTGCACACATGTACCATTTGTGCCTCCTGCGGACAGCGAACACATCTACCGCAACAGGAAGCACACCCTTTCAATGAATGTGCAGGCAATAGTGGACCACAGCGGACTGTTCACAAATGTCGTTGCCAAATTTCCAGGGAGTGTGCATGATGCATTCATCTTCCGACACTGCATCATAAACCAGCGCTTCCAGGAGGGCACATATGGAAATGCATTGCTTGTCGGTAAGTACCAACTGAACACACCACATGCACAAAAAACACAATCATGTTGACCCATCCATTTGAATATTTTTATTTGGCATATTTGACCATAAAAAAATTACACTTTACAAATACTTAATACATGATTTGTCCCAAGGTTTTACCATAAAACAGTATACTACACAATAAAAGCCTGCTAAAATATATCATAAAAGGCTCACGTATAAGGGCACTTAGTTCATCACCAAGGCAGCAAGGGTTTGCTTATACATTAGCTATACATTTATAAAAAATCTCGCATAGACCCCAGATCATAGATAAGATCGAATTTTCAACCTATGCCATTTCACTCATTGACTCCTGTATAGCAATTAAAAACCTTCCTATTGCACATGCCACATTTAAAAACCTCATATTTGTCAGTAAACTAAGTGCTTCGTCTCTACTGAAGCTTTCATAAACAATAAAAATAGGTTTTAAAAAAAAATTCCATTCTTCTAAAAAGCGCAAACAGTCCAGCAAAATATGTTCGCTACTGCATTTTACTTGTAGGCCACATGAGCACAGGCCTTGGTCGTTCGACATAAGTTATTTTATCTTCCCATTAATGTTACTTGGGTTCAGGCCGACTCTGGGAAGTAGACTTCATGGAGGAGCCCAACACTGGTTTTGTTTTAAAGTCTCTTAAAAAAATCTTCCTTAGGGAGGGATTACCTAAAGAAATGGTTTCAGATAATGGTGTTCAGTTTATTTCCATTGAGATGAGAGATTTCCTGGAGAAGAATGCTATGGTTCACAAACGGATTGCTCTTTATCATTCACAAGCAAATGGTTTGGTGGAAAAAATGAACCGAACACTGGTTGAGTGCATTCAATGGTCTATTCAGAATTCTGTTCCTGTTCAAGAGGCTGTTGAGAGCATGTTGTGGTCTCACCGCACTACTCCCAATGGGTAAGAGTCCCTTTGTACTTATGAGGGGGCGTTATTCAACGTCAAAGTTGTGTCCTGCATGGTTAAGGTCTTATGGGTCTAAAATGGACAAAAGTAATCCTGTTGATGAGACTTTACGCTCTAAAGTAGAATTGTACCAGAGCAAGATGAAAGAGTAGTATGATGAAAAGCATAGAGTTGGTGTAAATCACACAAAGATTGAGGTGGGGGATTGGGTTTAAATCAAGATTCCTACACATGTTGTAAAAGGTAATTCTAAGATCAAAGATCCTGTACAGGTTGATGCAGTGTCCAAAAATGCTGTTAGGGTCAAAGGACGTGAATGGGGGAATAAGAATAGAGTACATACAATCATTACCAATAGTGAGAAGGAGAGTGTGCATGGTACGAACAAACGACTGAAAGGTTTTGGCATGTCTGATGCCAGTATGCGAAGTAATACTGAGAAGGAAACTCTTCCTGTTGCTTTGCGCAGAAGCAAGAGGTTTGTTTCCAAACCCATCAGAGTTCATGATGTATAGAGTGTTCTTAGTTTATATTTTTTTCCTTTGGAGAATTTTAGATGATATATATATATATTTTCTTTCCATTTAATTGTTCTTTTCCCAATTTGTTAATTGGGACTGTTGGTTTAATTAAAATGTTTATAAAAGAAGGGAAATGTGTTGTGATGTCATGTATTACGCATTCCAGGCTATCTCGTATTGGAATGTAGAATGCGTGAACATCATGTTCTTCAAATTCCATGTGAGACCGTTGCTGTCGGGAAGCTGATGAGGGTTGACTAATAAACAACTCTCTCCTGCCTACTCTTCTGTTGCTGCGTCATCCTTGACTTCCACACTCACCCGTCCTATCAAGCCATTTTTAGGTTGAGCCTACTAGACCATGCATTATCTGACTGTTTCAAGGCATATTGTAACTTAACAAGAACACCAAGGGACTTGGAGCTCACCCATTGGTTTGCTTTCTTTGTCACTCATTTGCCCGGTTGTTTATTAGTGTCCCAGCTTGTCAGTCTTGTGTTTTCCCTCCCATACAGCATAGACTCTTTACAATCTCTCTAATATACTGGTATCACTGCTTCTACTGCTTGGATATCAAACACTTCTTTTTCCTTTTGTGTAAAGCACTCCATTAGAGTGCATGTGGTTTTCGAGCTGTCTCCCCCATGTACATCTCTTCTCTTACACTCTGTGGTGCTCCCTTTTGCCCAACTGGTTCCCCTCGCACCCTCCCTCTTACGTTCACCTATGTGCTTCTTCCCATTGCTCCCCCACTTATACTCTGTGTTGCTTTGCCCAAACTCTATGTTGCTTTTACGTATCTTCTAGCCCTGGCCCCTGTTTTTTTCACAACCCTTCCCGTAGTTGCTTTCGCGGTAACCGTGTTGCTTAACTGTTCGACCCCCTTGTTGCTTCTGCTCTCCGACCTAGTTTAAAAAAAAAAGCTCATTCATAGATTTTTTTTTTTTAGTTACTGATCCAATATAGATCGGTAACTTAAAATGAAAAAAAAAAGTCCGGCCTCATTTTGTAGGTGGTGCATGCATTGTGCACACAGCAACAAAATGAGGTGAGCAACTGCATCAAATCCTTTCATTTAAAAAAAAAACACTTTGAACACACGGCACAGCATTGCGGATGCTGTGCACCAGGGCTAAAAACCATCGGCAAAGTCAACACCTCACAAAGGCGAGACCTATGTCGCACTGTGACTTGCTACTTTACATGGCTACGTAATTGATTGTAATCTATCTGATATGGACTGTGTTAGGAATGTGTGGCATTGATTAGCATGCCTGACAATTTGATTGTGATACTCACTAGCATTTTTTGTCACTTGCCTCACTACCTAACTTAAATCACTTTCCTCCCACCCCTTCCACTCAGTCGGACACACCAATGATGGTTTTTAATGTTTTCTGTAAAATGTTTCCTTGAAGAATTTGCATCATGTGTTCAGTGTGATTAAATAACACTTGAGCACCATTTAACCCCTTGCATGCCCGCCCCTTTCCCCGCCCAGTGCCGCGCCTTGCATTAGCGGGCAGAGTTCATGACGAGCTGGACTCGTCATGGGCACAGCGCCACCGCAGCCCATGACGAGTCCAGCTCGTCATGGGCACTGAAGGGGTTAACTCTTTTTTTTATTCATTGTTTTTGATTTATCTTTATTGTTTCTATTTACACTGTATTGATGTAATAGTACTGGGAGCACTCCCTTCTATACTGTTCTACACCCAGGTCCCAGTGAGTTTGGGTATACCCTTCTCTATAACGAAACGTGTTCGAACAAAGCAGCAACAGAGCTCCCAAGTTTCCAACATGAATAAGTGAGTAACTCAGCCAAGTCCATGTTTCTTCGCATTGAAGTACCTTTACAGGGGTCTCCAACCTTTTCTGTACTGAGAGCTACTTCTGTTAAAGCGCATTGAGAGCTACTAATGATATTAGTGTTGATAGTTTCAATTTTCTTATATGTATATTAATTCACCCAAGCAAAAGCTTGCTAATTTATTAAGCTAGGCTGCACACAGGTGAGCTACACTAGCTCACAAGCTAATGGTTGGAGACCATTCAATTATAAATTCAGGACAAGTCCTAAAAAGCAAAGGTAAAAAAGCATTGGCACAGCCAAGAGGTCTCACCTTTGGGCCTTGCCATTGTAGATCTATTGGCTGTGCGAGTGCTTTTTGCGGTCCAGCATTGCAAAAAGTCAAACAAATGTTACAGCTGATGCTGGACATTATCGGCACAAAAAAGTGTGATGCTGTAAATGCGTGCATATGCCATTACACATGCGCACCTGGGTGTTATGACGTTATGGCGGCCCCATTCTCCGACGTGTGTGCATGCATCATCACACCACAGCCATTTTGAATTTTGTTTTATTGTACTCTTCCAACACGGCGGACACCCATCTAGCAGTGATACATTAAAAACATATATATAAAAACGTACGCTAAAATGCTTTTTTTTTTGCCAGGCCTCCATGAAATATCAAAAGAGATGTTTTCATAATAGTTTAGAAAAAAGAATTGTAACCCAATTACCAGCCATTTCTTCCATTCTGCACAGTTACTAACAAGTGTATATTCAGGTAGGTCTGGTTGAAATGTTAACAATGCGACAGTAATCTGAGTAATTTTAGTAGCTACTCTAGTGATGTGAAATTACCGAAATTAGGCCATTATGGCATCTTGAGTATTTAAGAGCAATTTGGGCCAATAATCCTACGTCAGGAGCACATGAACGACAAACTAAGAGAGTGAGCGGCTGCTGGAGACTGCTGTTCGTGCCCTGTTGTATTTAGTGCTATTTTCTTAGTGCACAATGCATTTTCTGTCCGAATTTAGATGCGAGGGTGCATTTTGCACTAAGTAAATTGTGTTCAATGCTGGATCACACTTCTCACATAATTACGAGTAATTTTGTGATAATTACACAAGATAGAATTAGGCCAGCTACTCTTACCCCTATATTCAGTGCCTTAATCAGTTCCAGGATACATAGATTTAGGGTTAGTAAAGTCTGATCGCTGAACTACAGTCCTGTCCGGTGCGGGTCATTTGCCCCCCGCTTGCCCTCAGGAGGAACATCAAAAAGAGAGGAAGCGCAGAGAGGTGCAAAAGGAGCTAGAGTCGTTATGCAAAGTCAGGCCAAGAAGACACATAAGAAAAACACAAAGAGAGGAACGATTTTGAATGGAGCTAGTCCTAGTCCCCTATATATTACGATAATCAAACAAAAGAAGTACCAGTTCTGTACTTACAATTACTGCTTCAGAGAAAACTACAGGGTTGCAGGGAAATAATTATTTTTATTAAAAGAACCCTCACCTACCAACTTATTTGGGGGCATGCTTCATCAACGGGTTCCAAACTAGGACGCTGAGTGCATTTTGCACGCAGCAAGCAGGAAAATGCACTATAAAAGGCCCCCAAGCAGGCCAAAAAAAAAAAAGAAAAACAAAATGGATACCAGATAAGAGACCAGAGACATGGAGGAATTGGTGCGTTAGTGTGAGCCGCGCAGGGATTGGAAGGAGTACAGAGTGACGTAGACGCTCCAGGATTGGTGCGTTGGTGTGAGTCGCGCTGTTATTGGACAAAAGATTTGTAACTGTACGGAAGGGACTAGAGAGTTTTGGTAAACGCTGAAATGTATTACCAAGAGGGGAAAAAGAAGAAATCATTGTTCGGTAAAATAAGGAAATGGTTTGACAAGGATAAGGACATTAAAACAAGAGAGGGTGAATTGTTACCTCCGACGAAAACACCTGCATCCTTCATGGTTGCGAAATATGGGTATCATACTTGTATATGGTTGGACAACTGGGTTAGGTATACAAAAGAAGATGGTGTTTTAGCTTTCCCAGAACATGGTTCATTTAATTTGGCTGTGTTGAGAAATTTACGGGAAAAGATGTTATGTCTTGAGCCGAGACCAAGGCCGACACAGTTCGAGGCATTGGTAGAATGGGAAGATGAGGTGCATGAACGAGAGAAACAGAGAAGTGGTAGCCAGTATAGGTATATGTTTGGGAGGAAATATGATCGTGAAACTCATCATGATCGAATGAGGAGATGGCGAGATGTGAGTATGACAGAGGGACTATATCCTATGAGGACAGTTGAAGAAAAGGAGGATAGGAAGGAAGCAGGGAGGTTACCTGATGCAGAAGTGAAAAGGTTTGGAGCTAATGATTATGAGGATGAGGTTCTAGATGACATGATTTACAAGAGACCACCTCCATATAGACCAGAACCAGAAGAGAACACGCCAGTGACTACGCCAATAAGAAATACATTGCGCATTATTGAGACTGAAATTGTGTCCCCTGATTTGAAAGGTGGTAGCTCTTTCGCGGAAAGGGAAAGAGAGAAAGAGCGAGAAAAAGAGGATCGAATTAGTGATGAGAAAACAAGAGAATTAGCCAGAACAACATCTGAGCTGACTGAGAAGATCAGAGAACTGACAAAGAACCTAGAAGCTGTTACGGTACCTGTAACCATAGGTCCGGTTATGCCTGTTTTTGATAAGCAGAGGACGGGTGAAAGTGGTTTAACGGTTCCATATATAGGGAATGGATTGGCTAGTTCTTCGGAAGACTCAGGAAGAAGGATGAGAGAAAATCAGTTGAGGCATACTATAGGCGATGATGAGTTAAACGTACAGTTTAATTCAAAATTGAATACCAGTTGTGAAGGAATGCCGATATTGGAACCACAGAGGATGGCAGAACCAGTGAGCACAGTGAAAAAGTCTACTGAAATAACAGCTGAGGATTTGAATGATTGGTTGAAAGTTCTTCAAAAGAAAGAGAAAAAATCTCAAGCAATTGATGTGGCCAGGTTGCGCATAGAATTGGAAGAGCTTATTGCAGGAACGGTTTCTATGGAAATTCTGAGAGATCATCATGATGGTGAATTGTTATATATGTGCAAGAGTATCACCTGGAGGGCTAAAAGTACACATGATAGGTTAAGAGGAATAGCAAGTGAATTGGGAGTAGATATGGATAAAGTGAAGGCTTTGCAGAAACCTTATCGAGTGGATTTTTCTGAAAAGGATATAGAAAATTTGAATAATGTAGGCAGAACAGGGCAAATTAAGGAGATGATTTCCTTGTTGCGGAAATGGGGTGATGTAGAAAGATGGAAGGACAGGTGGTACAAAGAAAGGCAAGAATCGGTGGACAGGACTTATTCAGCATTTCCAGTGAGGGAAAAGGAGAAAACAGTGGATGCTTATCCAATGAGAGAAATACCTGGAGGAGGATATGTACATGTTCCATGGACTAGACAGGATATTTTGTCATTTACAAATGATTTCCCTCGACTGAGAGAAAAGCCTGTCGAGTGGTATAGGCAGGTAGACGGGTTTGTGAAATTGTCAAAAGTGCTGTGGATTGACCTGAATAGTCTTTTTGATATAATTGTTCCGGCAGACTTGTGGGCTGAGTGTAAAATAACCATAGGTTGGCCAGATAAGGAATACCCAAGAGATCAAAAGACAGGAGCTCCAGATCCAGAAGTTATGAGGAAATACGATCAGGTTATTGTGTTTCTGAAAAACAAGGTACCTCCGAAAGAGACAGACTGGGTTAAAATAGATCGAACACATCAGGAAGCAAAAGAATCAGTTCATGCTTTCTATGAAAGGCTGATACTAGCTTTTAAACAGTTCAGTGGAGATGAACACCTGTGTGACATAGATTTGAGTCATTTTGTATACAGATTTGTATATGGCCTGAGACCTGAGATTAGTGAAAGAATTCGGGAGCATACAGTTGATTGGCAGAGTAAGAAAATTGATGAAATCCTGAGACATGCTAAGTACTTCAGTGATGAAATTGAAGCAAAACAAAGGAAGTTGAAAGAGAAGGCAATGTGGGCACAGGTAAAAGTTGCAGAAAGACAAGAAGCACAGTTGGTGGAACAGGCAAATAATTCAGGAAATAGGCCCAGATTTGCAGGAAAAGGAAAGGGAAGCTTGGAGGAGGCCAAGAAGAAGTTCCCTTGCCACAATTGTGGTCAACTGGGACATTGGAGATCCGAATGTACAAATCCACCATTAGTAAGTAATGAGAATAAAACTTTGAACCAACAGGTGCAGAACGAGGGGTGTAATCATCAGCAGCAACAACAGAAGGGTGTTAAGCAGCAGAGTCAAGAGCCAAAACCGCCCTTGCCGCAGAATAGAGGGTCCCAAAAGTACAGCCAGGATTCGGGATTCTACAATGATGAGCAGGTAAACAAACAGAGACGTTCGAACCCGGTACAGCAGTACTGGTTAAAGAAGGAAGGGAGTGAGTCTGAGAGTGATGATTGACGGTGCCGAGGAGAGGAGGAAGAGTGCATACTTGGTGCAACTCTAGAAATAGACCAGGCAGGACCATTAGTGGATGGGAAAATAAATGAGGAAAGTGTTACTTTTTTAGTAGACACAGGTGCAACGAGATCAACTGTCAGGTCAGCAGATGTGAGAAATCTTCCTCTCTCGGACGAAGCAATCCAAGTAGTGGGTGTAGCAAATACACAGATTAAGACTCGTCTTACTGAACCAGTAAGGGTAAAGATAGGGAAATTTTCGGACATGCACAGATTTGTGGTCTGTGACACCAGTCCAGTGAACTTGTTAGGTAGGGATTTGTTGTGTAAGATGAATTGTACAGTTTTCTGTACTCCGGATGGAATAGCTTTTCAGACACCGGATGAGGATGTCTTGTACAGGATGACTCTAGATAATAGAGAAAGTGAAATTGTGAGTACATATGCTGTCTTTAATCCAGATGATTTACCTAGAGAGTTAAGAGACACAGTGAAAACAGCAGTTTGGGATTTTACTGGAGAAGATGTGGGATTGATGAATAATGTAGATCCAGTGAAAATTTCAGTGAAAGAGGGAATTACTTATCCTAATATTCCTCAGTACAAAATTACACCAGAAATAATTGAGGGAATAACGCCTATAATTGAGAAAATGATCCAGCAAGGAGTTTTGAGAGAATTACTGAGTAGTCAGTGTAATTCACCGATAATGGGGCTAAAGAAGCCTAATGGGAAGTTCAGGATTGTACAGGATTTGAGAAAGATTAACAAAATTGTGGTGGCATGTTGTCCCATTGTGAGATAATGCAAGTAAAAGAATCTTGCTACGGAGCAACCTTCCCTGGGTGCAAATGCTACTAATTTTAAATCAGTTTACCTTTATATACAATCTTTTTTGTGACTGGTAATTCTCAAAAACAGTTTCATTTCACGAACAATATTTTCAGCAACATAATAGGTTTTTCAAACCAACATTTAATTATTGTTCAAATCACAATAATAATTTGTTCATTTCAATTTATACATAGGTCAAAACTTTAGTTATATTCATGCTCGCCCAATGCATTTCGGGCCGTTTAGTGGCCCTTCTTCAGGGGCAGATCTAAAAACAAGATGAAAGTAAAACAATAAATACAATCGTTTCAACTTTATGAGTGCAGACAACAGCTACAACATATCAAAAAAGCATACTAGATACAACAGTGCGTGACATCTCTTCGTTTTTTCGAATTAGTACTGATTTTGTGAATGTGTGAAAATAGTCAGAACGGAATGATTCTAGAAGAATACCCTTATGGAACCCAGTCACCCGAAGTGGAAAAATAATACACAAGAACACGTGTAAGTAAAAAAACCACATGCTATGCATACCTGATGACCATGTATTAAACACGCTCTGTGAAGCAGGAGAGAAAAAAACATACCAATCCTTATTCGAAAAAAACAACACTATGACCTCAAAACAAGCCAAACTTTAAATAAACAAAACCTCTTTTACACTGACCTTGGTTCCTGACCAACTTTTTGAAAACAAATACCCCCACTCGGTATATCGAACTCGAACGGGAATTCTAAAAGAAAAATCCAGTAAGCAGATTACCATCCGCGTAATACACCTCAATGCAGCTGTAATTACTCAAAATGACAAAGAGAGCGTCCGCTCACCTTTTCAAAACCTCTTCAAAGTAGACGATACCAATAACCAAACGGAAACCGTGCTCCTATACCGATGCAGCTCTCCACATCCGCGTCTACCATATATGGAACACTAGTCACTAACAGCGAAAAAGGACTAAACCTATCTACTTCGTAAATCTAAGCGCGCGCCATTTTGGAATGGGGTTTCATGCCTTGTGCTTCCAAAAACTGTGCCAAACAAACAATGTATGAAACACTTGCGTGAATTGCCCACTGGCTTATATTTATCAAAAACAACCAAACCACACGTCCTGTGACCGAAAGCCTTATTTGATATGAAATAAATAAATAAAACACAACCTGTTTTGTGAACTTCGAGGAGAAAAAGTGAATGATAGAACAGTAAAGGATAGTGAGGAAAGACGTTCTGATATCAACAGCAATTGTAAGCTTAAAATCAGTCTGCGTGTCTCCAATGGTGTACAATACGTTTTTTTTAGAGAAAACATCCTAAATCCACTTTCTCGTTGATCCCATGGGGATCTTGAGTATTCAGCTTTTTTATCCAAAAAATCTCCCTTTGTAAGAGTGTTTTTGTTAGATTTTTACCAGGGGTTGGGACCATTTTCTCTATCACTTGGAATTTGAGTTGTGATATAGAGTTTTTACACATGTTCCAATGAACTGCTAGACTGCTTTTTGGGTTGGCGTTTCGGATCGTGCTTTTGTGCTCAGAGATTCTTGTCTTAATTTTTCTCTCAGTTTTGCCAATATATAGCAGTCCACAAGGACATTTTATGGCGTAGATCAAGTTCATCGAGTCGCAAGTAGAATTATGTCGCAATTTAATGGTTTCCCCTGTGAAGGGATGATGTACTTCATCTCCTATGATGACTTTTTTGCATTGCACACAGTTCAAGCACCGTTGTGTCCCTTTATATTCCATTCCATCAGTGTTAGATGTAGTCGAAAGAATTTCTTTGATATTTCTCGACCTTCTAAAGGCAAATAAAGGTTTTTCACGAAAGAGATCTTTGAAATCTTCCTCATTTTGTAACACATCCCAGCGATTCATTAGGATTTTTTTGATTTGTCTGGATACTGTGGAATATGTAGACACAAAAACCTGTCGAGTTAGTTGTACTTTAGGTTTGGTTTGCAGTAGATTTTCTCTGGTCTTTTGCTCAGTTTTGGTAATAGCTTCTCGTAGAATGTTTTCCGGGTAACCTTTAGATGAATACCTTCTCTTCATGCAATCGATGTTTTTTTGGAGCGTTTGTTCTGTGGAGCAAATCCTTTTGGCTCTCAAAAATTGTGAATAGGGGAGATTGTACATCAAATTTTGTGGATGAAAACTTGAGTATAGCAACGCATTGTTTTTGTCTGTAGGTTTGTGAAAGATTTCCGTGTGAATAGCACCATCGGTTATCTTTACCAATACATCCAGGAATGGGAGTGAATTCTCACTGATGTTACTTGTGAATTGTATATGTTCATCCTTTGTGTTTAATTGAGATATCTTAATCTCCAGTTGTTCTGTGTTGTTTTTCCACATGATAAAAATATCATCTATGTATCTTACATACAACAGAAGATTATCCATCCATTCCGGGTCACTGTAAATGTATTGATCTTCAAAATAGGCCATGTAGGTATTAGCATATGCAGGTGCCCCTGCAAAACCCATAGATGTACCTTTGAGTTGTAAGTAATACTGGTTATTCCACTCGAAATAACTGTGGTGCAAACAAAAGTGTAACATTTCCAACAAAAAAACTTTGTCTGTCTTCAGAGTTGTTTGTCTCAATAAGGCCCATTCTACTGCTTGCATCCCTCCCATGTGGGGGATGGAAGTGTATAAAGATTTTACATCCAGCGTGCAAAGTACAGTATTGTTAGTCGTCTGTACATTCTGTAGTTTCTGCAAAAAATGAGTGGTATCTTTTATGTAGGATGTCCATTCCTGGACAATGGGTTGCAGAAAATGGTCAATATATTGTCCAATGGGTTCGAAAATGGTTCCACACCCCGTGACAATAGGTCTAAAAGGTGGATCCAAAAGATCTTTATGGATCTTGGGTAGCATGTATAATCCAGGTTTGTTAGGATTTTCTTTGGTTAGAAATAAACTTGTGTTCTCAGTGATCCATCCCATATCTATAGCTTTAGTGAGAATGGTATTCAAGGTAGCAGACAATTGGTTAATGGGGTCGCCATCGAGGAGAAGATATGTAGAGGTGTCCGAAACATGTTCCGATACTTTTTTGTTGTAAAACGATTGGTCCATGATAACAATGGCTCCTCCCTTATCAGCTTTTTTAATGTTGATATTTACATCATTAGCAAGAGTTCTCAGGGTGAATCGTTCGTGTTTTGTGAGATTGGTTTTGGTGTCGCGTTTAACATTTATCCTGGAAAGATCTTTTTTTACCAAGTTCTCGAAGGCATCTAAGATTTTATGCGACACCGGTGCCTGAAACGTGGACTTACGTTTAAATTCTTCAAATTCCTTTTCTCGATGGTTATATTCTGTGATGTTAAATGTGGAGAAAAAATACTTTAAACGAAGAGTCCGCATGAATCTGAATAGTGTTATCTCATTCTCCAAGGTATTGGTCTGATATGTAGGGACAAACCCTAATCCTTTGTTAAGAATCTTGATTTGGTGATTGGAAAGTTCTTTGGAAGAAATATTGACTACTAAGTTGTTTTCTGACTCCTCAGGTTTTGTCTTGATCTTTCTTTTGCTTCTCCTGGTTTTCCTCCCATTCTTCCTGGGGGTAAGTTGCTGTCCGTAACCTGGGCTAAAAAAGATTTAGACGTAGATGGATGTACATCAGTTTCTTCCGTAGGTGTAGCCTGAGTTTTTTCTCGTGGTTTCTCGAGATTCGGCGGTGGTCTATTAATATTCGTATCTGTGTCAGTTGCCAAACTTTCTTCAGATGAGACATTCAGATTTTTCTTGAAGAATACCCTCTTCTGGGCATATACTTCCGCCCAGGTATATACTTCGTTGAGTTTATAGTCCAACGTGTCTCGTTTATATTTTCTCAGTTTGCCCTCTTGTACTTCTTTCGAATATTTATCAATTTTGTTGTTCATTTCCTCCAATACTTTATTCCAATCTTCAGCATCCATACGAGTTTCAATATCTGTCCGGATAGTTTTTATTTCTTCTGTTATTTCTTGTATGATGACCGCTAGTTCTTCTATCAGTAATAGGATAAGGTCGAGTGAACACTTATTTAGTATTGCATACCACCGATCCATGAAGTCTTTTTTTAAATGGAATCTGAAAAGCATGGGTTTTATGGATAATCTTAATCCTCTGGGAATTCTTTTGGCGCGATGGTATTGCACAAGTGTGGAGGCATGAAGACGTTGATTTAACTGTCGTTTAGTGAGAAATTCTAGTTGTTTTAACTGTTGTTGTAGAGTGTTGCTCTGCACATAGAACGTTTTGACGTCTTGGATCAAGGAGTATATTTCTGATGCTTGTTCGTTTGTATATGCCAACACATTGGCTCGATTGTCGGTTAGACCCGTAATGGTGTCAAAAGACATGACTTTTTTGTTTGGTGCTCTTTCAAAAATAGACAGAGGATACTTGAAATAATGTGAATGTATGAAAGGCACTCAGTGCGATAAGAAAATAATTCGTATAGTTTTTAGGGGTGCTTCCGTGAAGGGGCTGACTGTCTCAACAGACCCTGAGATAAATGTGAGATAATGCAAGTAAAAGAATCTTGCTACGGAGCAACCTTCCCTGGGTGCAAATGCTACTAATTTTAAATCAGTTTACCTTTATATACAATCTTTTTTGTGACTGGTAATTCTCAAAAACAGTTTCATTTCACGAACAATATTTTCAGCAACATAATAGGTTTTTCAAACCAACATTTAATTATTGTTCAAATCACAATAATAATTTGTTCATTTCAATTTATACATAGGTCAAAACTTTAGTTATATTCATGCTCGCCCAATGCATTTCGGGCCGTTTAGTGGCCCTTCTTCAGGGGCAGATCTAAAAACAAGATGAAAGTAAAACAATAAATACAATCGTTTCAACTTTATGAGTGCAGACAACAGCTACAACATATCAAAAAAGCATACTAGATACAACAGTGCGTGACATCTCTTCGTTGTTTCGAATTAGTACTGATTTTGTGAATGTGTGAAAATAGTCAGAACGGAATGATTCTAGAAGAATACCCTTATGGAACCCAGTCACCCGAAGTGGAAAAATAATACACAAGAACACGTGTAAGTAAAAAAACCACAGGCTATGCATACCTGATGACCATGTATTAAACACGCTCTGTGAAGCAGGAGAGAAAAAAACATACCAATCCTTATTCGAAAAAAACAACACTATGACCTCAAAACAAGCCAAACTTTAAATAAACAAAACCTCTTTTACACTGACCTTGGTTCCTGACCAACTTTTTGAAAACAAATACCCCCACTCAGTATATCGAACTCGAACGGGAATTCTAAAAGAAAAATCCAGTAAGCAGATTACCATCCGCGTAATACACCTCAATGCAGCTGTAATTACTCAAAATGACAAAGAGAGCGTCCGCTCACCTTTTCAAAACCTCTTCAAAGTAGACGATACCAATAACCAAACGGAAACCGTGCTCCTCTACGGATGCAGCTCTCCACATCCGCGTCCCAGAGGATTAAGATTATCCATAAAACCCATGCTTTTCAGATTCCATTTAAAAAAAGACTTCATGGATCGGTGGTATGCAATACTAAATAAGTGTTCACTCGACCTTATCCTATTACTGATAGAAGAACTAGCGGTCATCATACAAGAAATAACAGAAGAAATAAAAACTATCCGGACAGATATTGAAACTCGTATGGATGCTGAAGATTGGAATAAAGTATTGGAGGAAATGAACAACAAAATTGATAAATATTCGAAAGAAGTACAAGAGGGCAAACTGAGAAAATATAAACGAGACACGTTGGACTATAAACTCAACGAAGTATATACCTGGGCGGAAGTATATGCCCAGAAGAGGGTATTCTTCAAGAAAAATCCGAATGTCTCATCTGAAGAAAGTTTGGCAACTGACACAGATACGAATATTAATAGACCACCGCCGAATCTCGAGAAACCACGAGAAAAAACTCAGGCTACACCTACGGAAGAAACTGATGTACATCCATCTACGTCTAAATCTTTTTTAGCCCAGGTTACGGACAGCAACTTACCCCCAGGAAGAATGGGAGGAAAACCAGGAGAAGCAAAAGAAAGATCAAGACAAAACCTGAGGAGTCAGAAAACAACTTAGTAGTCAATATTTCTTCCAAAGAACTTTCCAATCACCAAATCAAGATTCTTAACAAAGGATTAGGGTTTGTCCCTACATATCAGACCAATACCTTGGAGAATGAGATAACACTATTCAGATTCATGCGGACTCTTCGTTTAAAGTATTTTTTCTCCACATTTAACATCACAGAATATAACCATCGAGAAAAGGAATTTGAAGAATTTAAACGTAAGTCCACGTTTCAGGCACCGGTGTCGCATAAAATCTTAGATGCCTTCGAGAACTTGGTAAAAAAAGATCTTTCCAGGATAAATGTTAAACGCGACACCAAAACCAATCTCACAAAACACGAACGATTCACCCTGAGAACTCTTGCTAATGATGTAAATATCAACATTAAAAAAGCTGATAAGGGAGGAGCCATTGTTATCATGGACCAATCGTTTTACAACAAAAAAGTATCGGAACATGTTTCGGACACCTCTACATATCTTCTCCTCGATGGCGACCCCATTAACCAATTGTCTGCTACCTTGAATACCATTCTCACTAAAGCTATAGATATGGGATGGATCACTGAGAACACAAGTTTATTTCTAACCAAAGAAAATCCTAACAAACCTGGATTATACATGCTACCCAAGAGCCATAAAGATCTTTTGGATCCACCTTTTAGACCTATTGTCACGGGGTGTGGAACCATTTTCGAACCCATTGGACAATATATTGACCATTTTCTGCAACCCATTGTCCAGGAATGGACATCCTACATAAAAGATACCACTCATTTTTTGCAGAAACTACAGAATGTACAGACGACTAACAATACTGTACTTTGCACGCTGGATGTAAAATCTTTATACACTTCCATCCCCCACATGGGAGGGATGCAAGCAGTAGAATGGGCCTTATTGAGACAAACAACTCTGAAGACAGACAAAGTTTTTTTGTTGGAAATGTTACACTTTTGTTTGCACCACAGTTATTTCGAGTGGAATAACCAGTATTACTTACAACTCAAAGGTACATCTATGGGTTTTGCAGGGGCACCTGCATATGCTAATACCTACATGGCCTATTTTGAAGATCAATACATTTACAGTGACCCGGAATGGATGGATAATCTTCTGTTGTATGTAAGATACATAGATGATATTTTTATCATGTGGAAAAACAACACAGAACAACTGGAGATTAAGATATCTCAATTAAACACAAAGGATGAACATATACAATTCACAAGTAACATCAGTGAGAATTCACTCCCATTCCTGGATGTATTGGTAAAGATAACCGATGGTGCTATTCACACGGAAATCTTTCACAAACCTACAGACAAAAACAATGCGTTGCTATACTCAAGTTTTCATCCACAAAATTTGATGTACAATCTCCCCTATTCACAATTTTTGAGAGCCAAAAGGATTTGCTCCACAGAACAAACGCTCCAAAAAAACATCGATTGCATGAAGAGAAGGTATTCATCTAAAGGTTACCCGGAAAACATTCTACGAGAAGCTATTACCAAAACTGAGCAAAAGACCAGAGAAAATCTACTGCAAACCAAACCTAAAGTACAACTAACTCGACAGGTTTTTGTGTCTACATATTCCACAGTATCCAGACAAATCAAAAAAATCCTAATGAATCGCTGGGATGTGTTACAAAATGAAGAAGATTTCAAAGATCTCTTTCGTGAAAAACCTTTATTTGCCTTTAGAAGGTCGAGAAATATCAAAGAAATTCTTTCGACTACATCTAACACTGATGGAATGGAATATAAAGGGACACAACGGTGCTTGAACTGTGTGCAATGCAAAAACGTCATCATAGGAGATGAAGTACATCATCCCTTCACAGGGGAAACCATTAAATTGCGACATAATTCTACTTGCGACTCGATGAACTTGATCTACGCCATAAAATGTCCTTGTGGACTGCTATATATTGGCAAAACTGAGAGAAAAATTAAGACAAGAATCTCTGAGCACAAAAGCACGATCCGAAACGCCAACCCAAAAAGCAGTCTAGCAGTTCATTGGAACATGTGTAAACACTCTATATCACAAATCAAATTCCAAGTGATAGAGAAAATGGTCCCAACCCCTGGTAAAAATCTAACAAAAACACTCTTACAAAGGGAGATTTTTTGGATAAAAAAGCTGAATACTCAAGATCCCCATGGGATCAACGAGAAAGTGGATTTAGGATGTTTTCTCTAAAAAAAATGTATTGTACACCATTGGAGACACGCAGACTGATTTTAAGCTTACAATTGCTGTTGATATCAGAACGTCTTTCTTCACTATCCTTTACTGGTCTATCATTCACTTTTTCTCCTCGAAGTTCACAAAACAGGTTGTTTTTTATTTATTTATTTCATATCAAATAAGGCTTTCGGTCACAGGACGTGTGGTTTGGTTGTTTTTGATAAATATAAGCCGGTGGGCAATTCACGCAAGTGTTTCATACATTGTTTGTTTGGCACAGTTTTTGGAAGCGCAAGGCATGAAACCCCATTCCAAAATGGCGCGCGCTTAGATTTACGAAGTAGATAGGTTTAGTCCTTTTTCGCTGTTAGTGACTAGAGTTCCATATATGGTAGACGCGGATGTGGAGAGCTGCATCGGTAGAGGAGCACGGTTTCCGTTTGGTTATTGGTATCGTCTACTTTGAAGAGGTTTTGAAAAGGTGAGCGGACGCTCTCTTTGTCATTTTGAGTAATTACAGCTGCATTGAGGTGTATTACGCGGATGGTAATCTGCTTACTGGATTTTTCTTTTAGAATTCCCGTTCGAGTTCGATATACCGAGTGGGGGTATCTGTTTTCAAAAAGTTGGTCAGGAACCAAGGTCAGTGTAAAAGAGGTTTTGTTTATTTAAAGTTTGGCTTGTTTTGAGGTCATAGTGTCGTTTTTTTCGAATAAGGATTGGTATGTTTTTTTCTCTCCTGCTTCACAGAGCGTGTTTAATACATGGTCATCAGGTATGCATAGCCTGTGGTGTTTTTACTTACACGTGTTCTTGTGTATTATTTTTCCACTTCGGGTGACTGGGTTCCATAAGGGTATTCTTCTAGAATCATTCCGTTCTGACTATTTTCACACATTCACAAAATCAGTACTAATTCGAAACAACGAAGAGATGTCACGCACTGTTGTATCTAGTATGCTTTTTTGATATGTTGTAGCTGTTGTCTGCACTCATAAAGTTGAAACAATTGTATTTATTGTTTTACTTTCATCTTGTTTTTAGATCTGCCCCTGAAGAAGGGCCACTAAACGGCCCGAAATGCATTGGGCGAGCATGAATATAACTAAAGTTTTGACCTATGTATAAATTGAAATGAACAAATTATTATTGTGATTTGAACAATAATTAAATGTTGGTTTGAAAAACCTATTATGTTGCTGAAAATATTGTTCGTGAAATGAAACTGTTTTTGAGAATTACCAGTCACAAAAAAGATTGTATATAAAGGTAAACTGATTTAAAATTAGTAGCATTTGCACCCAGGGAAGGTTGCTCCGTAGCAAGATTCTTTTACTTGCATTATCTCACATTTATCTCAGGGTCTGTTGAGACAGTCAGCCCCTTCACGGAAGCACCCCTAAAAACTATACGAATTATTTTCTTATCGGACTGAGTGCCTTTCATACATTCACATTATGTTGTCCCATTGTGCCAAATCCGTCAGTGATTTTGTATCAGATTCCACATGATGCTGAGTGGTACACAGTGATTGATTTGTGTCATGCTTTCTTTTCAATTCCATTGCATCATGACAGCCAGCCTATTTTTGCATTTAGGTTTGGCCAGCGTATTTTAGCATGGTGTCGAATCCCACAGGGGTATACAGAGAGTCCTTCGATATTCAATCAGTTATTGAAAAAGTCATTGGAGAGTTTAATCATGCCTGAGAGCTCAGTGCTAGTGCAATACATCGATGACTTACTTGTGGCATCGAAGACACGTGAAGCTTGTGAAGTAGATACCATAGCTTTACTGAATCATCTGGCAGATGGAGGGTTAAAGGTATCTCCAGCCAAATTACAATTTTGCAAGACAGAGGTGCATTATCTTGGACACAATATTGAAAAAGGTCTGAGAAAAGTGACTGATGATAGGATCAGAATCATCAGAGGAATGAGAGCACCGAGGACCCAAAGAGAAGTGAGGATGTTCCTGGGGATGGTGGGTTATTGTCGTCAGTGGATAAGTAACTTTTCCCTGATAGCAAGACCATTGATTAAGCTGACTAAAAGTGAGGTGAGAGACCCATTGGAACTGGATGGAGAACAAATGGCAGCATTTGAAGAGTTAAAGAGCAGAATGTGTGAAGCCCCTGCTTTGGGAATGCCTGATTATGAAAAAGAGTTTGAGTTGTATTGCAGTGAGAGAAATGGATGTGCACTTTCAGTGTTAATACAAAAGCATGGACAACTGAGAAGGCCTATTGCGTACTTCTCATCGACACTTGACCCTGTAGCTGTGGGTTTACCTGGTTGCTTGAAATCAGTAGCGGCTACGTGCAGAAGTCTGGAACAAAGTGAGGGAATTATCATGGGATATCCTGTAAGGGTATTCGTACCTCATAATGTGGCGATTCTTTTGACAAGAAGCAGAACTCAATATATGTCACATAGTCGGCTGACTAAATATGAGAAAATCATTCTGGGAGCATCAAATGTGACTCTGGAAAGATGTGTGAATGTGAATCCAGCGACATTGTTGCCTGATGCTGAAAATGTGGGTGTGAAGGATGAAATTGATCATGATTGTTTAGATGTACTTGACTACTGTACGAAACCAAGACCAGATATTAGAGATCTTCCTTTACATGTGAGTGATCATGTGTTGTTTGTGGATGGATCTTGTCTGAGGACTGACGATGGTGTGCTGAGTGCAGCATATGCAGTGTGCAAAGTTTCAGAAGTGATGGAAGCATCTTCTTTGAAAGGAGTAAGATCTGCTCAAGTTGCTGAATTGGTGGCGTTGACGAGAGCTTGCAAGATTGGAAAGAATCTGAGAGTGACTGTGATGACTGATAGTCAGTATGGTTTTGGAGTTGTGCATGATTTTGGTCAAATGTGGCTACAGAGAGGTTTCTTGACGTCGAGTGGAACTCCAATAAAGAATGCTGAAGTGATTGGGAAATTGCTTGAGGCGATACAGCTGCCTAAAGAACTAGCAGTTGTAAAATGTGCTGCACATGGACAAGGAGATGATTTTGTTACCCTTGGTAACAGATATGCAAATGACATAGCACAGTATTGTGCTAAGAATAACCAATCGATTAATCGGGAACGAGAAAAGGAAATGTCTCTTTGTTCTGTGATGTTTACTAATGTCCTAGAAACGTGGGATGAAGTGAAACTGTTGCAGGATGAGGCAGGAAAGGAAGAGAAGAGAGATTGGATTAAGGCAGGTTGTGCTCCAAGAGAATCAGATCATGTTTGGGTCTGTAAAGATGGAAGACAAGTCATGCCAAACAGCATGCTGTCGACAATGGCAAGAATGTATCATGGCCAGGGACACCTGGGGAGGGATGCCATGATTAGGTCTTTTAAACAGACCTGGTACAATGCAAAGTTCAGGTTGATTGCAGAAAGTATCTGTCAAAGATGTTTGATTTGTCAGCAATTCAACACTGGGAAGAAGACAGTGGTGAGCCTAGGAACAATAGGCAGAGAAGGAGGTCCTTTTACTAGAATGCAAATAGATTTCATTGAAATGCCCCAAGTGAACAGATTGAGGTATGTTCTAGTGGTAGTCTGTTTGTTTTCGAGATGGGTGGAGGCTTATCCAACTAGGAGAAATGATGGAATAACAGTGGCAAAGTTACTGTTAAGAGAACTGATTCCTAGGTATGGGTTTCCAGTAACGATTGAGTCTGATAGAGGTGGACACTTCTATAATGAGCTCATGAGTTTAATTTGTGAAGCACTAAGCATACAGCAGAAGTTACATTGTGCATACAGACCAGAGGCTTCTGGAGTTGTTGAACAGATAAATGGCACAATCAAGAACAGAATTGGTAAGATGTGTTTAGCTATTGGAATGAAATGGCCAGATGTCTTGCCTCTAGTGTTGATGACCATTAGGTCTACTCCAGATAGAACTACTGGTTTGAGTCCGCATGAAATCCTAATGGGACGTGCGATGCGACATGCATTTGTGCCTGTCAACAAGTTGATGACAATAACTGACGACATGATTTTGGATTACTGTAAAGGCCTGGCTGACGCAGTTCATTCTGTGTTTCACCAGGTTGGAGAAGACGCTACTACACTTGAAAAGAAGCAAGCCCATGATCTGAGTCCAGGAGATTGGGTGAGGATAAAGGTGCACAGGAGAAGAAATTGCTTGGTTCCAAGGTGGGGAAGACCAAGACAAGTCATTCTGACTACGACAACTGCTGTAAAGTGTGCCGGTGTGAAGAACTGGGTGCATGCAAGTCATACTCTGAGAGTTCCAAATCCAAGAGAAGGGACTGGTAAAGAGTATTTTGAAGAATCAGACTCGAGTGATGATGAAGAAACTGAGCCAGTGAGAAGGGAAAAGAATCCTGAAAGAGCTGAGGAAGAAAGAGAGTCAGGTGATTCTTTCCTTCCAAAGGAGGCATCAAAGCAAACATTGAGAGTTGCAGAGGAGAGATCAAATTCTGAAAGGGTGCCTGAAGTTCCAACGAGCAGTGGAGAAGAAAGGAGAGAAAAGAGTAATTCCACAGGAAATACTCCTGAATCATATGAGGAGGCTGAAATTCCACTTGAGATTACACCTGAAGAAGTAGGGTCAGAAGAAGATAGAGAGTGACAGATTGCGGAAGACCCCCGAGGAGGTGTAGGGAATATTTCTGATGAGCTAGGTGAAGGGACAAGTAGACAGCAAGAAGATTGCGTGTCGGAGACCCGAGGAGGGACAGGAATAGGGAAATCTCGAGTGGTGAAAAAGAAGTCTGTGGAGAATAAAAGAATTGCTGAGGGACAAAAGGCAGAAGAAACAGAATCGGACGAAAGTGAGAATGAGAAACATGAGGGCCGAGTTCTGAGGAAAAGGACTTGGATTGGAGAAAGAAACAATAAAGAAGTGGGACCGAAAAAGGTTGTACGAGGAGATATTTGGCCTAACAAGATAAAGAGGCTGAGGTACAGATTGACACGAGTGGATTCGTCGAAAGCTGAACAGGTGAACGAAGTGTCGAGTCAAAATAAAACAAAAGGTGGAAAACAAGAAGAATCGAAGGAACAAGGAAGAATCAAAAGAAATAGACAACCCAACCAAAAGTACAGATCACCGGAATGGTCTTATGTGGCACTGTCTGAAGGAGAAGGAGAAGAAGCAGTGGATCGAGATAATCCGGAGGGGATCTTGAGAAAAGTGGTTGAGGGAGAGGAAAAGTCTGTTGGAATCTTAAAAGTTATTCTGACTGACATTGGAGAAGAGTCGGATGCACAGGATGTTGTTGAAGATCTGATACAATTCGATGTTGCTGAAGAAGAAGTGAAGAGTGATGAAAATCCAAATTGAGTGAACTGAAGGAGTCACTTGGAAAAGTGAAAGAGGAATCTTTGAAAATTAGCTGTTTGAAATAAAAATAGAGTTCTAAACTCAGTAGTGGAGTAGAAGAGGCTAAGTCAAAAGACACTGCCAAAGTAGTAAAATGGCTAACACAGAGAATAATCAAAGTAGATGTGCCTTTTTGAAAAGATGGTGTAGAATGTGCTGCTGCTGTACTAGTTTATTAGTGCTATTATGGTGTGTACTTGCTTTATTAGTTACCTTTAGGGTTACAATAGACACTTTTGGGATGCATACTGAGAATATGACTACAGAAGGGAAAAATTCACAGAAAATAGTTCCAACTAGAATTAGTAACATTAACATACATAAAGATAGGTCAATTAATGATTTTTCTAGCAATGTTTTTTCAAAGTTGTTGTATGAATACGTAAAGACAATGGAAGTTAGGGATTGCTACGTATGTATGCAATTACCTGCATCTGTTTCAGAAGGTGTTACTTATCACCATTTACCAGCTACGTATGGAATTTCATGTAGTGTGTTAAGTAGTGTTTTTTATTTGTTAGGGAAAATAGATTATGAGATGTCTAACAAAGATAATATTTTTGGACAATTACGTATGAATCAAAAGCTGAATCCAGCTAAAGAAGCTAACATTTTTGGTGAAATTTTTATTGAAAAAGAAAAATTAACATTAGATTACATTTTTAAGAACAATTTAACTTGCAGTTTGAAAGAAGAAGAGAAAGCTTTCCTGAACATGGTAGAGGAAAGAAGAATTAGCATGCATGAGAAGGCTGGGAAATATAAAATGAGTGAGACAATTTGGGACATTGAAATGGGAGAGGAGTTGAGGAATGGGGCCAGTCCAACTTTGGCTTTAGATGCACCACAGAAGGGTAAATTATGCATTACCAGGAGGAAATCCCAATATGATAATTATTTTGTTGGGGCTAGTGAGTGCCATGATACATACT
Source organism: Triturus cristatus (assembly GCF_964204655.1). Lineage (NCBI taxonomy): Eukaryota > Metazoa > Chordata > Amphibia > Caudata > Salamandridae > Triturus > Triturus cristatus. Next base: position 107,530,359 of record NC_140579.1, on the reverse strand, counting down.
TCATTGCAACAGGATGGGGATTCAGAGGAGGAGAAGATCCAGTTTTCCCGGGAGTGTATTATATTTGTGGGAACAGGGCTTATTACAGGTTGCCTGACCATTGGTTTGGCACATGTTATGTTGGTCTGGTCTTCCCAAAGATTTTTCATATAGATAGGATAGAAGATGTAGAACATATTAATTTACTAACACGTTTTAAGAGAGAGACTTGGTCAGAAATAGTAGGTGATATATTTGGAGCTTTAATTCCAGCAGTGGGAATTTCTTTAAATGCATATGGAATTCGGAAACTGTCAACAGTGGTGGATCGCTTATCGACAAGTACCGCTGGAGGGTTTCTTTTGGTAAATACGGAAATGGTTGCCTTACGTGCCATGTCTATGCAAAATCGACTTGCCCTTGATATTCTATTGGCCAAGGAGGGAGGAGTCTGTGGAATGCTGAAAGTTCAACATTGTTGCACTTACATTCCTGACGAAAGTAGAGACCTGAAGGTCTATATCAAAAATATTACTGATTTGCATGAGGAATTAGTACCACTGGAAGCTGAGAGTATTTGGACTAAATTAGCTAATAAGATGATAGCTATTAAGAGTTTTATTGCTAAAATAGGTAGTACTATTATAGGTAAGGTATTGTTTCCTTTGACATGTGTGATTGTTGTTTTGTTGATATTAAGATTGGTGTGTTTGTGTTGTAAAAACAGGGGAGGGAAAAATAAAATTGAAAAGAGACAAAAGAGGTCGGAAAGAGACCCACAAGAAATAGAACTAGAAGAATTGAGAGAGAGTGTTTACTTGGAGACAAAAAGGGATGATGAAAAGGAATCTGGTGTGTGAGTTGGGAAGAAAGAAAGAGACATTTCGATTTCTCCTAAATTGGGACAAAAATTTTTTTTGGGGGGTTTTGATTTATTTGGTGATAATATCACCAAAGGGGGGATTGATGGAGCAGGGTTTTCTGTTGAAAATTTATTGGGTTTTAAGCTCCAGTTTTGTCTATGTGTCATAGTTAAAATTATTAATCTGTAATTACTAATTATTGTTTTTCGTGATAGATTTTGACTAATCGACATACTAATAAGAGAAACTACACGTGGGAATGCATATATGTTGCTCAATAATAATGTGCGTTTAAATAAACGATGAGAGTGCTATTTGTTTTATATTCATGCTTAATAATAACGTGTACTAATGCTTAAATATGTCGCAGATGGCTAGATAATTACATACACATAAGGGTATTAGTGGGAATTAACACTGATTAATAATTGCGATGATGTAATAACGTTGTTTGTGTTTCTTTCAATTAAGATGGTCCGTTTTGGCCTAAGAGAAAATGGTTGCCATTTACAGCCTACGTTCGAGTGAATGAGATGTGTCGGAAGGCCTTGCTGAACATGGTTGAAAGTCACCAGATCGCAGCCTCTGCACAAATTTGAAAAAAACTTCTATGATGACAGCGATTCAAGGCGTGCTGCCAATCTGCTGAGTTGTCCTTGGTTGAGGATGAAGCCACAATGAACTGTTATGACTTTGCTAAAGATTCAGAGGAAGAGCTTCTATTAATGCAACATTTTCAAGATTGAGTTTCCTTCTTCCGTCTTTTTATTTTTGTGATTTTTTCTGAGCGGAGGTTTCTCAAATGTAGCGATGCTACATCCTTTCCTGCTCGCTCTGCTCGGTGGCTCAACGGACATTCAGAATACGTTTGTTACAAATATTTTGTTAGTTTTATTATAAATATACTAGACTAGAGAGGGTCTGTGCTTTTTTTGCATTCGGGATTTTGAGGCCACTTCTTTCTGAACCCATGCTGGTGAAGATCGATGCTGTGAGGACGGCGACTCGAGAGGCTTTACTGAGAGACCTGTCCTGACCCATTTATGACATTTAGCTAGAATAGGTAAATATGAGAATAACGATTTTGCTATTGATTGACTTTCACTTGAACTAATTTTAGATAAAATTACCTTATGTTTGAATTACAGTGTCGGGTGGTTATTTCTTTGTCAGTTATTGAATTCCTTATTGTGATTATTATTGTTTAAATCATGACTCAAGGTAATATCAATTTGGTCGCATTGGCCTAAGTGTAGATGCAGAGTGATTTAGGAGTCTTCTCTCAGGTTTAGTGCGGATAGAGTAATAGAGTGTATGTTGGTGTGATGGGCCCTAGTGAATGATGAGTGTATGTGCGTGTATCTGTGAAATTACTCTATCTGTGGAAGTAGGGAGAATTTATATGCTCTGATCTGCATCAATGTCTCTGAAATAATCACCATCCAGTAACTATCATGCATATTGTACAAAATATCTATAATGTACAGTCTCCCTCAGTCTGATTGTTAAGTCAAATAATGCATGCCCATACATGGATACCACTGTTAAACTGTATCTCCCATGAACATTTCAGAGGGAGCGACAACACCTCCTGGACAGCCGGACGACCCACTCCGCCACAATGACTCGTCGGAAACATCCACCATCAATGTGGATGAATTTCAGTGTCTCCTCGATTCCCTTGCCACACCAACTCCAGGAGCAGGGCCACCCAGCAGCATTGCTCCCAGCCCACCCCCTGCACAAACGACCCAGCAGCAAGCACCTCCCACCACAGCTGCCACGCAGGACCCAGCCAACCCATATGCGGCCTTTCACACCATGGTGCTTGAGGTCCAACGTGAGACACAGGACTATGTGTGGGTGGGCTTGGAGAGCCTGGCAGCCAAATTGGATGAGCTCAGTGGGTGTCTGAAACGCCATGACAACGACATGCAGAGGATGTCAGACATCCACACACCCCTCAATAACATCCAACGCACCCTGGATGACATTGCTGGTGTCCTGATCCGGAGAGCAAACACAGTTTCCCAGCAGGATAGCTCCAGTAGTGTCTGTGCTGTATTATCCCGTCTGTCGGGGATAATGGAGGCCAGGGAGCGGAGAGAGCTCCAACAGATGGCTGCCACGGCTCAACACCAGCGCAATCCGGAACAGACATGGCAGGCCATGCTCCATCATATGACATCTTTACCTCCCCACGGTCTTGCGACAACATCTGCTGCTTGCGCATCCACATCCTCAGCTCCGCACCCTGATGTGTCTGTGCCTCACAGTGCTGCTCCCACCATACCACTACCCACATGTGAGACACACGACACATCATCGGACGAAGCTGAGGATGAAACTGCCACCATGGTGATGCACAAGTCCAGCTAGCAGTGATGTACAAAGGCCTGTCATACCATCGGATTGTACATACCATCATTCCACTGACCTTCCTCTCCCACTGTCTTCCGACGTCCACCAACACACAGCTTGGACCCACACATTGACCTGCAGCAAATCTCTTTTTTTCATTGACAATGGCACTGCAAAATCCGCCTCTTCCCCTGGCTCTGTCCCTCACAATGGACTCTGCCTGCTACTCCAACGGGCATCCTGCCAATCCCGTGTCCTATGGGCCACTTCTGGTCTATTCCAAACCTTGTCTTGTAAATAAATTCCCTTAAATAACACAGACGCGTGTTTCCATGACCAATCAAGTATTTAACTAAGGCAATAAGTAAGGGGCTGTGAATTCATAAGAAGGTCCAGCAAGGCAAATACAATCAATGTACATGTGTCACCTGACACGGATAGGCAGTGAGATGACCGTGTATGTGCAAAAGCAATCAAGCTAATTTTCCTATGACAACATCTTTAAAGTGCACCACTAACCCGTGAGTGTCTCAAAGAGCGGGGGGTGGGAGTCTGCCACTGCTTGACAATCCCGTTCTTGAGGAGTCTCATTAATGTTAACATGTGCTGTGCCTGCCACAGGAGGGTGGGGAGAGTGTTCCAGTTGTTCGCGGTGAGGTGGCATAATGATCTTCCGCAGGAGTTAGCTTTCCAGATGCGGGGGACTGTGGCGATTGCAATGTCAGCGGAGCGGACCTGCTGGTTTGGGGTGCAGAAGCTGAGTCGTCTGTTGAGGTATGCATGTCCGGTGTTGTGGAGTGGCTTGTGTATGTGGTTCAGGCGCGTGGTGGTGATACACTTGTTGGCGGTGAGCCAGTGCAGGTCTCCCAGGTGGGGTGTGATGTGCTGTTGGCGAGGGATGTTGAGGACCAGGCGTGCAGAGGCGTTTTTAATGCGTTTAAGTCGTTTTTAGAGTTTACCGTATTCCAACTTGCTGCTGCTGAGTGCCTGTGTGACTGTTCTCCATGTTTCGGCGGGAAGCCACCTGTAGAACTTGACAAGCATCTGGAGGGTGATGAAGCAGGAGGACGAGATGGCGTTTACCTGCTTTGGCATGGAGAGAGTAGAGTTGATGTTGAACCCCATGTTGCGTGCGTGGTTGGTTGGTGTTGGATCTGTTCCCAGGGCGGCCGCACACCAGGAGGTGTCCTAGGCGGAGGGGGTGGATTCGAGGATGAGCATTTCTGTCCTGTCCGATGTTTATCTCCGGTTGGCAGTTCTTCTTCCACTCAGCAACGGCTTATAGTCCTACATGGTGTTTGGTTGTGTAAGTGAGGGTGGCCATGGTGAGGGAGAAGATCAGCTGGCTGTCGTTCCCGTAGTAGATGATGTTGTGGTTGTGCAGTTGGGTAACGTGTGCGAGTGGTGACATGTACATGTAGAACAATGTTGTGTGAGGGATGAGCCCTGGGGTAAGCCGCTGAAGATTAATGTGGATTTTGAGCAGGAAGGGTGGAGGTGGGCGGACTGGGTTTTGCCAGAGAGGAAGGAGTTTGTCCAGTCACGAGCCTTGTCTCTGATCTCGGTGTCGTGTATGCGTGTGCATAGTGTGCGGTGCAAGACAGTGTTGAAGGCGAATTACAGGTCCTGGCCAATGAGTGCTGCTGTTTCACTGTTGTCCATCCATGGCATTATGTCATTGGTGGCGGAGATGAGTACAGTTTGCTGCAGGAGTTGCCGCTGAAGCATGAAGGGGACGGATCCAGGATGCTGTTCCCATAGAGTTAGTGGGTCAGTTGTCTGTTGATGGTCTTCGCAATGACTCCTCACTGGAATGGTAGCAGGGAGATGGGACGTAAGTTTAGGAGGTCCTTGGGGTCAGTCTTTTGTTTGTGGAGTAAGGCGTTGATATTGGCGTGCTTCCAGCTCTACGTGATGTTGAATTTACGATGGAGATGTTGATGCTCATCTGGCAATGGGGTGCAATGGTGGGGATGGCTTTGGAGCAGATGTGGTGTGGGCATGTGTCTGACGTTGATCGTGTCGTTTATGTTGGTCCCGGAGAGGAGGGGATTGGTGCGTATGGTGTCCGTGGGGATTGAGGTCTCAGTGCTATTCGTGGCAGTCGTGATGTTGAAGCTGTCGTGGATGTCTGCACCCTTGCGATGGACGAAAGTGTCAAAGGAGTTGCACAGGTCTTGCAAAGGTGGGATGTTATTGGTGTTGGAGAGTTCTTTCACTAGGTTGAAGAGCACTTAGCTGGTGTGTGCGTTGTTGGCAGTGCGGTCTTTGAAGGAGGCCGATTGCGTATCTGATGAGGTGATGGTGACTGCGTGTGGTGTCTATGTGGGTTGCGTGTCTGTTCACGGTGCAATTTCTTCACTAGCTCATGGCTGGTCTGCATTGAGGCCTGGTGTTCTGCATTGAGCCAGTTGGCTTACTTGCTGGCCGATCCCTTATGTGAGGTACTGGGCAGTGGGATGTTATTGGTGTTGGAGAGTTCTTTCACTAGGTTGAAGAGCACTTAGCTGGTGTGTGCGTTGTTGGCAGTGCGGTCTTTGAAGGAGGCCGATTGCGTATCTGATGAGGTGATGGTGACTGCGTGTGGTGTCTATGTGGGTTGCGTGTCTGTTCACGGTGCAATTTCTTCACTAGCTCATGGCTGGTCTGCATTGAGGCCTGGTGTTCTGCATTGAGCCAGTTGGCTTACTTGCTGGCCGATCCCTTATGTGAGGTTCTGGGCAGTGGAGTCAGTGTCGGTGGTTGTGCTCCAGGCAAGGCTGCTGGTTAGCTGTGCGGTAGCTGTGCTTCTGTGACTTTGCTCCAGCAGTGCCAGTGGATCTGTTGGTTGTGGTGGCGCGTGGTGTCTTTATGGAATGCGAAGTTGATGCATCGATGGTTGTTCCAGTGGAGGTTGGTTGTGTGGTTGGAGTAGACGTGGGAGCTTGCGGAGAATATGTGGTCAAACGTGTGGCTGTTGTGGTGGGTGGGTGTTGTGACAAGTTGTATGAGGCCGAGGTTGGCCAGGTTGTCGATCAGGGTGGTGGATACGGTGCCGTTAATGTACACGAGGTGGAAGTTCAGCTCAACATGAAGGATGTAGTCTGTGGATGTGAGGGCGTGTGTACTGACAAAGTTGGTGATCGAGTTGCAGAACTGTGTTTGGGGTCTGAAGGCTCTGTAGACGCGGGTTATTCTGAGGGTGGTATTGGGATTGGTGTGGATCTGGAAGTGCAGGTGTTCGGCATTTATGAGGATGTCGTCGTTGTTGGTTGAGACTCTGAGAGTGTTCCTGTTGACGATGGCAAGTCCTATTCCTACTCCGTTGGTGCGGTCCCTGTGGTTGATCTTGTACCTGCACAGGATGGCTATGGCGAGGTAGTGATCCGAGGAAGGGTACAATTAGGTCACTGTCATGAAGACCATGTCTGGGGAGGTTCAGTTGAGTAGGTCCCAGAGTTCACTTGTGTGTTGGCATCTGTGGCAGGTGTTGGGGACAATGCATCTGAGGTAGTTGGCTTCCAACACAGTGGGTAGATTTGCAGATCGGATGCTGGTGACAATGCAGTTCCGGCTGGAGAGGCGTCCTTGTGTGCGTTCTGGTCCAGGCAGGAAGCAGGTGTGTGATCGTCCTATGTTGAGGGCGTTGAGTGTGTTAGCATCATAGTGGCAACGTGTGTAGTTGCGTTTGCGGGCCCAGGATGCTCCTGCACTTTGCACGATCCCGGCGTGGATGTATGCCAGTGGAAGGGGAGGTGGGAGGATCAGCCTGGCATGTGGGCGGTACAAATGTGCGTGTTGCTGTGCGGCTCAGCAGGGGATACTGTAGCGGGAAGGGAGAGCGGAAGCGGTTTGAAAAACACGTGTCAGAATACAGGGTAAGAAATGTAAATGAGCAATACAACTAAACCCGGCAGAAGGGAGCACAGTGGGCCAAACTAAATAACCCTTGCGATGAAGGCATAGATGAGACAACTGGAGTCAGACAGTGAAGAAGGGGCACAAGGGGTCACACGAGATTACACATGCCAAATTGCTTTGACCACATTGATCAGATAGCACAATCTAGCAATGTACCAACTCTGACCCCCTGACATGTATGACATATGTGTGAGAAAGTGCCATCTTTCTTGCATGGTATTCCCCCACTTTTTGCTGAACTGCTGAATGGACTTTGACTGAGTGTGCCCTGGACTCCTGCCAATCAGGTGCCCAGGGCCTATGTTCCTTCCCTAAACACAAAAAATCAAAATTGGCAAACACTGGCCACATGTCAGCCACTGGTAAATGGTACCCTAGGTACCCAGGGCCTTGTGACAAGGGAAGGCCTCTAAGGGCTGAAGCACTTATTATGACACCCTTAGAGGCCCTGTACCCTAACACAACCGCACTGCACTTGCAGGCAGAGTGTCTGGGTACAAGGCAAAACAAAGAGTCGACATGGCACACATCCCTGTGTTGCATGCACACAACCTACACTGCCCTGGCATACATCATCCACCCCTCTAGCTGGGTGCCCTATGCCAGTGGTGTGGGCACAGAAGCATTAGCCCTCTGCACCTACAGTACTCAGGTCCATTCCTGGGCACTGTAAGTGCAGTGCTGCCATTTAAGAGTATATGACGCAGAGAGCTCGTCAAACACGAATTCCACAGCACCATAATGGGAACACTGAAGACTGAGAAGTTTGGTATCAAACTTCTCAGCACATTAAACCCCCACAGATGCCAGTGTGTGATTTAATTTACAAAGCACTACTGAAGGCATCTTAGAGATGCCCCCTGACAACTAACCTACAATCCATGTCTGGTCTTGGAGGCTGCCTAGGCTGCCACACATCAGACATGTTGCTGAACCCCAGTGAGGAGAGCCCCCGCTCTCCTGGGCCTGCAACAATGCACATCCTGGGCGAGGTGCTAGGTCTCCTCCCCCAGGAAGGCCAGGGGGAAGCTTCAAAGGCATGCCGACTCTGTGAGCTTCTCCAGGCCACTTGCTGTACCCAGAAAACTGCCCCCCCCGGTTCTGACCCCCACTCTGGCAGGAAGACTGGCCGGAAACCCAAAATAAGACAGGGGATGTGCCAACCTTCTCACCCCAACCCTCAGGTGGGGGAGGCGAGGTGAAGCCCATCTCCGGGCGCTCTACATCTTGAAGATGGGAAGCCCTGCACAATCAGGACTAGGCTACTGGCCCACTCCCACAGGTGAGTGGCAGGATAGTGTGTGTACCCACCCCAGGGCAGGGACCCATTGGTCCCTGCCCTTTACCTACCTGTAACGCACCTAAACCTAGTATTTAGAGGCACCCTGAACCTTACTTCTCCAGATTCCGAAAAAGCAAAGAAGAGCAAGAAGAAAGAAGACCCGCCGTGCAGCTGCTAAGAAGAGGAAGACACCAACTGCTTTGGCCCCAGTCCTACCGGCCTGTCGACCCTTGAACCTGCTCCTGCCAAAGCCCGGCCCCACTTGTGGCCAGCAACCTCACAAACCCCGGAGGATCTGGCTACCTTGTGACTCTGATCATCTGGGAGTCCCATGAGCAGTAGCTCTGCTCAAAGCAAGTTTCTAACCCCTGGCATCATCCCGGAACCGCAAACCCTCCGCACTCTGCATCGGCCAAGCCTGGCCTGTGCCGGAGTGAACAAAGACCCCGATGACGTCTCCCCGGCGACTGTGACCCTGAATCTGGCCCCCAAGGTCTCACCTCGACTCTCATGACGACGCCTGCAGCCTCAGAACCAGGGACCCCCCCAACCACGATCAACAGAGGGTAAGATTTCCCAATACCAAAAGTTACCCGGCACCCGGCGCCCTGCGGCCCACTGTGCCTGACTCCTGGGTATATACCCACCCTCCAACTACCCAAATTACCTCCCAAAGTGGTGGTGGCACAAGAAGAATCCTCGACCCCAAGCTTGCAGCCTTTATTCGTCCTGAAGCTTTCCCATTGCAATCCATTGAGCGCCCGAAGGGTCAAAGGCACCCTGCACCCAGCCGCCGGAGTGGCCCTGGCAGTGTAACTTCTACTCCTACCTACTTCGCCATTTGCCCTGAGCAAGTGACCAGGAGCCCAGCTCCCACAGCCGCGTGGCCTGCTAGTCAGCAGCCACCAACCAAGGCCCCCCTGCCTCCCATAGGATAACAACGGGCCGAACTCACTCTGCACCCGTCCGCCACAGTGCCGCAGAGAGTGTAACAACTGTACCAACCTGACCCTGGGGGACCCCTGAGTCTGTGGCCAGAACCTTAACTCTGCCAGTCGAGTACTTACCCAAAAGCCGATAACCCAATTTTATTCCATAGGGTAACATTGATTGGTTTCATCAGAAACTTCTTCTAAGCGTGGAGATTCTAAAACTTAAAATATTCGCCTAAAATCAACCAAGCAACAAAAACGGAAATACTCACCTGCTATTAGGAGAGATCCCACTGCTGGATCTTGGTGCCCAGCACTGACCCTGAAAAGCACTCACAACCATACTTACCAATAACACAATTTTCTTCCATAGGAAATCATTGCAAGTTTTTCTGTTAAATTTCTTCTGTGTCAACTCTTGAAATAGCAAAATATTGCCTGAAAATCACAACAGCAACTACAACAAATTTACTCACATGTTTCCAAGACCTTGCCCAGGACTGAATCTAGGATCCAGTCCTTGAATTAGAAAAGTAATCTTGGAAGTAATCTATTGCAAATAACTTCAAACTCACATTGAGCTCAATGTATTATTGTGTTTGAAATTGTGTTGCCTATTGCAACAACTTGTAACTATTACCTACCAAAGTCAATTGCATATTGCAAAAGTATGTAACTAAAGCCTTTCAATCTGAGGAAGTATATGTTGATACCTATTGTTGGTTCTAAAATAAAACAATCATATATTTTTATATAAAAACCATTGGCCTAGAGTTCAGTTCTTGAGTGTGTGAGACCAGTTGCTGACTGAGTGTGTACAACAAATGCTTTACACTGTCCTCTGATACTGCCTTACTGCTTGACCAAGCTACCACTTTAGAGCGTAAGGTTATATCTAACTTTAACCTCTGCCAAAACTCTGGTGACTGTGGACTCTGTGCACACTGTACCTATTTGGGAACAGTATATACATAGCCCCTTTCTCATATTATGCATGTGTGACAACATGTACAAGTCTGTTGCAGGACACAAGTAGTGTCACCAAAAAGGATAGCAAAGCATAATCGCCTGGCATATCGCCTTACACAGGACGTGTTGGTCAAAGATTGTTGTGATGTAGCACATTGCATGTCACATCTCTTGGTGTTCACAACAGATTCACATTGCTGAGGAGACCCAAGGGCACAGGTCTAACATACATACATGGAACTACAAAGTAAACCACACTGAAGTTCAGTCTACAATAGTTACTGAAGCCAAAGTGCATAGCGTCAGTCAGCCCCTACCTGTGCACAAACAATGCCAAAGCAACTTCAGAGCACTGCCATGAAGTGCACACATATTGGCCAATGTGCCCACGGATGTCAGTTGAAGTGCACTTAGCATATAGTCTGAATCAGTGGCAAGATTACAAGGATATCATCACTATGCGAACGTTACAGCTGGGATGAGTGGCTATGGCACTGTTGGTACAGGGAGCAATGCAGCATGTCACCACTTGTGTGCAGCAGAACTGTGTGCCTGCAAACAATCATCAGGTCCAAAAGCATAACTGGAATGATTAAGTGTGTCACAAAAGCAAGAAACTCGAAGTTAAGTCTGTATTCCAAACAGTGCTAATACTCCAAGACACCTGTGAGTGACCTCTATTCCAAAGTCATGACTCAGACTCATATAACTCATGAGACTCACTAACACTGTTGACGTTAACAATGGACCCACAAATGACCAACAGCATGCATGGAATGGATATCGATTGGCCATGCCCAGGAACATGTGAGATGTTGGAGGTCACAATGAACTGTCACCAAAGTAGGCCGTAAACCAGATTTGCTAATCTATCAGACATGCAAGGTCATTGTGCTCACATCTACGGTATCTGGCCTCAATCCATCCTGCAGAGTGACAGGTCAGGACCATAGTTACACATACACTGATTACTCCAGTGGTGGTATGAGTTGCACACAATGGGGCAAGCCCCACTCCCCCGCATCAGCCATGATATAAGTGCAAGCAGAAATCTAAAATTAACAAAATGTATTCGACAATAATATATATAAAACAACCCTACACTAATCTATGTCCCTAACTCTAGCCCTAAACTAACTACAATTATTTTTTCTAACTAAAGCTATCTTACCTAACTATTTACAAACACAGAAAATAAATAAATACATCAACCACCCCACCCAAAGATGAATGAAACCTATCCCCAAATCCTATAACATTCAATAAGTAAAAAAGTCTAAAGCTAATCCTAACTAAGCCTACACTAAAACTATGCTAAATAACACACACAACTATGACATTACACACCATAATACTAAAAGAGGGACAGTGTGGGAAGGAAGAAGAGGTGGAGGGGTGAGAACAGGGGCGGTCGTCATGGCAGTCCAAGGTGTTCCCGGATCTCAAGTATCTGCCGCTTGAGGTACAGAAATTCACAGCGAATGTGTTGGAGGATATTGGTGTTGTCCTGGACCATCCGTATCAGTTGTGACAGTCCAGGATCCATGGGGGCAGGTGCGGATGCTGCTGCTGGTGCCGGTGCCGGTGCCGGTGCAGGTGCTGGTGCAGGTGGTGGCGCATGGTGGCCTGGTGCTGGTGCCGGTGCCGGTGCCGGTGCCGGTGCTGGTGCCGGGGCTGGTGCAGGTGCAGGTGGCAGCGCATGGTGGCCTGGTGCTGGTGCAGGTGCTGGTGCTGGTGCTGGCGCCGGTGCTGGTGCTGGTGCCGGGGCTAGTGCAGGTGGCGGCGCATGGTGGCCTGGCACCGGTGCGGGTTTGGCGGCAGGGGGATTGACAGGTTGGGAGCCCACACTGACACCTGAGGTTGAAGGTCTGTTGCCGCTGACAGTCAGGACCCATTCCGGCAGCGTCTTCCAGGTCCCTGCCTTCTTCTCGGCCCGGTACCTCCTTGCATGGAGGTACCGGTCCTTGGCGACCTGGAATCTATGTCAGTTTTCTGTCCCCTACACTATGTAACCGTCCAACATGAGATCTGTATCACAAGTTAAAAACAACATGGGAGGCAACACCTCCGCTTCATCCTGTTAAGTCAAGGACTTACCTGTTAAACCCAATGTCTACGAATGATTCAATAACTACATGCTGTTGAGACTGACATGACAGTGCATGGCATGGTACATGCACTGACACAACTGAAAGCTAAGGACACGCTACAAACATGGCACCATTGGACAACCGGGCTGTGCGTGACATGTACAATTGACTTCATTCGAGAGGCATAACCCCTACGTGCACAGCACAACCCTCTCCCATCCTGTGACAGACAGCTGCATCAAAAGTACAATGCACATGTGCAGGAAGTGTGTGCAGTACATCAAGTCAGTGCCAAGACAGGCAAGGGTGTATGTGTGCAGGTGTGAATAACTACCTATTGTAGTCTCACACTACATGCACAATAACAGGCCTGAGACTGCCCTACTCACACTTGCAATCATGCTGCATCATGCCGCACACATGGAAACATGTTTGGGGTATGAATGCGGACTTAGGCACTTACTCACTCCACCATTACTATGCAATTGGTGATAGTCATCCACTGAGAGGGGGATACATCATTGACCCACAACTGCCAGTCATGCATGTGTTGTAACCCCCAATCTCACTCCATAGTAGAGATGAACACGCATGCATCAACTACGCAAACTGTTACAATGGATTACACATTGTAATGGCACCCTGGGGTCATGAGGGTTGTCTAATTGCTATGGCTAATGCGTACACACAGATATTGTTTCCGCCGGCTGGATTTGCCAATCTATGTGACATCAAATGATGCATAGCTAATGCATGCGTATGAAATGTGTGTTGAGTGATGTCACCAATTGTGTCAGATGAGTTGGTACACATGATCCTGATTCCAGCATGGAATGTCCACACGGACATAGCCTGTCATCACCATTGCAGTGCACAAATATCAATTTTCAATTGACGTACACATCTATGGAATGTGTAACACACCATTGACAAAATTGGATCTGAGCTACACCCTGCCACTTCTGCTTCTGTGCTATGCAGCATACCTTAGGTATCACTGTGCCAAGATGTCTGACCTTGTACGGACATAATAGCACTGCCTCATTGTGCACAATGCTTCACCCACTGCACGTCCCTTGGACGATGTCTACCGCATGTAAGTGTGCCATCTTGACTAGGCTGCGCAAATGAGTAAATGATAGTGGCCTATTGACAACACAACTGCAGTGTAAATGTCTAGTTGGCAGCATTAGTTGCTCGGAAATAGGCACATACATTGACATGTGTATCAATGACTGTTGATGGACAAAGTCACAACTCTGAATGAGATGGATTGTACTCCTTTACACTACCATATTAGACACAGATCGGAAAGGCTGAATACCTCTGCACATCATAGGCAATTGACATGCGATACACACCCATACTGCTAATCAACAATGTATTGCATTTGGCACAGACACTCATGACCACGCAAAATGCAATATTTCTTGTCACTACTCACCAGTGGCGTGTGGGTCCCGGAAACGGTCAAAGTCCCCCTGGGTGATCGGTTGGCATCCATCTGTGAGAGGACAAACACAAATAGGTGTTGTTAGCAAACCCCAGCAAACGTGGCATATTCACAATGTGAATTGTTACAGTGACAGACAATGCTACATCCCTGTGGTGTTGACTTCATGTTGGCCACATGACCGGGCCTACTTTGAATGGCATCCACACACGAACATGTGGAAGCAGAGGCTGCACAGCCAAAACATCACTGCTGGCCGAGCTGCACATATGAGTTGTGTCACACAATATCAAGGCACCTCATCCATACGGAGCACAAAACAAAACCGTTTTACTCATCATTCTTGACCGCTCGCTGTGGCGTTCAGCACTGTCTCACAAAGCCCACCAATATGCAGACTCCACAACAAGGGGATCCAAGACAAGGCCCTCAACTGGATCTGCTCCTTCCTCAACGTACATACGGTGTGGGTCAGACACCCCTCTGTTGTCTTGGAGCCTATAACAACCAGCCGTGGAGACCCCAGAGATCCTCCTTCAACCCTACAATCTTTCACATCTACATGTCTCTGCACGCCACAATCGGGATTAGCTATGGACTCAACATTGTATCATAGGCATACGACTGGCAACTCCTCCTCGACACATCCAACTAACACAACTCCAGCAAACACAAGTATTGCGAAGCCATGGCAGAGCTTGCTAGATGAATGTCACAGAGCTGCATACAAGTGAACAACAACAAAAGATAAGTACCCATCATGCTCCAAAACCTCCATGCATGGAATTACACAGGGCCCTCACACGGCATGGGGAACGCACTCCTCAACACGGGCAAGGCACACAACATATAATCCATCATGGACTCCGATGTCCAAGATAATTGCAAGATCTTTCTGGTCTCATCATCGTGCTTCCACACACTCTGCCTCCTATGTCTGACAGTCAAATGACTCCTCCTCAAACACACATAGACACTCACTCATGCTCTGTGCAATAGCTCACCCTACTACGGCACCACTGTCCATGACAGAGTTTACATGAACCACATCCGCAAGCTGCAGGACATCTCAAATGCAACCACAGGACTGATCCTCACACTGCCAGGACCCTGTCACACCTCTCACCACCTGCGCACACTCCACTGTCTCCACATCAAAGTTAGAGTCACATTCAAGATGTGCACCAAGGCTCACACAGCCATCCACAACACTGGGTGAACATACCTTAACGTACAACTCTCTTTCCATGGCACATCAAAGGACCCGACGATCCGACCAACTGGCCTATGCCGTGTACCCCCGCCCCAAAGAAACCAGATTGTGAGTCTGCTCCTTTTTATACCTTGCAGATATGGCCTGTGGCAACCTTCCGCTATACCTCTGACAGGCAACGTTGCTCCCCATCTCCAAGCACTAACTCTGAACATTGCTCTTCTAAAGACACACCCCTTGCTATAGTTCAACATGCAAACACTGCCACGCCCCTGCAACCCTTCCTGCTGAGTATACGCTCACATTAAGCATGTGTATTTTAGGATGTTTAACACCGGGGATCTCCATTCCTATGTGGTATTTCCAGTGGCAAATGTAATCTACGCAGTCATTGCAACACCAATCGTCACTCCACCTTGGACTGTATGGCGCACATCAATAATGGGTATTTTGATTGACAATCCCAACACCTTCCGTACTGTTGCACACACTGTAGTGGGAAGAGTGAGTCATGCAAATCCAAGGTCAAGGCCATCATGCGCAAGTATTTTTAGCAAGTCGCATTGCATTAACCACGTTGGTACAGTGTCACAGTCTTGGGACAGCATTAAGACATCATATCTTCTTCTCACACACGTCACTCATATATATACTTAACATTAGTCGTGGACAACAAGGGAATTGGTACTTACCACCCTGGATGCCAGGCATGACTCCAGTGTAGTCAAGCAGGTCCGTCTCCGGCGCCAGCATGTCCTGCCAGCGGTGCTTCCACTGGCGCACGGTCCTGTTGACCTTGAAGCAGCAGAGCATCTGCACCTGCACACACTCCCACCGCAACTTCCGCACAGCCACACCATAGCCTTGGAGGATACGTCCTCCCCTCTCCAGCATCAGAGACAGGTAGCACCGCACCAGCCACAGGAAGCCCTCCAATGCCCCCTCTGACATCCGCTCTGACCTTCCCACCGCCGGCATCTCCACACACCCCAGTTCTCACCCCAGACTACCAAAAGAAAACATGCGATCAGTATCTGCACGTTAAGGGCCCGCTAATGTCCATAGGCCTACTGTAATGTGTATGCGTCCAGTTTTATAAAATGCTATCACAATCGGCACGCTAAGGGGCAGCTAATGTCATCAGGCTGAATACATGCGATCAGAATCTGCACGCTAAGGGCCCGCTAATGTCCATAGGCCTACTGTAATGTGTATGCGTCCAGTTTTATGAAATGCGATCAGAATCTGCACGCTAAGGGGCAGCTAATGTCATCAGGCTGAATACATGCGATCAGAATCTGCAGGCTAAGGGCCCGCTAATGTCCATAGGCCTACTGTAATGTGTATGCGTCCAGTTTTATGAAATGCGAACAGAATCTGCATGCTAAGGGGCAGCTAATGTCATCAGGCTGAATACATGCGATCAGAATCTGCACGCTAAGAGCCCGCTAATGTCCATAGGCTTACTGTGATGTGTATGCGGCATGTTTCATAGTTTGCAATGGGTTTCTTCACGCTAAGAGGCTGCTACTGGCCTGATGCTGATACAGTATTGGGGAGTGTGTCCAGCCATGTCCTTTTAAATGCGCGTGGGACATATGTCTGAGATAATAATCTCACGGCCCGCCATTTTTATAGCAATGATGGACATTCAGGCCAAAACTCTGGTCACAGCACAATAATACAATGTGAAGATAGGTTTGCACAATGAAGGCAGACTCCATTTTAGGGTTACATATTTTTATAGGAAGGCAGGCTAATGTGGCAAACACAGCTTGCTGGCTACATCCGGATGCCGGCCGTGAAAGCATTGTGGGCATTTACACAGCGTTTAAGCCGCAACCCGGAGGCCGGCCGCATACCAGAAGAGCAAACAAGCCACTATGAGCGTCTTCCATTTTCCAAAAAATAAGCATGTAAAACAGATAAGTGAAACAATCAAGAACAAGGGAGAAAAGAAACCCCTCCCCCAATAACCCTCCCACAACCCCACCTTCCGCACTGGTTGCAGCCTACCTAGATGATAGTAAGCATACACAATATGTGTGGAAGGGAGCCCCCTCGTCACTCCACTGGGTGAGCGGCAGAGGATGATTGCCCCATCGGTGGAATGCGTCAGACCTGCAAGTACTTTGGGCATGTGACTTCCCTCATATCTCTCGACAATGAAATCACAAAGGGGCAACACGGAGTTGCAAAATCTCTCACCCTTCCCTCTGCACCCCGAGACAGACGCTCCAGAGCTAATAGGTTCCTTAGGCGTTGTAACCAGGACAGGAGCCCTGGAACTGCCACTGTACCCCACTGTGCTAGGATAACCAGCCTGTCCACCAGCAACGCTGGGACTATTTGCCTACCCCTGAGGGATGTTAGTGGGAAGGCCTTCGGATGTGAGAGGCCAAGGAGAGTGTACTCCGGTGAGCCGGGCATTGCAATGTCGCACGCTGTATCTATGTTATCTAAGGACTCACCCCAATACCTCTACAATTTTGGACAATGCCAGAGTAAGTGCACGAGGGTGCCAGTCATCCAGCATCCCCGACAGCAGCGATCTGGCTTGCTTTTATCCCAGACATGTAGTTGCACAGGTGTGAAATACCAATGAGAGCAAACCTTGAAGGGGGTTCCAGCCCCTGCTACACTGTGCGCAGTGTGGTGTGCGCAATACAGGATACGTTCCCATTCCTTGGATGAAATTGGCCTCACCAGCTACATTTTCCACAAAACCTGCACTTTTGTGCACTGACCGCTCAGACTGGTGAAAAGCCTTTTGTACATCTCAGTTATGAGGGAATGTTTGTCCTCCTTAGCGCTAACCACTTCGCATATGACGTAACCAACGTCGAGTCCTGTGACCCACTGTGTTATTTGGCATTATGAATACACAACAGCGGCGGGAAAATCATAATCCTGTATGGGCCGCAGATATGACACAAGCCTTTCTAGATCAAAGATAGACCCTATGCTCTTGCAGCCCTGTTTTTGCCAGCGATGGAATATTGCTGATTCCTGATCCGGGGGCAATTCCGGGTTATCCACGCTGTAGTTCGTCGGTGAGGGGAAAGAGGCCCACCCATTCCATATTGCCACCCTGTCCAAGACCTTGTGGGTGGGCGCCCTAACCGGAAAAGAGTACAAGCCCCAGGGCCAGTGCTTATGGGCTAGCCACAGTTAGATCCAGATGTTTTTCCCGTCACAGACTGGTCCATGAAGTTCCATTGCTTCTCCGATAGCAGCCTATTCCATTCAACTATATATCAAAGGCATGTGGCTTGTTAGTAGCCACCAATGAGGGGCAATCCCAGGCAACCTTGAATTTTCGGCCGTGTAAGCTGCACAAGTGAGAGGCAAGTCCGCTTGCCCTCCCTGACAGACTTATTAATGAGGGCTTGCAATTGTGTGAGTGCACGGGGGTGGGACACCATGGTGCCAATTACGATCCGGTAAAAGATTTCCCCGTCCGACTCGTATCCGGTCTTTTTACCGTACGAATCGTACAAGTGCCGTACAAACTGCCAAGTACGATTCGCATGGGAAGAAGTCCATACGAATGTCATTGGGAATAATTCCCCACACGTCCTCGGGTCGGAAAATGTGTCTGACACGTCCCCGGACGATTCACCGTACAAATGTGAAAAGTGAAGTCCGACCGCGCAAGTACGATCCATCCCGTGCGTCCGAAGTCACAACCGTATGGAAAAAAACACCGTCCGCACCGAACTCGCATAGCAACCATGGAGACATGTGCCTGCATACGCGCCGACCCCCCCCAGCCCCCGTATGTACGCGCCGTACCCCCCCAAGCCCCCATGTACGTACGCGCCGACCCCCCCGTGTATGTACGCGCCGACCCCCCCGTGTATGCATGGAGCGTACCCCCCGTGTATGCATGGAGCGTACCCCCCCCGTGTATGTATGGAGCATACCCCCGTGTACGTACGAGTCGTACCCCCGTGTATGTATGGTGCGTACCCCCAGCGCGTAGCTCCATGCATACACGGGGGTACGACTCGTACGTACACGGGGGGTACGCTCCATACATACACGGGGGGTACGCTCCATGCATACACGGGGGTACGACTCGTATGTACACGGGGGTACGCTCCATACATACGGGGGGTACGCTCCATGCATACACGGGGGTACGCTCCATGCATACACGGGGGTACGACTCGTACATACACGGGGGGTCGGCGCATACGTACACGGGGGCTGGGGGGGTACGGCGCGTACTCACGGGGGTGGGGGGGTACGGCGCGTACTCACGGGGGCTGGGGGGGGTGGCCGCCACGTACCGGGCCCCCAATTCCACTCGCATCGTGGCGTACTTCCGCTTTTCCAGCACTTTTTGGGTGCCGTAAAAATATTGCCGTCCGGACCGCTGTCGGTTCGAATCGTACTTCCTGGTTCGTGAAACGCTGCCTGAGAGCGTCCCGACGTCACGTCGGCGCTTTCCCCGGATCACATTTGTATGTATCTTTTCGTCGGTCGGTGTTTTGTACGACTCGTACGGAAATGGTGTTTCCGTGCGAATCGTACTTGCATGTTTGTAATGTTTTACAACCGGGTACGTGTCGGACGGAAAAAAGCCTCCGTCCGACGGTTCGTACCCGGTTTTTACAGGATCGTAATTGGCACCCATGTGTCCAAATTGACATACATAGGAAATGCGTGGAAGACTCTACAATTTCCCTCCCGCTATGCCTCGAAACCAAGTGAGGCTCAGTTTTGAGCAGGCGTCCAGCGCCTTATCCGTCTCATCCAACAGTGTTGGATATTTGAGCTTCGCTGTACAGGCAAGAGTCGGAGCACGTTGTAGGCCCAGGTACTGTGTATCCCCCTGCACCCAACAGAATGGGAATTGTTGTTCCATATCCAACACTTCCTCAGGGGTATGCACAGACTACCTTTTATGTTCCAAGACAGTTGACACCCAAAAGGGCATGTGACATAACTCATCCCCACATCTTTGTGTGATTTCACAGACATTCATTCAAAAAAGAGATGTGAATTGTAAGGGTAGTACGCCCCTGGGGTGGTCTGTAGGTGATGTGTATGTGTGCAGATCAATCCGACAATAAGGGTGGGTATGATGTGCCCTACTCACACTTGAGGCTCCCAAAGCGCTGTGGGGGAGTGGAAGTGCAGCTCCACCTCAGCCAAATAGCCATGTCTTGTAGTTCCGCATGTAAGCATGCTGGGTGTGAGATTGTTGGAAGTTGACTTTCATCTCGTCCATGGCTTTGCTGGCGGCGTAGGTGGCAGCTCTCCCTCTGCCTTGTGATTTTCCGATCCCGGTCGAGTCTGCAAGGGCAAGGTTGTCAGAGCAGCAGTTTCTCTTGGGGATGTTGAGGTTGACTCTCTCGTGGATGTCTTTGTGGCTGATGATGTGTAGTGAATTCTAGGTATGTGTGAGTAGTTTGCGGATTACTTTCTCCTTGTCGGTGCTACATTGGATGTTCTGTATGTGTTGCCTCTTGTGTCTGGGACGTGGGTTTCTGAAGACAGGTGTGTCTGCAGCTTTCAGGCTGTGTTAGAACTTGTGTAGTGGCGTTTTGTATCTCCCTGCGTAGAGTTTGTTGCAGTAGTCCAGACTGCTGGGGATGAGTGCGTTTGTGACAATTTTAATGCATCCTGGGGTTATCCATTGTGATGGATTTGGTTAGATCTGTAGGCAGCTGTAGCATGCAATGGAGTAGATCTGGCTGGGCAGGATGATGGTGGATTTGGGATGATGCCAAACTTGCGTGCATGGTCTGTCAGTGAGGGCGGGCTCACAAGGGCAGATAACTACCAGAGGTTGTCCCATGCGGATGTGGATGGAGCGGAGATGAGGAGGTTAGTCTTCTCACAGTTGATCTTTATGCAGAGGTGTGTCATCCAATCTGCTAGTTCCGACATTCATTCCTGGGAGCTGGCTTTTGTGTCTTCTGTGTTATTCGTGAGGGGGAGGATGAGCTGTGTGTTGTCTGTGTGGGATGATATGCTTACCCCGTGCTGTCTAGCAATGGCAGTGAGTGGGGACATGTGCATATAGCAAAACGTGTGTCTTAGTGACGCTCCATGTGGTACTCAAGCAAGCAATCAATCAATCAAATAATTTTTCAAGCGAACTACATACCCGCAAGGGTTTCAAGGCGCTGAGGGTGGGGAGAGGGAGGGATGCTGTTGCTACTTGTCGCACAGCCAGGTCTTGAGTCGTCTCCTGAAGGTTAGAAGGTCTTCGGTTTGTCGTAGGTTGAGGGGGAGGGTCTTCCAGGTCTTGGCGGCGCGGTGGGAGAAGGATCTGCCTCCGGCTGTGGTTCTACGGATGCGTGGGATGGTAGCCAGGGAGAGGTCTGCGGAGTGGAGTTTCCTGTTGAGTACGTAGAAGGAGAGTCGACTGTTGAGATAGTCCGGGCCAGTCTTGTGGAGTGCCTTGTGTGCGTGGATCCGGAGTTTGAAGGAGATTCTTTAATCGACGGGGAGCCAGTGCAGGTTCCTCAGGTGGGGGGTGAAGTGTTTGCGGCACAGGATGTCGAGGATCAGGCGTGCAGAGGCATTCTGGATTCTTTGCAGTCTGTTGATGAGCTTGGTGGTGGCTCCGGCGTGGTGTGCGTTTCCGTAGTCGAGTCTGCTGCTGACTAGGGCCTGGGTGACTGTTTTCCTTGTGTCTGTCGGGATCCATCTGTAGAACTTGTTGAGCATACAGAGGGTGTTGAAGCAGGTGGAGGAGACTCTGCAGTTGTTGCCTGTGATTTAGGAGATAGGGGTGGGTGAGGGTCCTTTAGCTTATTGCGGGGAAGACGGAGTGGATCCAGGTGAGGGCTGTTCCTCGTATCCCCTTGTGGTGGTGTCTGGCATCTGGGGTGTGGTGTGTGAGAGGGTGTTTGAGGCTGCATAGAGGTGTAGTAGGATATGTTGTCCGCATTGTGACACAGGTCAGTGGCATGCATATTTAAGCATTGTCAGCATGGAGTACATTCTTGGTGCTGTGCTTGATACCCAAACAAGACTGGGAGTGGTCCATGATGGAGTTCTCTTCAATGTAGCCAGTCAGCTGGGTGTTTATGTGTCTCTCAGTGACTTTGTCCACCACAGGTTGCAGGGAGATGGTCAGATAGTTCATCTTGTCTCTTGGGTCATACTGACAATGGGCCGATTTGTTCAACGTAGAGAGCGGTCTTTTTTTTTTTCCCTCATATAACCTCCGTAGCCATAGCAACCTCTCGACCTGATCCACCACTAATGCTGCTGACTTGGTGGTTTCAGTCTCAGCTGTTGTTTCTTCTTTGGGGACCACCCAAAGTACACAACATGAGCTGACCAAGAGGTTTTAATCATTGGAATCTAACCTTAACCTACTCTAATCTGCTATCCATTGTATTCTCATCCAACAAATTCCAAAATAACCCAGTATCAGGCCTACCTCTATAAGTGTTCACCCTTTGATCCAGAGCTCTAAAATAAATAACTGAATTCCACCAGGCATTCCAAGACGGTAGAGCCATCTGGCGCCAAAGTTTACATATCTCTCTCCTTGCCAGAAGGATCATATAAAACACCAACTTATATTGCAATACGTTCATGTCTTGCCTCCCCCAAGTTCAAGGATTATCCCAAAAAGTATAAGAGATGGGCTTACCTCTATATCTGAGCCAAGCACCCTCGAGAATCTCTTACCCACGTTTTTCCAATATTCATGTAGCTTGGGGCAGGAGGCAAATATATGAACATCATCCGCATTCAGGGAGCCACACCTAATGCATCTTGCTTCTCCCCCGCCTCTCATTCTTGAAATTTTCAAGGGGGACCAATATAGCCTGTGGATTGTAAAAAAATGGTTCTTTCTGAGTGGAGCAGATTTAATTGTCGAATAAAGAGTATCTATTGATACTTGCCATAATTGATCTAACTCCTCTCTCGGCAAGTAGTTTTCCCAAACTCGAGTTGGGTTGTCGATCTTCCTGTCGGCTGCAGCTAGGAGATACCCGTACCAAAGAGCCACCTCCTTTTTCCTGGGAGCCACATCTTGTAGGTCACTTTCCATTTGACATTACTCAGAGGGCGGCCAGGATTGATTCTTGCACCAGGAAACAATCTGATAGTATTTAAACCTTGACAAAGTGCCTCTAGTGATGGAATTCCAGTACTCCCATGAAAAGCATTCATTGTTTAGGACAATATCCTTCCAAAACGTGACACCAGCCTCTAACAAAGGACGAGCTAAGGCATCTAGGAGGCACTCCAGAGTTCCTGGGGATCCCCACACAGGCGCCCACTCACTGTAATATGAGAGGCCAAGACAGTCACGACAGCTTAACCATAGTTTTGCCGCCATTTGTAAAGTCTTCAAACGCACTTTTTTGAAGAATTTAGAAGAGCCAAATTTGTACATAAATCCGAATGCATCTATGCCAGTTAGCATGGCGGAAAACATACTCCCTATTAATGAATTGTCTGGGGAGAGCAGTAGCATCCTGCAGTTCTTTAACTGGTAGGCCCAACAATAGAGTTGTAGGTCAGGTAAACCCATACCCCCTTGCTTCAGTTTACGCCTTAGTTTTTTCCAGGATAGACGGACCCCCTTACTTGCCCATATAAAAGACGAGATCTTGCCTTGGATTTTAAGCAAATCCGTTTTTGCAAATGCTAAAGGAATGTTGTTAAACAGATAAGTACATTTTGGTAGTATGGACATTTTTATGAGGTTCACCCTTCCATAGTGTGAGAGAGGTATACTCTGCCACCTTTTCAACAGAATGTCGACCTCTTTAGAGACCCTATCTAAATTTGTATTTGGGAGTTTCTCCAGGTCATGAGTGATTGTGATTCCTAAGTATCTAAGCTCCCTAACAGGCTTACTCTCATGATCTGGAATATTCCAAGCCATAATCTCCGTTTTATCTTCGTTCACTTCGTATCCTGAGAATTTCCCGAACGCCTGTGCTTCAGCCATAAGATCTGGGAGTGCAGCAGTAACATTTGGGGACATTAACACTAAGTCATCTGCATAAAGGGCGACTTTCCTCTCAAATCCATTTATAGAAAAGGGGGTTATCTTCTGGTTCTGGCGAAGACTTTGGGCAAGGGGCTCAATATATAAGTCAAACAAAATAGGTGACAGAGGACAACCCTGCCTAGTTCCTCTACTTATTTTAACAATTGGGGAGGGGCTTCCATTAACTAGTATCTGGGCATAAGGTGACCTGTATATTTTCTTGAGTACATCCCTGAACTCATCCCCGAGTCCAAATACCTTCAAGACCCTATCTAAAAAATGCCAATTTACACGGTCAAAGGCTTTGGCACCGTCCACAGTGATGATGGAGAGAGGCAAATTCTGTGACACTGCCAAGTCAGCTGCCCCGATTCGAGTGTATACCAGTTCTGACATCTGCCGACCAGGAATGAAACCCTTCTGGTCTTCGTGTATAATGGGACCTATAATTTTAGACAAGCGGTTATTCAGTATCCCTGCAAATACTTTATAGTCAGTATTTAATAAAGAATTCGATATGACTGGCATTGAGTTGGGTCCTTCCCTGGTTTTAAAATGAGTGATATGAATGCTCCATTCCAAGAGTCTAGCAGGGGGGAAAGACCACCTACAATATCATTAAATAGGTTCAGCCAAACTGGAATAATCTGGTCTCTTAATTTGGAATAGACTTCAATTGGGATCTAATCTGGGCCAGGGGCCTTTCCCCTCTTAGATTTATCTAATACCGCCAAAATCTCACTTCCAGATATTTTTGACTTTAGGAAGTTCTGACTGTCCTCTGATATTTTCGGGAGTAATTTCTCAATAAACCAGCAGTCTATGTGTTCTTCCACTGTACAAGAATCTTCTTGATATAGCTCTTGAAAGAACTGCACAAAGGACTGTTCTATCTCATCTTTATCCTCAGTGATATGTGCATGAAATTTGATCCTACTGATGAAATTATAGGATCTATCAATTCGACTCTTTATCACCAAAAGTTTACTACAGTTCTCCCCTTGCTCAAAGTCAGACATCTTACTCGCTTCCCATTTTTGAAGTGTGATCTCCTCAGATTTAAGCCTAAAATTTAACTGTACTTCCTCAAGTCTCTTTACTAAATTTTCCCTCACTGTAGCAGATATATTTCTAGACTTAAGCTCTACCTCTACTTTTTTTATTTGTGACTCTAAGCCGGCCAACTCAGTCTTCTCTGCCCTAGACCAGCCCTCTACTGCCCCCTTTAGGGTTCCCCTCAGCCAAGCTTTGTAAGTATCCCAAACATTATGCAGGGAAGTTGATCCGAGATTGTCATGTAAGAAACAGGCAGTTTTAGATTTCAAGAGATCAGGGGTGGAAGACTGTAGTAGAAATCTCCTATTTAGAGTCCATCTCTTCACAGGAGGTTTTTGAGGGAGCTCCAAATTGAATACTATAGCCCCATGATCAGAGATATGAATGGGCATATACTATATATGACTTACTTTATCCACCTCAGAACGATCCATAAATATATAATCTAACCTGGAAAAGTGTGAATTCTTTTTACTAAAAAAGGAGTACTCTCTCGCCTCACCCTTTTTTTTCCGCCATACGTCACATAAATTTAGATTCTTTAGAGTAGTCATAAGATGGGCTTTGACACGAGGAGCCGCAATCTGTTTCCGAAAGGAAGATCTATCCAGCCTATTATCCATAAGGACATTAAAATCTCCACCCATTATAAGTAGGGAATCACAGTCAGCCAAGGCAAGACAAAGATTTTTTAGTGGTCCTATATCGTCCTCATTCGGACCATAGAAACTAACTATAGTGTATTTACACGCTTGAGATTTTATTTCCGCTATGACCCAGCGCCCCATTGTGTCTACCTGAGATTTAATAAATTCAATCCCAGAGTCTGATTTCAAAATAATGGCTGCCCGTTTCGAAAAGCACTGTTGGTCTGAAGCAATAATCTTATCTACCCATCTTTCCTTATCGAATAATACCCTGCACTCTGATTGTAGAAGATGAGTTTCCTGAATCAAACAGATTGGAGCCGAACTATTTTTTAGATATTGAAGGATCAGACGCTGTCTTCTCTTAATTCTCAGCCTGTTGACATTCCAACATAAAAAACCCAAATTCCGTCTTGATCCCTGCAGAGGTATATCCCCCATCATTATAATTGTCCTGGTCCCCTCCCCTGCTAAGGCTACTAAAGGTTATTATATCAAAGAGGTTTAACAATTTAATTTTTTTATTTTTTCCCAATGCTCCCCACCAACACATGTGCAAACCCCCCCACACCATCCCTTCCCCCTATTTACTGGTGCACCCACCCCCGGGAACCCTCCCTGTCTAACCATGGCAATAATTATTGCCCTAAGAGTCGTGCTCTCCCGTCTCACACAAAAAAAAAGAAAAATGAAATATAAAGGTATATATGGTACCGGCATTCCTTAACCTATAGTTTAATTTCTTGTTTTAGCCTGTTCTAAAAATGTGTCTACTTCTTCCGGGAACCTAAAATTGAACATCTTATTAGCCCAGAGATCTTTCAGGAAGGCTGGGAATATCAACTGCACCTGAGCCCCCATCTCTCTTAATGCATCCATCCGCTTCCCTAATTCCCATCTCCTATCTTCTGTTACCCTGGAGATGTCAGACCTAATCTTAAAGGAGATGTCCTTAACCTCAATACACTTAAGTTTAAGGGCTGCCCCTAATAGCTGCTCTTTTAGAGGGTACGATTGGATGCATACTAAGATCTTCCTTGGCTTCTTTCTTGCAGGATTTAGCCTAAAGGGTGAAAGGGACCTAAGCAAAGGGACTCCAGTGGCAGACTCGGCATTAGTTCTGAATCCCGTCATTCCTCTGTCAAATAGATACTCCGTATTAGATAAGATTAATGGTACAGCCCCCACCACTATGGAAGTTCGGCATGAAAACCAAACTGAACTTGGGGATGTGATGGTGGAAGACACAGAACACAACTTGGAAGGCCCGAGGCAGAGCGCAGAAGGGGTGTAGCTAAGTCCTGCTATAGACTCAATACAAGGGATGCTGAGACAGATATCTGCAGAGAAGAGCACCTGATTCTCTACCTCGGAGGTCAATCAGAGGAGGATACAGGATACATGCACCAGCCTAGAAGAGAATCTAGATGCATTAACACAAAGGCTGGAGGCATTGGAAAGTTAGGTGGGAGAACTCGGTCAGGAGGTTAAGGATAACGCTCAGGAAGTGCTCAGGTTAAAAGAGAGAGAGCGGGATGTTGATGAGAGGCTGGAGAGACTTGAAGATGTATCCAGAAGAAACAATATAAGAATATTAGATTTAAAAGAAGGACTGGAAGGGGACAATCTGAAAGCATATGTTATAGATATTCTCGTTAAAGCATTCCCCCAAATTGCCTCAGCACCAATATGGGAGAAAGAAATACAACGCATCCATAGAGACCCCTTTACGTAGAGACCGTTCTTGACGGTCTTCCTGAAGGTGTCCAGAGATGTTGTGCATGTGAGCTCTGCTGGGGGCTCATTCAATGTCTTGGATGCATGCAGAGATATATTTTCAGAATTGGCACCATTTCACACCCACTTTTCACATTTGCCCCCAATTGAGGACCCATATTTCCGATTTGAGCCCCAATTTCACACCCATTTTTCTGCTTCAACCCACATTCCACACCCACTTCTCAGATTTGAGCCCCATTCCACACCCAATTTTCTGATTTGTCCCCCTTTTCACGGCCTTAACAGTGAAATTTAACACCGAATTAACCATAAAATTCATTATTTGGCACTTACAAACCCATACATTTCAATTTTTAATAATTAGTACACCCTGTGAATCATGTTTTACATGCTATTTGACACAACCATTGATGAATTGTGTGCCAGATGTTACTCCTTGTCAAGTTGTGCACGATTGACACACTATTGAATCTCTGTGATGATGAAACATACACACCAAGATTTTATTTTTGGACTCTTACTTGCAATTATTGTACTATGGTAACATTTCATAGTGATATACTGATGCAGGAAAGTAACTTGCAGATAGGGTATGTGTGTTGAGTCTGTTTATTGTCACAAACAGTTCTTGAGGTAATATTACATACACATGTCTCTGTTTTTGTCAGTCACATTGTGATGTGCTCAAGTGAAGTAATTGTTTATTATCCTGTCCCTTCGGGCAATTTCAGCAGCAGTGGCTGTGGTGTGTGGGCCACCTCGTTGACCTTCGTCATCATCCTGGTCATCGCCCGGTGCTGCAGGCACTTGGATCCAGGGGGCATTTGTGCGGACACAAATGTTGTGCAATACACAACATGCTAGTATGATTTTGTTTACTATTTCTGGGCTGTACAGCAGTTTGCCACCTGTAATGTCCAGGCAACGGAAACGTGACTTGAGCACGCCAAATGTACGCTCCACGATACCACGTGTGCGTCGATGTGCAGCATTGTACTGCCTCTGTGCCTGGGTGGTGGGGTTTCGTATTGGGGTCATCATCCACGGGCAGAGAGCATATCCTTGATCACCTATGACATGTAATGGGGAGATGGGTACATGATTCATTAGGCATACTATGTTGGCATTGTTGACATTTTTTTATATTGTGATTTTTGCAATTTTTAGACTTAGGTTAGACATGTGTCTGCTTCTGGCTATTTAACGGCATCAATGCTGAGTACATTGCCTCAGTGTTGATCCTCCAACCATCCTTTTTGCTGGTGTTTGCTGCACGGTTGCATAAGTGTCACTACAAGTGTACAAAATGGGAATGATACCAGCACAAAAACCACAGACACCAACAGGCAGCCTGGCTCCCCTAACATCTAGCCATGGCACTGATCCACACTCGTTGCAGTCACAGCCATGTGAATGTTCAAATGACATAGGCCACACATGACACAGCTCACATTCAGACATGCATCTCATGCTGATGGCAGACCTGTGACACCACACAAGCCATGCAATTGTATGTCCAGAGCTAAAGCGGAGGAACAGACCACAGCCACCTCACCTGCAGGGCCCACTGGGGACAGTGAAGGTTGGCACACACCATCAACAATAACTTGTGACACAACATAAACTTACTGGCCTGCGTCATCTGTCACTAGCAGAGCATAAGACTCACATGACACAACTTCTCAAAATCATTTTCACTATGTGGTTTATTCGACAAGATCAGACTGTCCACACACTTCACCACGCTGATACACATGGCATGGCTCACCTTTGCACACTTCTTAGCATTTGTAATGGATTAGCATTTGACTGATCAATTTCAACACACAAGTAGTGAGCGAATACACATCCACTTACTCATCGGCAACCACATGACACACCATATCACAGGGTTGAGAAAGAGAAATATGTGTGGCAGAGTGAGAGAGGAGATGCTACTAGACACCGTCAACAGCAGCACCAACAACACTGCAGTCAACACCAATGGCGCTGTATGGTGGTTTCATGACACATTTTCCAGACTATGCATGCACATTTGTCACACTCTGCACTTCCTACAATCAAAGTGCATTGTTACAACCTTGGTCACGACAAACCTCAGAATTGACACACTGATTGTACATGTGTGAGTACTTGTGAAACGTTAGCTCACCCTAATAGGTCACCGTCAACAGGAACTGCAACATGATCATCTTCATCAACAATGCGACCACACACCGGACTGGAATAACAGTCCGGATGACTTTGATTAGGTACATAGATGGCCAGGTATTGGGGGTTACTCTACACCATGGGTACTCATATACTTTCTCTCTGGTTCCAAATTTTCTGTGTGGTTTGTTGCAGTGTGCCGCACGGGTGGGGGTGGGGTCAGTGGGGAAGGTGGCAGGGCTAGTGAGTAAGGGAACTGACCGTGTGGTTGGACACAGGCCCCTGGTGCTGACACCCTCGTTCACTGAGCCACTAGACCTGGCATACACACATCTCTCTCTCTCTCTCTCTCTCTTTCTTTCTTTCTCTCTCTCTCTCTCTCTCTCTGCCTCCCTCTCTCTGCCTCCCTCCCTCGACCTGTCTCTCCCTCCCTTGCTCTATCTCTCCCTCCCTCTGTCTCCCTCCCTTGGTCGCCCTCGGTCTCCCTCCCTCTGTCGTCCTCATCCCTCTGTCTTTTTGCCTCTCTCTCCCTGTCACCCTCTGTCACCTCCCCCCCTGGCAGCCTGGGCTGAGACAGCTTCCTAGGCACACACACAGAGCCACACCCCAGTACTTCACAGGTCTTTCATGGACCATTTACTTGTTAATGAGTTTTTGTTATATTTCACCTCTTGGCGCACATGCATCTCCACTCTGACTATCGCTGGACTCGCACAGCCCCCATGGCGCAGAGTCTCTTGGAGTCCGCGCTGGTGCAGCAGTGTTTGTTGGCACTCTAATGAAATCTGAAGACATGGCACACAGGTACAATGTCTGCAAGGTCCACGGCCCAACAAGAAAGGCTTGCCAGGCCGCTGGCAGCACGTGGGCCATACTATGAGTAGCCGTGCTCTACACAGTGGAGCCTGTATACCTCATCCTCGTACAGAATACATCAGCATGTGCTCATGCATTTTGTGCACCCCCCCCAATCAGTACCTAGGCAATGTATTTACATCCTCCCTCTTGATGGGTCAACATGATTGTGTTTTTTGTGCATGTGGTGTGTTCAGTTGGTACTTACCGACAAGCAATGCATTTCCATATGTGCCATCCTGGAAGCGCTGGTTTATGATGCAGTGTCAGAAGATGA
The DNA here is from genome assembly GCF_964204655.1 of Triturus cristatus. Classification (NCBI taxonomy): domain Eukaryota; kingdom Metazoa; phylum Chordata; class Amphibia; order Caudata; family Salamandridae; genus Triturus; species Triturus cristatus. The sequence goes on along the minus strand of NC_140579.1, from coordinate 107,499,611 downwards.
ATGCATCATGCACACTCCCTGGAAATTTGGCAACGACATTTGTGAACAGTCCGCGGTGGTCCACTATTGCCTGCACATTCATTGAATGGGTGTGCTTCCTATTGCGGTAGATGTGTTCGCTGTCCGCAGGGGGCACAAATGGTAATGTGTGCAGTCAATTGCACCGATCACCTGTGGTAAGCCAGCAATGGCATGGAATCCTTGCTTGATGGCAATCTGCTCCTGCACAGTGTTGGGAAAGTGTAGGTGCTGAGGAATCAGGCTGAGTATGCCATCCAAGACATTGGGGAGGAAGGTTGAGAAGGGTGTCTGTGATACTCCACCCACTCTGGCTGTTGTTGGTTGGAATGTCCCAGAGGCCAAGAAGTGCAGCACAGCGAGCAGTTTTGCCTGCGGAGGGATGTTGGTTGTCCGCTGTGTTGGTGGCGTCGCAGGGTACTCGCACAGCCTACGGACTCTGTCTTGGAATATTGGGGGATATAAGAGACAGCTAGCACAAGACACCTTTAGAGAAATGTTAGGTGTCTACGACATATTGTGTCTGCAGGAGTCCTGATTGTGTGAGGTACCCATTCCAATAGATTTTTTTTTTATGGTAACTAAGGAGGCAGTACGAATGAACTTGGGCCGACTCTCGGGGGGCTTAATTACTCTGGTATCAGTAAAAAAAAGCCAACAAAATAATTAAGCTAAATGTGAATTGTTAGTGGTTACTGGCATGCCAGATAGAACTCTACAGTGGGACCGGGATAAAAAGACAAATTATTGTGATAAATGTATATATTCAACCAGGAGTAATGACAGATTACGAAGTTCAATTGCACATGCTAGAGAAAGATTTGGAATCTATATGTATGACGAAAGCAGCATATTTGATAATGATCTTAGGAGATTTTAACCATAAATTAGAACCATCCCTTAGTGATAAATTGTTTAAGGAAATTTTAGCTACCTCACATATTCCTCATGCTAACTTTGGCGGCGTAGGTAGTGCCGCACAAGATAAATATTTGGTACAGTTTCTTGGATCAATAGGACTATTCTGTGCCAATGGACGGACGACTTTGGATTGCTCGGCAAAGAAGACTTTCCGTTCAGGGAATCAGAACTGCACAATTGATTATGCTTTCATTGATGCATGGCACTTTAAGGATGTGGAACAATTTGAGGTACTGCAGAGTGAGGGTAGTGACCATTGGCCCTTAGAATTGTTAATCAAGATGGAAGAGGACCCAGAAAGAGAAAGAGTGATCCCCTTGCAGATTGAATGCCCCAGACGCATAACCACCCGTATAACCGAGGAAAGTCTGCAATTGGTTAATAATTTGTTCATTGATTATACTGCTGTTGGTAATGTACCACATAAAGGAAAAATTGTAATATGGTACAAGGGGACTATCAAGCAGGTGGTAAATTGCATAAAAATAAAAGTTAAAAAAGGGCCCACTCATAACAACAACGGAAATTTAAAGAACTGGTTTAATAACGAGTGCAGAAATTTGAAACTTAGGGTACGGAAATGGGAAAGACAGTTAAAGAAAAAGCCAGATAAGGAGACAATGGAGAGCCTTCGAGTGGCGAAATCGGAATATAAAAATAAAATGAGAGAAAGGAAACTAGAAGATACATTTAAAAATTGGCAAACAATGTTAGAAGTGATAAACACAAACAATATAAGAGCCTTCTGGCATTTGGTAAAAGAGGGCAAGGTACAAGTGGAAATGCGATGCTTGGTGGGTGAGGATGATTGGGTTACCCATCTGAGCAACCTATATAGGGGTAAAGTTTTGAAGAATATCCTGAAAGTAAAGCCTGAGGAGCTAGAACAATTAAAACAACACTTTTCCTTTCAAAATATAAAAAAAACAATTCAATCTTTAAAGCTAACAAAAGCTTCAGGACCAGACAATCTTCCCGCTATTATTTTGAAAAATAATACAGATTGGTGGGCGAGCTTCTTAAAAACAACCTTCCAACAAATTCTTGCGGTGGGGTCTTTCCCAGAAAGTTGGAAGGGAGCAATTATGAGACCAATCTATAAAAAGGATGATGCTATGCTGCCCCAGAACTATCGCCTCATAAGCTTGCTGGATGTGGGAGAGAAGGTCTTCTCCAAAATATTATTAAGGGTAGTGAAAGCCTGGGCAGAACAGCATGACCTGATACCCATAGAACAGGGGGGGTTTAAAGAAGAGCATTCGACCATTGATCACTGCCTCAGTTTATGGGCATTAGCAAGAAAGGCAATAGAAGTGCGTGGTAGCTTATTTTGCTGTTTTGTTGATTTCCGAGCCGCATTTGACTTGGTAGATCGCAATTTATTGTGGAGTATGTTGGTAAAGCTCGGAATCAACAAAGCAGTTCTTTCATTAATCCAGGATATGCACTCTAAAAATTGGGCTAGAGTAATCCTGGATGATCTTGGGACATTATCTAAGAAGATTCCAATATTGAACGGCCTGAGGCAGGGCTGTGTTTTAGCCCCTTTGTTATTTTCCCTGTTTTTATCTGACCTCCCAACTACATTGAGTAAAGCAGGAGGTTTAAGCCCTAAGATGGAGGGAACCCATATTTCATGTCTGCTATACACGGATGACTTAGTGATAACAGACATGACAGAGTTAGGTTTACAAAAGAAACTAGATACCTTTTTAGAATACTGTAATAAGAAAAGCCTCACGGTTAATCTAGAAAAGACCAAAATAATGGTATTTGGAAAAAGAAAAAGTTCCTTCTACTGGAGACTGGGGGATGTTAGAATTGGTATAGTAGATGAATATAAATATCTGGGCATGTGGTTTGATAGTAGATTAAATTGGAAAGACCACATAAAGACCTTAAAAGCGAGGTCCCTTTCCACAGTCTGGGGTCTTAAATAATTTAAACAGAAGTATGGAGGCCCATCACTGCGACCAATACTCTCAGCCTTTACTGCATCGGTCCAATCACAATTTTTATATGGTGTCGAGGTTTTATTTATGGGGGGTAAATCAGATTGGAACCAAGAGGAGGGAAAATGTGTGAAACAGCTTCTCGCCCTCCCATCTTCAACTATGTTACAGGCTGTGCGAGTAGAATGTCATCTCACAGCCTGGAACTATCGGGGAATGCAAGCGACATTTAATTTTTGGAAAAGATTGAATGGAGAAGGCCCCCCCCCCAAAATAGCATATCTCTGTAAGAAAGAAATAGAGAATAGCGATCTTACTTGGGCGGTCCAAGCAAGGAATAAATTAGATCAATTATGTGTTAAACTTACTCTAGAGCAAGATCTTTAGAAATCAATGCAGCAGATCCCTAAGCGGGAGTTATGGGCTATTGTTAACGCGGAGGCACAGGGATGAACTAAATTTTAAGGTCATATTGTAATAACTTTGCACTCAACCTCGAGATTCTTGGGGTATGTTCTCTGATGACAGTACCAGATAAAATATTCACCAAAGGTTTGTGATCAGTTTGCAACACAAACCTCCTATCCCAAATGAAACATTTAAATCTCTCCACCGCCCAACAACACGCTAAAAGTTCCTTCTCAATTACAGAATATATTTTTTCATTGTCTCTTAGTGACCTTGAAACAAAACCTAAGGTGACTTCCTTTCCATGCTTGTTTATCTGAGACAAAGTCGCACCCAAACCATCATTGCTTGCATCTACCGTGGTGATACATTGTCTCAAAGGATCAAAAGGTGCTAGGACACTTGGAGAACTAATCTCTTTCTTGAGATTGTCAAATTCCACTTGACACTCAGCTGACCATGTAAAAGCTTTTTTTTTTAAGTAACTCCATCAAATGACAGTTTTTGCTGAAAATGTTTCAACAAATTTAGCAGAAAATTCACAAACTCCTAAAAATGATGAGACATGTTCTTTGGTTGTTGGGCACGGTGCTTTGGTGATGGCATCAACTAAACCAGGTCTTGGTGATATTCCTTTTTCTGATTTGACATGTCCGAGATACTCTATACTTTCCTTAGTAAATACACATTTTTTGAGATTTGCAACTATGCCAGCCTTTTGGAGCTTCTTAAGAACCTGTTCCATTAACTCATCATGTTGCATAAGGTATTTTCCTGCCACCAAGATGTCATCTTGAAACGTTACAACTCCTTTTACACCACTCAAAACATTCTCCAACACACGTTGGAAAACAGAAGCGGCGGAAGCTAGTCCGAAAAGCATTCTCTTGAATTGAAAAGTCCCAATGGGAGAGACAAAAGCTGTATAGTGTTTGCATGATTCATCAAGTACTACCTGATGATAGGCAGAAGTGAATCAATTTTACTAAATACTTTTGCACCAGAGAAAGTAGAGATAATGTCATCGATACGTGGAAGAGGATGAGAGTCTACCCAAATCACTTTATTTAGACTTCTAAGGTCCACACAGACTCTAAGTTGGCCATTTTGTTTTCTTGCGATGACCAATGGGGATAACCAAAGAGAAGACTCAATTGGTTCTATGACATCATCCTCAAACATTTTTTAAAGAATTTATGACAACTCATCTCGTACACTAAAGGGTACATTCCTCAGTTTATGTTTACCTGGAGTAGTACCACTCTGTACTTTGATCATGTGTTTGAATCCGGAAATCCTTCCCAACTTCTCACTGAACACATCTTTATATTTGTTGATCCATTTTACATCACTGGTTACTGGATCCGAAAGATCGCCACAAGGATGATCTGCAACCAAAGAAACTTGATCTTTTCTCCCTGGTCTAAGCGTCATTCCGAATAATCCTTGGTGGTACCACCCAAGGATATTTAGCCCCTTCTTTGCTACGTAAATTTTCCCAAAAATAAATTTCAAATGGCCTTCAAAGTAACCTATTAATTCAATCTTCCTCCCATCATAAGTAAATGGATTTCTATCTGGAGGAAGTAAAGACTTATCATTACACATTTTCTTAAACAGCTCATCAGTGACCATGGTCATCCTTGCCCCTGAGTCAATTAATAAATTCCCATCTACAATAATATTCTCATATGGATCAACACAATCCATTTCATCACTTTGTACAACCACAATCAAGTCTCTTTCAAATTGTTCACTTACAGATTCATAACTAATTTCATTATTAATAACCGAATTAACCTTAATATTTTCTTTTGGCGTTTGACATACTTTAGCAAAATGCCCTATTTTATTGCTTGATCATAGGTTGCTTACGTGTGACGTGCAACGTGATCAGTGACGCGCATCAGGCCTGTTGGGCCTTTTTTTTTTTTTTTGTACTCTTTGCAAACCAATCTGACAATTTTGGGAAGCTGAAACGTCACGGCTGGAGTGCGAGGAGATGCACGCTGTATAAGTCGTGTGAAGAAAAAGGTAGGCGGCAAGCCTTACTTACAGTTTTCTTTTAAGTTTCTTTCTCTTTTTTTCCATTTAACACGCGTAGATCCTTTTCTGGTTTATTGAGGGTTGGCATTAATGTTCAAATCTTCGCTAAATTTGTGGAAGTCAAGGATGACGCAGCAACAGAGGAGTAGGCAGGAGTAGTTTATTAGTCAACCCTCCTCAGCTTACCGACAGCAACGGTCTCACATGGAATTTGAAGAACATGATGTTCACGCATTCTACTTTCCAATACGAGATAGCCTGGAATGCGGAATACATGACATCACAACGGAGAGATTATAGTCTAAACAAACTGTGTGACTGACTGTGCGATGCTCATGAATGAAGACCCTTTTTGCTTTTCTTTGAGTTCAGTTAAAATTAAGTCTGACTCGTTTTATTTTCAAAGTGTTTAAAAATGATGAATCGTCTAAGGATTGGAGTCGGTGTAAGTAGTTTATGCAGCGATGCAACACCCTACAGCACTTCAAAAAGTGATCATCACATGGCTGTGTACATAAAGCAAAGGCTGGAGCTTTAAAAAACCCTAATTAAAATTTTAAAAAACTTAAAAATGTATTGTTATTGGTAATACACATCTAACTTTGAAGAAAATGTTAAATTACATATGGCTTCTCATTGTTCCAAACAGCACTATTGGGGTTGGACTTTTAAAACAAATGCAGTTATTCTTGTTGCAGCATGCTTCAGGGCTATACAGTAGGCCTACTGTCGTCGAGGGGAAAAATCTCGACAACCAAAAGAATCATTTACAACATTGATCAATGATTTGATAGGCAATGCAAATAGGTGCAAAATGTAGCACAAATCGTCAAGTCAAACGCGCTTTTGGGGAAGAGGACAAAAGGCGTTTTTAGCAAATAGGGAAACTTAAACAAAACAAAAGCAATAAATGGCAAAGCCAATAGGTATGGTCTAGGCAAGCATGCACATTTTTAATTTATGTATTTTTGCAAACATGTAGTGTGCAAAACAAAATGCAAATGTATAAACAAATATAAAAAAAATAAAACAGCCCAGACCTCTAAGTCCATTCCTTTTCAGGCGGCTATGCATGGGTCAGCAGGCAAAATGCCTTCATTCACAGTACAAGTCAGTCAATGAACAAAGTGGGCTGGCCACTGCTATTTGCTGACTACGTGAATGACACTTAAAATGACCAATGGAATAATATGTAATGTATTATTATTACTGTTAGTATGACTTCTCTTTTTAAATATGAGTGACCGAGACAGATAAAAGGTGCTGCTAGGACAAGCCTAAAAAGGGGACCCTTGGGAATGTGCCAAAAGTGGAGTGCTTAACCAAAAAGAAAAAACAGTAGTCCCCTTAAAAGATAGCAGTGGGAGGACACTAGCCAGCCAAGATGATGGTAAAGAGGACTTCAGGCGAGAGACAAACACAAGAAAGGCAAGTAAAGCCATCAAATAAGAAGCAAGCACATGAGACGGACAATAAAGCCGACCAATGGTAAGCAATCGGCACTAAGTCTCTAAGTCCCAGGCTCGACCTAAAAATCTGTACATACAACTGGCATCTCCTCCATTAGATGTGTGATAAGCATAGTGCCAAAAAGTCCTTTCCCCTTGCTGGATTAAAGTGGTCAGCATTTCGTGGACTTGGCCCTCTCTACAGAAAAATCCCCTGACTCTACAGCAAAATGCTGACATAAAATCGGTTAGGAAAGTAAGCACCATGCACTTATGCCCCTAACCCCCCCCACCCCTCCGACCCCAAACTCATCCTCCAGTTTCTTACCTGCTTGGATGATTGCACTGCAGACGTACCCAGATGCCATATCCCTCGTAATTGGAACGCGTCACCCTCTACGATTTTGCGACCATAATAGAAAAAAAAAAACACTTCGCCATCCTATAAAAACTTTGAGCCGATTCAGTTTGGTAGCCACGTGCAATTTTACTCTTTGTTCTACTTATGTATTCATTCATTGAAGCCAATTCACCCAGACTCGAACTTGAGATAGAAACAGACTTGCTGTTTTCATATTTCAAAGCTGAGGCAGAGTAGGAAACCGTGCATGCCGCAGCTGCCATTTATGCTAAAGTGGGGTTGTCTTTTGCGGTAAATGGCACTTAAGTTATCTTACCTTTTCCTCTTACAAAGACCACTGTTGTTAATTTATCTTCCATTATCGAATAAAACACTTGCCGAGGCATAATAGCACACCTGAAAAATGTAATTGTCACGGCATATAAACTCCACGTTCAATTTGATATGAAAACTCTAATAAAAGCAACCTTAATTCAGGCACTTCCGGTCTTCAGGGCTAGGGCAGCATTTTCTCTGCTTCTCTGCCAACGGTGCAGTTCCTGTGGTAGGGCTCTTTGTAGTCATTTGTTTGGCACGAGCCCCAACAAACTGGCCTACAAAAACACATGTATGTGGCAGCAGAGATTCAAAAACATACTTCTTCTAAGACCTCAGCACCGTTGTAGATGCTAACTGTTGGAAAGGCGTTCGCCGGAGGGGGGTTCGATGCCCGTCTTGCCCACCCCTTTGACCCACCTCTCCCACGTAGGCCGAACTAGGCGCGCACACCCTGATATACACTACGAACAGAGTGACACCACACGTATTCTTTGTAGGACGATAGGTTCTTTTATCGATGATTTTCAAGGGATCTTTATGATCCAAGATGCAAGTAGTACAGCAGTGGCACAAGTACCACAAATCGGTCGTGGGGAATGGGGGTAGCGGGACAGTCTTTCAAGATAGTGTCTCTGCGAAATACCCTGCGGATAGCTCACAATCCTCGAGCTGGAGGGTGTCGATTTCCCTGGGCGATCTCTTACCGAGTCGTCCTCAAGGGGAGCGCCGCGAGTCTCTCAGCAGGCACAGGTGGTCGGAGTTTGGGAGCCGCGATTCCGTCAGCAAGGCTCAGATGGTTCAATAGCTGGGGGCCGCGAGTCACTCAGCAGGCCCAGGTGGTTCAGTGCTCGGAAGCCGCGACCTCGTCAGCAGGGCTCAGATGGTTCAATAGCAAGAGGCCGCGAGTCACTCAGCAGGCCCAGGTGGTTCAGTGCTCGGGAGCCGCGACCTCGTCAGCAGGGCTCAGATGGTTCAATAGCAAGAGGCCGCGAGTCACTCAGCAGGCCCAGGTGATTTCAGCATTCAGGAGCCGCGACAGCGTCAGCAGGCTCGGATGGTTCCAGGTCTTCTCTGCCTTCGTTTCTCCGGCACCCCTTGTTATACTCCGCTTGCTCTTTGAAGTCCGGGGTCCTCGCAGAGGGGGGACTGGGGTGACGGAGGGGGTTCGGCGGGATTTCCTGCCGCTCACTTCTTTGGTCTTTTCAGGTGGGTCTGGGAGGGACCCCAGACGCTCGGCAGGGGAGGCGCCTGCTCCCCAGGGGCCTGGTGGCCGATCGAGTCTTCCCGGGGAAGGCGACCCGAGGTGTGACTGGGCTGGCGCCTTTGGGTCTGGCTCGAGGGTTCCCGCTCCCTTGGTCGGACATGCGTGGTAGGGTGTCGAGTCTGTCAGGGCTCTGGCCGGCCCTCGGATCTGGGTGGCTGGGGCGGCCGGAGTCGGAGATGTCGTGTCTTGAGGGTGGTTGCAGGTTGGCTGGATGATTGGGAGGGCAACGCCGTGAGGCCGGTCTCACACTAACCAGCACCCTAGCACATGCCCCATGGACAGCTACCTTTAAATACACCGATAAGGTTTTGCAAAAACAAGGCACCACACGGAAAAGGCTGAGGGAAGAAACTGAGAAGGCGAAGGCTGGGACGGGTCACCTCGCAGGCGGAAGAATAGCGCGCAAAAGTACATTGCAAGCTAGGTTGTTGTGACAATAGCTATACAATAAAAAAACATTGCAAAAAAAATGGTTATCTCCTCTAGACCGCGACCCTTTATTCAGGTTACAGTGAGCAGCGTCTCAACAAAGGGGCACGGACAATATTAAAGTGAAATGATGCGCTTTCACACAAAGTAAACATAAAATAATTAAGGAATGTTCTGCTGCAGCCGCTGAAGTGAAAGTGGCCTGCGCTATTAATGTATTTTGAAATATGTTTCTCTGCTACAGTATATATTTTTCTATTTGTCTCTCAAATATGTGAAGCACTCTGACAGTCTGAATATGGACAAAATCGCGCTATGCAAACAACTAACAAATAAAACCAACTGCATCACCTCTGTCTGATCCCAGCTCCATATGGGACTCTCTGTGTGATCTCAGACAGTCCATACCTCTCCTGGTCTCTCAGCCGCCCTAATCCGACTTGTGTCACTGCTGTGTGTCACCTCACGCCGTCCCGTCTCTAGCTCAGCACGGCTGTATTTATTACTGAAACGAATGTGTTTAACCAGCCCCTATCCCTTAAACCCATTACTGACCAGTGGCTGACTCCGCGTGACTTCACTCTGTCCTGTGACACGGATCTGCGCTACCTGAGGCGAGCCCCTCGGCGCCTAACCGTTAAAATGGCAAAACAATAATAGAACGGATGTTATTAAATGCTAGTCATGAAAATGAACTAGCATCAGGCAAAATAGGATGGGAGTCGCACAAGCATTGCGCAGGGGACCGAGGCTCGCCAACGCAGAAAATTAAACAAGCATTTGTCATTCTTTGTAGAAGAAACCTGAGCCAGGCCACGGCCACGACAGCTGGGAGGAGCAGGACAGGCACAGACAGGCAGTGTCCCCTGCTCTGAGGCCTGGCTCTGCTGTGAGGCGGCTGGAGCCCCCTGACTGATTGGGAGGGGGAGGGACAGCAGAGAAAGTGGAGCCAGAAAATACACAATGAAAACGAAACCAGCACAGTGTTGGTGAAATGCTAGCAGTGCTGATAGATAATTCCGATAGATAATGTCGATACTTATTAACAAGCAACCAGGTGAGAGGCAGGGCAGGGGAGGCAGCAGTAAAACAACTGGGGTGTTAAGAGGGGTGAGAGGAAGAATGCTGTATTTAAATGTAAACACAGACAAACACTAACAGAGCAAGAAACCAAGAAAGAAAAGAGTCCCTCAGAGAACAGATAAAGAAATATAGTGGTAGGAGACAGTACTTAGTCCCCACTGCATGGGAGGAACGGAAAAGAGAAAGGAGGGACAAAGAGGCAGGACTGACCACTGGCAAGCAAAGATTTTTGAAGGACACTGACATGGACAAATGAAAAGCTGGGGGATGGCTTTAACCCAACATAAGAAATTGCAAGAGGTCTTGAATGCTCGACCTAAAAAAAACATAGGGGTGGCTGCTGCCCACCATGGGCATAACCATGGCCATGCCCCCACCAAAGAAAGGGCACAGATAATCATTCTGCCCCCCGGGGGGTGGGGGGGGGGGTAGATGGCTGTGACTATACAAAATCTGACCTCCCCCAGGGTAGAAAGCCCACTAGACACTAGGGTAAAAGCATAGGGGTGGGAGCCGCCCAACATGGGCCTAGCCATGCCCCCACCTCAAAGGGGCACAGAGTGTCTTTCTGCCCCCTTGGGGACAGATGGGATCAATAAGCCCCAATTCCCCCCCCCCCCCCCCCCCTCTGGTGGCAGAAACACCACTAGCCACCGGACACTGCATTTATGCAGCATTTTGTGGTAGGGAGCGCCACCCACCCCCTTGGCACGGGGGCCTTTGCTCCTCAATCCCACAGCCAAATAGACTTTTTGCCACCCCCTCACCATGGAGGAGGAAAGGGGTATTATCTCCCAATCTGCACCCCGCTACCTTGGGGGTCAGAAAGCCAAATAAAACACCAGGGCTTTCAAATTGGAGCGAAATCAAGAAAAAGGAGGGGCAGCCTACCCTGCCATCGAGCCGAACCCCAGCCCCTGCATGGGCAAAAGTGTATTTCCACCCCCCTGAGGCAGATAGGAGGTCTGTCCCAATTGGGGAGAATGCTCCAAACCTGCCCCGGGGGGGGAGGGGGGGGGGGAGAAAGCCCACCTAAAAGAAGGGATTTTGCCTTTGGGGAAAATGAAAGTGGTGCGGCTGTTGCACTTTGGCGGACAGGGGGTTTGTCTTCAACTTGCCTCTGGGGTGGGGCAGAAAGCCTACTACACACCAGGGGATTAACAATGGTGCCATAGCGGAAAAAAGGAGGCCATGGAGCCATACCCCCGCCCCAGAAGGGGCAATAGTGTCTCTATGCCCCATGGGAGCCGATATGAGGTTTGTCCCAATTAGTAAGAATTGTCCAAATCTGCCCCTCCCCGGGGGGTGGGGGGTAGAAAGTCCACCTGACACCAGGGATTTTGACTTTGAGGCAAAAGAATGTGGTGCTGCACTCTGGAATTGGCCACCCCCACCCCAAAAGGGACAACCCCGTCTTTTTGCTTGACCAAGGGCAGACAGGAGGCTTGCCCCCAATTTGCCTCTGGAGGGTATGGCAGGAATATATTTTTCTAATAAAATAATGGGGTGGGTCTGGCTCATTCTAAAAGAAGACTTCACACTCACCCCAAATTCATTAACAGTCTTTCTACTCCTCTACGGACTAAAAAATCCCATTCCAATGGCAGGCGAGAGGTCATTTGATTCTTTTAGGTCTTGTTTTTACATATGGGCTGGAGAGTGTGGCTAACTCCCAATATTGTTCCACTCGCAACGGTAAAAAGCTGCTCTTTTTGGGCTTGGGTAGGCTGTCACCTGGGAAAACCTACTAGATGCAGACAGTTATGAAAACCAGACACCTGGGGGAGTACAGGGTTGTGTACTTAACATGAATCCCACACTATTTTCTTACCCACAATGCCCTGCAAACCTCAAACTTTAACTAAAAACAAACTTTTCTCTCACATTATAGAAATCTGCAAGGAGCCTTAAATGTACTACCACCCATTATTCCCCCAAGTCTCCCAATGAAAATGGTACCTCACTTGTGTGAGTGTGCCACGAGACCTCAACACAATAAGCCCTGAAGCTCTATGTGGAGAGATCAGCAATAGGAGTAGCTGTAGGAATTGGGGCCGTGCTTGTGCACCACCAAGAGAAACCTACCAACCACAGACATGTTTTAAACTAGACAACTAAGGGATTCCAAGGTAGTGTGCCTTGCGTGGATCTCATGAGGTTTCCTTACCCACAACACTCTGCAAACCTCAAACTTTGCCTGAAATCACGTATTTTCCTTATAATTCTTTGATGGAAACTTATGAAATCCGCAGAAATCCACAGAATTCCTGCCACCCAGGGTTACCTCACTTGTACTAAAACACTGTGCTCTTGTGTGGATGAGTCCAGTGCCTGCGACAGGAATGGATCCAACCAAGGTCAATGGGAGTCCCCCAGGGCTTTCAGTGGGCTGAAAAACCTGGGGAGTCTCTCAAAGGGGCGTGGCCAATGTAATTAAGGGCGTGGCTTAAAAACATGTTAGCTAAAAATCTGTGCTCAGCATAGGGTGCCGCCTGACTTGTATTTTACTGTTTCAGTCATTGCATCCAGATATACGAAACAACAAGTAACATCATACCTACAACAAGTCAGGACTATTGGCTTTGTCAATGGTTGTTAGTTGCATAAGATAAATAAGCAGCAACTATGGCTTGCATATAATATTGAAAAGGCTTCGACTTAAAGCCCTGTTGACCCCTCAACAATGTTGCTCCTACTGAGTTTCAAAAAGAGAAGGGAAATCCAGAGAGACAATGACTCTCTTTAAAGGATTTCCCTTCCCCTAACGCTCACCTGGCGTGACGTCATGCTGTAACTTCTCCACTAGTGAGAAGTGAGCACACGCACATCGATGTGCCTGCTGTCACTGCAGTCTGGAAAAAACGGACCACCTGCGACCGGGCACAAAACAGAGCCCGATAGAGACCCGTTTCCAGGCTCCCTTTAAAAAACTGCGGGTGCTCAGCACCGCTGAGACCCGGCCCACTTAAAGCCCTGGAGTACCCTCCAAGAACTACCAAATAGGATAAAATGAGCTACCTCTTTGAAAACTGCTGCAACGGATTTGCGTGTTCCTCCATGCTGGGAAGATGGTGACTTTAGCACAGCAAACCTTTAGTTGATGCTGTTTTAGGAAAAACACAAGATGCTTTTTTGTGTAGCACTTTTTTCCTACTTTTCCCTATAAAACCTCAAACATTAGCTATATTTTCGCCATTTTCTCTGCCCCCTTCCTTGGGAATCCACAAACTTTGGGTACCTTTCAAACATCCAGGATCTTAGGAAAAAAAGGATGCAAATTTCCAAGGATACATTAAATGAAAAAAATGTATTGGTGCCCTAAGTGCACAGTACCCCAAAAAAGCCAAAACATGGCTCAGCATTGGGGTAGGAAAAGCTCCAACAGTTCAAGGGTTAAGGCGGAGGTTGAAAAGACACTGTCTGGTTTACCCAAGCAGTAATCTAGGTGTCGCTGCTGTTATTGCGGCCTGTCTCAGACCAATGCCCATGAAGAGCCAGGGACAACCTCAGAGTGCGGAGGAAGACGTTTACCTTGCAGTACCGTCACTGGCAAGGCCTCATCCAGAAGGTGCAAATATAATATTCTGACCAGTTCTGGACGCCAAATACAGGTCATCAAATCAAAGTTGGGAGTACTGTGTCCAGCTTGGTAGACTCTGCAAAAAATGGGACTCCGACCTCTTGAGTATTAAGTTCAATATGAAAGGCCTTTTGTGGAGCAGTCACTCCAGTTCTGGAAAATAAATATGGGTGGGCTTAGTTATAAACCCCTTGCGACACTATTCTGCCGCCACCACGTCACTTTTTGTGATGCAGCGGTGGCATAAACAATGCACCAGGTTTCGGGCTATTCACAACGTGACTCATGCGTCACCTGGTAAACCCCTGTGCCACATTATACCTGCATCAGATATAATGTATGCAGGGTGGGCGTTCCTACACGAGAAAGCCTTGAAGAAGTGACACAGTGAAATCTACAAGATTTCACTGCACCACTTCTAGGACACTATTGCATCAAAACCTTATGCCTGCTTGGAGTAGGCGTAAGGAGTGACGCACTGTATTAAATATAGACCTCCCCAAAGCATTGTTGCAGTTGCATCATGCTTGCAACAGAACTCCAGCGAGGGGTGACTTTTGCGCCGACAGATGCGTCAGAATTTCTTAAGCATCTGTCAATCCTTGCGCCATTGTGCGCCATATTGTAAATATGACTTATCCATTGCGGCGCAAGGATTTCTTTGCCCGGCGCAAGGAACATGACACATTTCAACTCTAACGCAGTGATGTGTCCGTTTCTTGTAAATACGTCCCGTTTTGTTCCACAGAGTTCTGTGGGTCAAGATCAGGAGTCCTCTGTTCAGCACTGGATGCCAAACATGAAATATTTGGTTCCACTCAAAAGGCTACATTTGGAGCGCTGTACCTAGTGAATTATGGCCAGTTTTAGAGAACTGTTCTGTAATATAGACCCTAGTACAGCAGGTCACATCTGGAATACTGTTGACAGTACTGGAGACCCCTTCCGGTGTTACTTCTGGAGGACACGGAGACACCTGCTTAGTTCTGGATGCCAGCTCTGGAGTTATCAGTGCAGTATTGGTATGGCTGTGAAATCATTCTTGGGGAGGACAGGCTCACGAAAGTGATTGGGTGCCAAACCAGAGTGCAAGAAGACCTGTGTCACATGTGGGTGATTGTAGAAAGAGAGTTATGGAGGGGCTGGAGATTAAAGGGGGTGTGGTGTTTCAGCAGAAATTGATAACGCCAAGAGACATAATGGTGTATGTGCGCCCTATAAATTCCCTGTAACATAACATAACGTGGACTGGACTGAGCTGCCAGCCCTTCTCTGCTCTTGTTTCTGTGCCACGAATGAATCTCACATTGAGAGGCCGGCGTAGCGCTTCATTTCACATTTATTCATTTGGTTTCAAGGCATTTCAGGCCACAGACACCAAGTAGCACAGCTACTGATGACTGTAATTCAGATATACAGATATATTTTCACATTTCGAGACAAAAATGCAATCATCCTACGTATCAAAGACGTATTTCGGCAATGTGAACATGTGATATTAACATAAATCAACGTTGATTGATAGAAACAACTTGTGTTAATGTAACTCATAAGGTTGTAATACCATATCTTTCAGATATACTCTGTAACCACAAGAACAGTAGTCATAGACGTGCCCAGAAAGGCACATACATATTAAATATTTATATATAAGTATGTAAAAGGCCCCAATAATTATAGGGACACAGTGGTGTGATAGGTTTCATCACAATTTTGTGTTACCATCTGCAATAAACAATGTATGGATCGATATGCAGTGTAACATCACATGTTAGAAAGTAGTGAGGGGAGGGTTCTAGTAATTTACCAGAGGCATCCCGTCACTGATTGTGAACTAAATGTGATGGTACACTATAGCCTTTCAGTGCATACAGTCCATGCAATCCTGGAACATACAGCAACACTGTTTCTGCCATTGGATGCAAATATTTGACCCGTCATTGCACCAAAAGTCACTCGACATAGTAGAGTGGTTTCAAAACAGCCAGTACCGCCTCTCGTCATGTAATATACATAACCCATAAGATTTGCTCTCCCATGCCATACGTTGATATCTTGGACTGGAAAAGCGGGCTAATAACAATGTAGCATTGTCTCTTACCACGCCCCTACCACAACCCAATATTCACAATGTGATACACATGAGATGGGCATACATACTGCCATATTGACTTCCTAAACGCAGGTTACAGAAAAACTGTTAGCAACTTTTAGTTGGACCACGTCAGGCCAGCCTGATTCCACGATCCGCCAACAGCTTTTGCGTGAGTCAATGGAAGGCAGTATTTTATACCAAAATACAGTAGTTTGAGACAAAACCAAAAGCAATGCATTTGGTCATAGAAAATAACATCAACATATATAAATAAATTATTAAATAAATATTAAATATAAACAAATTCAAATATAAATAAATTATAAGAGTCCTGACTCTTGTCTTCTTTCCTTTTAAAGTGGTCTTTGCTCTGTTTCTCTGTTTCTATTTTGTTCTTTTGCTTTTTTTTTTCCTTGGACTTTTCTTATCCTCTTTTTTCCTTCGTTTTTTCCTTTACTGATTTTATTTTCCTAATTTGTTTTTTAAATTCTTCCTTTTTGGAAGTTTGTTTTTTTACAATATTTTTTTTTCGCTGTTTGGTTTCTTCGCATCAGTTTCCTTGTTTTCACTTCTGCTTCGCTGTTTTTCTTTTACAGACTTTTTCTATTCCTTTTGTCCGTCTGTCTGGCAATTTTCTCCGTTACATTGCAATGGCCCCAAAGTAGTTCTGTGCGCCCTTAGGGTCCAGGTGGGATGTGTGGGAGGTTAATGTGGAGAGCACATCGCCCTCCTCCAGGCTGAAGACCCCTCCCATGTAGATGGTCTCGTACCAGGGGGTTCCGTTGTGGGAGGTTCCCTCGCAGGCTGACTTGGTGGCGCTCAGCAGAGGCATGTCGACGGGGTAGGCCTCAGAGCGCCTCTTGACAGAGTGTGTCAAGTACAGACGTCCATGGGCTGCGCATTTGCTCCCGTAGTAGACAACTTGAGTGTAGATAAAGTAGAGTCCGCGGGAGGGGATGACCAGGCGGTTGTTTTCCAGCTTCATCCCGTTCTCCAGGAAGGCATAGCCCTTGTTTGAGATCCACTCTACCTCCTTTTTGCTAAAGTCAGCTGCAAAAGAAGAAGCAAGCCCTGTTAAGGCGAGGGACTAACCCAGTTTTCAGGGCAGAGCCGATCAAAAAAGCCCATTCGCTGGCAGCAGAATAGAGAGGTGCCTGGAAAAGGAGTTGGACTAGTGGAGGTGCTGAGAGATGGACTGGAGGAAAAGAGGACAAGTGATAAAGAGGTGGAAAGAACTAAGGACAGCTGGACAGAGAAACTAAGGAAGGAAAGAAAGAAGGAGAGAGAGAGAGATGAAGAAGAAAAGAGATGGGAGGAGAAGTGCACTAAAGGATATGTGGGTCAGATAATGGATAGGAGGAAAGAGGAGAGATGGATACAGGATAGAGAAAGAGATGGGTGACAGGAAATTTAGAATATAGATGAATGGAAGAAGAGAAAGATCTGGTGATGAATGGATGGAAGGAAGGAAAGAGAGAAGGGCTGAAGATAGATAAAGAGATCAGATGGATATATGTAAACAGAAAAGGGTGGAGGATAGACGAAGACTGGAAGAGAGATGGGATGAAGGAGAGAGAAACTGGTAGGAGGGTGTCCATAAGGAAAGAGATAGCTGAGGGGCGGGCAGAGAGATGGAGAAGAGATGGGCAAAAGGAAGAGAAGATAGAGGGATGAAAAGAAGGGCTGGGAAGAGATGCATGGAAGAAAAGAGATGTGTGAGAGAGATGGGAAGTGACTTAGAGACATGAATGAATGTGTGGATGGAAATCAAGGTGACAGGATGGAGAGATACCAATGCATGGAGAGAGACCGACAGGTGGAAGGAAATTACAAATAAGGGCCAAAAGTGGGGGGGACACGAAGGGAGACGCAGATACCTCGTAAAAGAAAGAAGGAGAACGAGGCTTGAACAGGAGGGAAGAAGGATGGGTTGAAGCAAGGTGAAGTAGACAGAAGGGTGATGGATGGATGGATGGATGGATGGATGGATGGATGGGAGAGTGGATGGATGGATGGATGGATGGATGGGAGAGTGGATGGATGGATGGATGGATGGATGGATGGATGGATGGATGGATGGATGGATGGATGGATGGATGGATGGATGGATGGATGGATGGATGGATGGATGGGAGAGTGGATGGATGGATGGATGGATGGATGGATGGATGGATGGATGGATGGATGGATGGATGGATGGATGGATGGATGGATGGATGGATGGATGGATGGATGGATGGGAGAGTGGATGGATGGATGGATGGATGGATGGATGGATGGATGGATGGATGGATGGATGGATGGATGGATGGATGGATGGATGGATGGATGGATGGATGGATGGGAGAGTGGATGGATGGATGGATGGATGGATGGATGGATGGATGGATGGATGGATGGATGGATGGATGGATGGATGGATGGGAGAGTGGATGGATGGATGGATGGATGGATGGATGGATGGATGGATGGATGGATGGATGGATGGATGGATGGATGGATGGATGGATGGATGGATGGATGGATGGATGGATGGATGGATGGATGGATGGATGGATGGATGGATGGATAGGTAGGTGAATGGATGGATGGTGCAATGGGGGAGACACAGAGATGAAGACATAGTGGGTTTGGATACAGAACATACAGATGTGTGGGGTATAAAGAAACTGCGAGAGGAGCACAGATGCCGGAGGGCCTCTCCTTACCTATGAGGTGAGTTGCGGGCTTCTGCGATTCCAGGGCCTGTAACTTGAGCTGCTGGGGGATGTGACCTGAAGGGAGGAAGGAAGGGCTGAGTTAGAACAGCATGTGACAAAGGGTGAGACCAGAACATTGACCCCAGAAACCCCCACAATACAGTACTCACTCACACCTTACTGGGTCCCGAGGCCCCCCTCATGCGTCTCACAAACGTACATGGACTACTGAAAGGGCCTCGCTGGGATAAAAAAGAGGCTACCTGTGGGCTTCCAAAGAAGCATGACAGGAGCTCATCATGTTACCGCCCTGAGAAGGATAAAAGTCTGAGAGGAGATTCTCCTGTTATCAGCCTCAGAGGATGAAAGTCTGAGCTCCTCGTGTTATATTCCACACACAAATTAAATGTTTTCAAGAGTTCCTAATATTATCTCCCCGGAGGGATGAAAGGCTAACGAGAGCTCCTAATATATCTCCCTGGAGGGATGAAAGGCTGGCGGGAGCTCCTAATATTATCTCCCTGGAGGGATGAAAGGCTGACGAGAGCTCCTAATATTATCTCCCTGGAGGGATGAAAGGCTGGTGGGAGCTCCTAATATTATCTCCCTGGAGGGATGAAAGGCTGACGAGAGTTCCTAATATTATCTCCCTGGAGGGATGAAAGGCTGGCGGGAGCTCCTGATTATCTCCCTGGAGGGATGAAAGGCTAACGAGAGCTCCTAATATTATCTCCCTGGAGGGATGAAAGGCTGGCGGGAGCTCCTAATATTATCTCCCTGGAGGGATGAAAGGCTGGCTGGAGCTCCTGATTATCTCCCTGGAGGGATGAAAGGCAGGCAGGAGCTCCTAATATTTTATCTCTGGAGGGATGAAAGGCTGGCGGGAGCTCCTGATTAACTCCCTGGAGGGATGAAAGGCTAACGAGAGCTCCTAATATTATCTCCCTGGAGGGATGAAAGGCTGGCGAGAGCTCCTAATATTATCTCCCTGGAGAGTTGAAAGACTGACGGGAGCTCCTCCTGTTATCTCCCTCAAAGGGATGAAAGGCGGGGCTTTCTGTATGCGCTCCCTCGGCGCGATGCAAACATTCCAGGAGCTCGGCATTGTATTTCCTTCCATCAGAGGGGCAATCAATAATGACACAATCTTCCTCGAGGGTGAAAGGCTTCCGGGAGCTCCGTACGTTATCTCCCTCGGTGGAAAAAATGGGTGACAGAAACTTCTCGTGTTATCTCGCTCGGGTAAATGTAAGGTTTACAGAACTCATGTCTACCTTAGACTGATGCAAAATAGTCATGCGGTCTTTTTCTCATCAGAGTGTGTTGGATGAGAAGTGGACAATTGAATCTCTTTTTATCGACCCTACAAATGATGAAAGGCTGAGTACCTCGGCCCACCCGAACCCCTCTCGCTGCGATTTTAATCTGAGGTTTGCAAGGACCATTAGATCATTGCAACCGGCGCTCAACCCACTGGTCTAGGTCGGAGGGCGAGAGATACTTACTTATATACTGCTCGGGGGCCGGCTCAACGTGTGTCGGGTCCTCCTGAAAGACAAATCGAAAACGTCAATTAGCAGGTAGCAGACGCCACGTCCGAGAGACGGTAACATATCAATTAAACAAACAACCAATTAGTGTACTTAGCATGCCACCAAAGAAGAACAGATTAGGGAGGATATATTAAACATGGAAGACAAAAAGGGGACCGCATGAGGAATGCAAGGAAGGAAGGAGGGCCGGGGAACACGAGTAAGAGAAAGCTTGGAGGGGGATAGGAGGAAAGAAGAGAATGAAACTAGAAGGCAGGTAAACATGACCAGCAGGGCAGAGTTCTAGCCTCGCTCTCCTTTTACATGGCCCCTATCTAATCCATACACTTGAAGGCGCTAGGAGGAGTATGTGCACTTCCTGGTGGCAGTCTGGCTCACCTGGACTCCCGAGCGGGATGCGCCTTCCAGCCTTCGACTCTGCCCGGAGCGCACCCAAGTCCGGGCGCTGCCAGCCTGCCCTGCCCGGGGGCCGAGGGCGGCTGGTGCCACCTGGGCTGACCCAGAGGGCATGGCAAGCTTAACAGGCACTTGATGGAGATCTGCAGGGCTAAGTGAGTCCCGCACGCCCTAGCGAAGACTCTGTGGAGTTTTGCTTCTAGGCGCTATGCTCTACATCCGCGAGGCAAGCGCTCATCCACGGGAGATGCCTTCGCCCTCTTTAAGTTAGACGTACAGAAATGACCTTCGCCTGAAAGGCGTGTCAGAAGGATGCTTCGCTAGTAGAGGCACCTTTTGGGGCCGCTTGCCTAGCTGTGACATCGCTCCAAAGTCCTGGCACCTGCTTGTCATTCTATGTCCCAGGCCCCTCAGACAACCCCAACATATAGAGGTTTTCAACAATTGTAGCCCCGGCTCCATTTGGAATTGAGACGATGAATAAGGCTGCGTTGAATAACACAAACAAATAACTCACGTGCTTGGAGGCGCTGTGCGGCGAAGGAATTACATTGAAGAAAAGCAGCGCCAAGATGAGGGTGGCTCCAGCTAGCGCTGCGAAGGACATGCCAGCCAGCCACCGCCAGCAATCGCGGCGCCGCCGGGTGTCGTCCCGGATCACCACCATCTGCCCCTTCTCCATCTCGACGAGGAAGCTGTCGGTGCTCATGGCCACGGAATGGTCCTCCATGGATGAATGAATGAACGAGGACCTCGTCTCGACCAGCCCTGCGAAACCAATCACTCCAAGGCGCTCCTTTTTTTTTTATAAGACGGGGCTATCTCTATTAGTTACACTTGCGTTGCCTTGCCACAACCCTTCCAGTGGCTTAGATTGCTTTTACTCAGACGTGTCGCCTCAAAGCACTCTGGGGAGTCTTTATTGGTTCAATACCCTTTAAGTTATCTTCTAGCTGCCAATTGTTCTTGTTGTTAAGTTGCACGTTTGTCTTGCCACGGTTAAGTTTCTCTTGATGTCTGTTCCAGTCGTGGCTTCTTGGTGTTCAGGCCGCGGCCGTCCCTTTTATAAAGATGCGCTCCGGGGTGGTGCTGGTTGCTGCCCGGCGCAGAATTCCCCATGACATCAGGCCGTATCCGCCAAGAGACAACTTCCTCTTTCAGTTTCAGCAGGCATCACCTTCCCGCCCCCGGGGCCCTCCCCGTGCTTACACCCAGCGAGTCAAAGAAAAAAAAAACCACAATTCACCAAGAAGGAAACTTCAAAAGAGGAATTAATGCGGAGGAAGGGGGGAGTTAAAGTGTCGAAAAACTCGCAATTTTGGAAAACAAAGCGTTGTGGTTCCGGGGCGCAAACACTCTGCTGTGGCCATTCAGTGTTTTTTTCCACAAACCCACATCTTGATTCCGACCCCGTCACCCCATCCTTTACCACTTCGAAGTGATGACGGCTTGAGTGATTGCCTCTCTCGAGAAGATGCTATACGCCTGCACTCACAGTCGGACTAATGAGTACAACTACATAGCGCACTGTTTGTGTTCTGTTTCAATGGGCGCTATTTCTTAGCCGAAATGTATCCCTCACGTGCATTTTAGACGTAAGGGGTACTTTTGCGCGAAGAAATAGTGCTAAATTCGGAATTACTCTTCTTGGGTAAATTCAAGAGCAATCTCGCGGAATGCTTAGGTAATAATTACGCAAGATTAGGCTACACGGAATTACACGATAACACCCACCCCTAGCAATGACCTACAACTATTAGAGTGATTTTGCATTGCTGAAGGCTTTTTTTCAGAAATGAATATAGGCGGCACTGTTTTTATCAAAATGATGTGGTGACCCCATGTTGTTGATGCTGGAGTGGAACTATCCTGCAGGTATTAGAGTCATTTTATATTGTCCGACTTAAATGGCTGTTTTATCCAGGCAATGCAGTTGTCTGCCACACAAGAAGTTTCCATAGCTCTTAGACTGCACTTACATGCACACTTAGGTGTAGGCAGGGCCACCGCAATTATACGTTTCTGCCGCCTCTGCTTTTTTTTGGCCAAATTATGGATTTACTGCATTTGCCACACAATCCAAAATTTGCCACATAATCTGTAGATTTTAGAAAAAAAAGATGTTTCTTGCTCAAACGGATCAAACATTATTAAAAACATAGTGACATGTGCTTGTGCATGTGGAAGGCCCTTCGCCGTGGGGTAACTGGTCATTTTTAAGTTGCTTTTTTCTGTATTTGGTTATTAAACTGGTATAACTAAGGTGGAATCTTTGCCCAGACATTACTACCATATGTATACATTTCAAAACAATGAAAGTAAAATAATGAAAGAAAGTGACGAACTATGCCACATAATTTCCATTTTCTTGCCGCATAACTGGACGATGGGTCTTACACAGTGCCTATCTCTGGCACATATGCCTTTAGGGTTATATGACAGCTGTGCTGTTGCTATAGCCAGACCCTTTCAACAGCGTACTATCATAGGGGCATATTATCAAGACAGGCGATAAAATTATCGCCGCTTTAGCGGCAGAAAACTGCCGCTAAAGCGGCGATAATGGGCTTGATAATATGCTCTATGGAATTCCAATTGAAGCCCATGGGGCATTTCAGCAACAACCGGCGATAATTATCGCTAAGCGCACTTAGCGCTAGGATAATTATCGCTGGCTAACGTGGATTGTTATCGCTGAGCTAGCGTGCTATTAGCAACGCTTATCTCAATAGCGATAAAAATCCTAGCGCTAACTGCCTATCGTGAGATTATCACTGGAAACCCAGCGAAAATCTCACAAAGTGTGGCGTTAGCTTGTTGATAGGGACTCACAAACACAGCCATGATATCCACCTTCCATAGTATATCATGGCTAAGTCAGTCCTGAAGCAGGCGTAAGGAAAGTAGCGATAACAGGAATCCCGGCGCTAAAGCAATGTTTCACGCGTTAGCGTGACCTTGCTAATTAGGCGATAAAATTATCGCCGCTATTCGGCCGAAAACGGCGATAATTTTTTATCGCCGCCTTGTAAATATGCCCCCATGTTAGATGTGAAGGACATCTTACATGGGCTTCAATTGCAATTCCATAGAGCATATTATCAAGCCCATTATCGCCGTTTTTGCAGCAGTTTTCTGTCGCTAAAGCGGCAATAATTTTTTCGCCTGTCTTGATAATATGCCTATGCCCCTTAGTTGTCTTACACATGGGAAATTCACAGTGGTTAGTTTCTTCAGGTGACCTTATCCCGCCATATAGATGAGGCTGGAATGGAACTATCCTACAGTGTATAGTGATTTGTATTGGTGGAGACGGGTGTTTTTTTCCTCCAGATAATGTAATTGTCTTACAAATCAGTTCAAGATGAGGGACTTGTCTCACGCATGTGATGAATGCAGTGGTTGATTCTTCAACGTGATCTTCCTCGAGCCCTGACTACTTAGGCTCCCAGCGCTGAGGCGCAGAGTAAAATCTTGAAACTGATCACTCTTGCGCTAGCGCTCCAGGTGACAGCACCGTTTGTGTATTGCTGCATGCGTTTTTAAAAATCGTTCTTGTGCTTTTAAAATACTGATGTTGCTGATAATAATTGAACTGTGCACTGACTCCCCGGTCCACCGCAGCGATTTAGGCTGTTTGTTGTGGAGGGAGAACAGAGCGCTCATACTTCCTGGTGGTGCCAATACTCGGCGGCCATCTTACTGGGTTGACGCTCCAGTCTTACTCGAGCCCAATCTATACAAAACACTTATTTCACTGCGCAGCGGCACGCGCAGCGGTAGCGCCGAAGAGGCGCCAAAGAGAAGCCAGTCTGCGTCCAGACGCTTCCAGCTCCCGGTCCCAGCCGGCACTATGGTAGGAAACCTCCTCTCATACAGCGCTTCCTCCCTGCACGCACTACGACCTACCACCAACCCACTATGCTTACATTCGGTCCTCCCTATAAACACGAAGGCCCGTTGTAAAACATGTGATTGGGGTATGTCCACCCCAAATAACATCCCTCCATGCACAAGTGGAGGATGTTCCTCCTCAATTGCCGATCTTTGCCGAAGTACTACACTGAACTGGCCATCCTGATAGAGGAGCTCAATCCTGAAGCCCGCTTTCTAACAGAGACATGGCTCCAGCTAGAAACCTATCCTGCAACAGTATGGGCCACCCCCCAAGGCTACACTCTTAAGCGACTGGACCGCAAGACAGGCAGAGGCGGAGGGTTGGCCATCATTTATAGAGACAACTATAGATGCCGTGTCACTCCCTCCACTACGCCAGCCTGTGAGAACCTACACTTTACTCTCAAATTTTCCCCCACCACCACCTTCTCTGGTATTTTAGTTTATCGACCACCTGGTACCCTTAGCGACTTCGTCACTAATATGACGGACATAGTTGCCAACCTAGTGCTCACCTCGGCAAATTTCACCCTGCTGGGCGACCTGAATCTGCATCTAGACGATCCGCTTGATTCAGCAGCCAACAGTTTTCGATCGAACCTCCAGGCCATCGACCTGCTCCAGGAAGGTTTTCAATCGACGCACACCAAGGGGCATCTCCTAGATCATATCTATAGTAATCTAGATAGCCTAACTGTCGAGGTACCCGTACCACTGCCCTGGACCGATCACTTCTTAGTACCCTTTACATGGTCCACATGCACCCCCCCCACTCTACAAAATCACAATAAACACTGGGGAAGAAAATGGGTCTCGCTCCCGCTCCCCAAGTGGAAACTGGCTCTCACCGAACACCCACCCCCGAAGGTGACTAACCCCAACACAGCCACTGCCAATTTTGACAACTGGATTTCTAGTACCCTTGACCAAGTCCTCCCGAAGGAATCCCTGCACTCGATAAAGAGATTCAAAGTCGCCCCATGGTACTCCCCCGCCCTTAGAACTATGAAACAATCCTGCCGCAAACTAGAGAGAGCCTGGAGACAAGAACACTCACAACCGAAGAAAGCTGAGTAAAGAGCCGCAATAAAGCTCTACAAAAATGAAATGAAATCTGTACAAGCCTAATTCTATGAATCCAAAATTAACCTAGCTGTAAATTCCCCTAAAGAAATTTTTAAAATAGCCAAATCTCTAATTTCCTCCCCCCGAGCGTCTGTGATCTGACGGCGCGCAAACCCGTTGTAACAACCTAGCCACTTTCTTCTCCCAGAAGATCCAGGCCATTTATTCCTCATTCACCACTGGTAGTGGTGACACAGAGTCTACCACCACAACAGATTCTGACCTCCCTGTCCCCTGCTCGCTGGATAAATTCCCTCTCCTAGATTCCATCATATTAGACAGAATGATCCCTAAAGTCACCTCGGGATCTCCCAATGACCCAGCACCTCCGCAGACTCTTACTAAGGTCATTGATGCCATTCGCCCGGTCATCCTGGATGTCCTTAATGCCTCCATCACCTCTAACTCCGTCCCAGCTCCATGGAAGTGTGCGATGGTTAAAGCCCTCCTATAAAACGCCCACCTTAGACCAGAACAACTTGGCCAACTTTCGCCCTATTTCCCTACTTCCCTGGATGAGCAAACTGCTTGAGAGGCACATCAATAACATTTTAGTAGATTATTTAGAATCTAATAATCTGCTATGTGCCTCCCAGACGGGGTTCTGCCCTTAGCACGAAACCGAAATTGCCCTCTTAGCAGTGACGGAAGAAACTAGAGCTGTGCTGGACCGGGGAGGAAAAGCAGCCATCGTACTACTCGACCTCAGTGCCGCGTTCGACACGGTTAACCATGCCACACTATTACATCGTCTGAAAGGCATGGGCGTGTCGGGCGCGGCCCTGGAATGGCTGACCTCCTTCCTGGATGAGCGATTCTTCCAGGTGTTCGAGGGCGAGGTAGTCTCCCCCAAGCAACCACTTAGCTGTGGGGTTCCCCAGGGCTCCTCCCTAAGCCCCACACTTTTTAATGCCTACATGCGACCTCTAGCAGAGATAGTCCAGCCCTTCGGTGTGCGTATTGTCAACTACGCGGACGACACCCAACTGGTGGTCTCTCTGGACCACACTGAGGGGTCGTCCAACACCTTGGGCCCCTGTCTAGAGGCTGTCGCTAAGTGGATGCAATCCTCCTGTCTCAAACTCAATGGGGAGAAGACGGGGATTATGGTACTGGGCAACTCTCCACCGACCACTCTGGCCTCCATCTGGCCCACATGTCTCGGCGCTCCTCCCCCCCCCCAAACCTCAGATAAAGAGCCTTGGAATTTGGCTCGATAAAGCGCCAGACTTTTCAGTCCAGGCCACCAAAACGGCCTCCAAGTGTGTCGGGCTAATGAAAATGCTCCGCAAAGTGCTCCCTCTGCTTCCTTTCCAGGCGAGGAGAATCATGGTTCAGGCCCTGATACTCTCCCGCCTGGATTATGGAAATGCTTTATACCTAGGAGCTCCGGCAGCAGTGACCAACAGGCTCCAAGTCACGCAAAACTGTGCCGCCCAATTACTGTTCAACATCCCCCGTTGGCAGTCAGCCAAGAAAGCCCTAAAAGAACTACACTGGCTCCTAGTGGCTGCTAGAGCACAGTTTAAGGCCATGTGCATTGTGCACAAATCCTTCCACCGAACAGGCCCTTCCATCCTGTTCCCCTTAGTCGTGCCCTACGCCCCGTCCAGAGTCCTCCGCTCCGGTTCACTGCATCTAGCAACCACAACTAAAATCAACAAAGCCCGATGGGGCGGCCGTTCTTTCTCCCACACCGCCGCGAGGCTTTGGAATTCCCTCCCCCTAGCTCTTAGAGAGAATAATAACCGGATGGCATTCAGAAAAGCTTTGAAAACTCATCTGTTCGCAAAAGCAATCAATCAATCAATCAATCATAGGCATTTGTATAGCGCACTGCTCACCCGGAGGGTCTCAAGGCGCTGGGGGGGGGGGGGGGAACGCTACTGCTCGAACAGCCAGGTCTTGAGTTGCTTCCTGAAGGCAAGATGGTCTTGCGTTGTCCGGAGGTGGATAGGGAGGGAGTTCCATGTCTTGGCTGCCAGGTAGGAGAAGGATCTTCCTCCGGCGGTGGCTCTGCGGATGCGGAGGACGGTGGCGAGAGCGAGGCTGGCGGAGCGGAGCTGGTGGGTGGACTTGTGGAAGGTCAGGCGGCTGTTGAGGAACTTGGGGCCCAGGTCGTGGAGGGCCTTGTGTGCGGTGGTGAGGAGTCGGAACGTGATTCTTTTGTTGACGGGGAGCCAGTGCAGGTCTCTCAGGTGTCCGGAGATGTGGCTGTGTCGGGGGATGTCCAGGATGAGTCGTGCTGAGGCGTTCTGGATCCGTTGGAGTTTCTTCTGGAGTTTGGCGGCGGTGCCGGCATAGAGGGCGTTCCCGTAGTCCAGCCGACTGGTGACGAGGGCCTGGGTGACCGTCTTCCTGGTCTCCGTGGGGATCCACCGGAAGATCTTTCGAAGCATGCGCAGGGTGTTGAAGCATGAAGACGAGACGGCGTTGACTTGTCTGGTCATCGAGAGGGAGGAGTCCAGGATGAAGCCTAGGTTGCGTGCGTGGTCCGTTGGCTTGGGGGTGGCTCCCAGGGCGGGGGGCCACCAGGAGTCGTCCCAGGCGGAGGGTGATGATCCCAGGATGAGGACCTCCGTCTTGTCTGAGTTCAGTTTCAGGCGGCTGTTCTTCATCCATTCGGCGACGTCTTTCATCCCTTCGTGTAGGCTGGCTCTGGCGGCGTCCGGGTCGCTGGTGAGGGAGAGGATCAGCTGGGTGTCGTCGGCGTAGGTGATGATCTTGAGGTTGTGTTGACGTGCGATGGTTGCGAGGGGGCTTATGTAGATGTTGAAGAGGGTGGGGCTGAGTGATGACCCTTGTGGAACGCCGCAGATGACTTCGGTGGCCA
This sequence comes from Triturus cristatus, assembly GCF_964204655.1. Lineage (NCBI taxonomy): Eukaryota > Metazoa > Chordata > Amphibia > Caudata > Salamandridae > Triturus > Triturus cristatus. The sequence continues at coordinate 107,471,185 of NC_140579.1, read as the reverse complement.
CTGACCGGAACGGGGGGAGGCGGACTCTCTGGGTTCTTCCGGCGAGGAATGAGGTGATCCACTCCAGGGCCTTCTCCTGGATGCCGGTGTTGTTCAGGCGCTGTACCAGGGTGCGGTGGCAGACAGTGTCGAACGCTGCTGAGAGGTCCAGGAGGATGAGGGCCGCAGTTTCCCCGTTGTCCATTAGGGATCTGATGTCGTCTGTGGCTGCGATGAGGGCGGTCTCCGTGCTGTGGTTGGCTCGGAAGCCGGATTGCGAGTGGTCGAGGGATCCGTTGGTCTCGAGGAAGGCGGCTAGCTGTCTGTTGACGGTCTTCTCGATGACTTTGGCAGGAAACGGGAGGAGCGAGATGGGGCGGTAGTTCTTGAGGTCGGAGGGGTCTGCAGTTGGTTTCTTCAGCAGGGCACTGATCTCGGCATGTTTCCAGCACTCCGGGAAGGTGGCGGTGTTGAAGGAGGCGTTGATGATGTCGCGGAGGTGGTGTGCGATGATGTGGTCGGCCGTGTTGAAGATGTGGTGTGGGCAGGGGTCCGTAGGGGATCCGGAGTGGATGGTGTTCATTGTGCGTGTTGTGTCTTCGGTGCTGACTGGGGTCCAGGTGCGGAGGGTGGCGGTGGGGGGCATCGGTTCGGTGGTGGGGTTCGTGGTTGGTGGGCCGAAGCTGTTGTGAATGTTGGCGATCTTGTCGTGGAAGAAGGCTGCGAGGGAGTCGCAGAGGTCTTGCGAGGGAGTGATGTCATTGTTTCCGGCGTCGGGGTTGGAGAGCTCTTTGACGATGCTGAAGAGTTCCTTGCTGTTGTGGGTGTTGTTGTCCAGTCGTTCCTTGAAAGCTGTCTTCTTTGTGGCGCGGATCAGTTGGTGGTGTTTGCGGGTGGCGTGTTTGAGGGCCGTCATGTTGGCTGTGGTCTGGTTGGTGCGCCAGGTGTTCTCCAGGGAGCGGCAGTTCTTCTTGGAGGTGATGAGCTCGTCGGTGAACCAGGAGGCTTTCTTGCTGCCGCGTCTGCTGGGGGGGTTCTTCTTCAGTGGTGCGAGGGCGTCTGCGCAGTTGGTGATCCACTGTGTGAGGTTGTTGGCGGCTTCGTTGGGGTCCGTTGAGCTGGTGGGGGGGTTCTGGCTGAGGAAGGTGGTGAGCTGGTCGCCGGTGATCTTGTTCCAGCTCCTGCGGGGGGCTTGTTGCGGTGGTGGTGGGTCGTCGATTTACTGAAGCTGAAGTGGACGCAGCTGTGGTCAGTCCACTGGAGATTGGTGGAGTGGCTGAAGTTGACGTATTTGCTGGATGAGAAGACTGGGTCAAGCGTGTGGCCGGCGTAGTGGGTGGGGGTGGTTACCAGTTGCTTGAGTCCGAGGTTGGCCAGGTTGTCCAGCAGAGCAGTGGTGTTGCGGTCCTTGTTGTCCTCCAGGTGGAAGTTGAGGTCCCCCAGGAGGATGTAGTCGGTGGAATTGATGGCGTGCGGGCTGACGAAGTCTGTGACGTCTTCGCTGAACTGTGTGCGTGGTCCCGGAGGTCTGTAGACGAGGGTGCCTCTGAGCGTGGTCTTGGGGTCGGTGTGTATCTGGAAGTGGAGGTGTTCGGCGGAGGTGAAGGTGTCATCGGAGTTGGTCGTGATGCGGATGGTGTTCTTGTGGATGATGGCGATGCCTCCTCCTGTCTGGTTGACGCGGTCCTTCCTGGTGATTTTGTAGCCTTCTGGGACGGCGATGGCGACGTCGGGCGCTGAGGAGGCGTTCATCCAGGTTTCCGTCAGGAAGGCGATGTCTGGTGCTGTCGAGTCGAGGAGGTTCCAGAGTCGACGGCATGCCTGTGAACGGAGCGGGTGTTGAGCAGGATGCATATCAGGTGTTTGTTGCTGGGGCTCGGTTTAGCAGGTGTGGTGTTGGGTCGGAGGCCGGTGAAGCGGCAGGTCAGGCAGGTGAAGGGTCCGTGAGTGCGTCTCGGGGTGGCTCGGTAGCAGGCGGTGTTTCGGCCGGCGTTGAGTGCGTGGAGGGTTTTGGCGTCGTAGATGTGCAGGGTGTGCTGGCGAGGGCGAGGACCAGGGGGTCTGGCGCTGGGCGCGGGCCAGGCGCGGACGGGCGCAGACAGGCTTACCTTTGGCGCACCTTCGGCGCTCAATCGGCGCTCCCGCTGCGCGCGTCCGCTGCGCGGTCGCTCTGGGGGCGTCATAAGTAAGGAGCCGGGAGGGAGGAGCAGCTGGGTGGTGGGAGCGGGGCGGCGAATGGAATCACAGGGGGGCGGGGCCGCAGGGAGGCAGCGGCGGGAAATTCCAAGAAGCAGCGGGCAGCGGGAAATTCCCAGGAGCAGCGGGAAATTCCCAGGAGCAGCGGGCAGCGAGCGAAGGAATCTGCAGGCAGGAGGCGGCAAAGGCAGGCAGGAGCGGCAGCAGTGAGTAGGGCGACCAAGCCCTGTGGAGGGCTGAGCGGTCACCGTGTGTTAATCCACCCTGTAGCCCGCCACAGTAATCAGTCAAAGCGCTGCGAGGCCTCCGGGTAGTTACGCGCTATACAAATATAATGTTTCATTTCATTTAATTTCATCTGGTGACCAATTATGTACCAGGCTGGAGTGGAACTATCCTCCTCAGCTATTATAATGATTTTGTTTTGGTGAAGAGTGGAGCGGTTGCTTCCTCTGGTTCTTGTAAAGACACGTTCGGACAAGGATGAGGAGGTTATGGTAAGACAATGTATTCCATGTACTTTGAGTGATAAGTTATTAGAGAATGTAACTTATCCATCTCAGGAAGTAGAACAACCTAGCAGTCCTTGGTAAGAAATGCCCTCATCACCTTTCCACACTTTGAGTGCAAGAGCTATGTATGCTTAGTTTTCAGGTTGACAAGAATCCATATTTTATAGAGACACGAGTGGTCGTTGAATTCTTGGAATCATTCTTTGTGTGAGATAGGGTTCCAGTGGAAAAGGTTGTGGACAATGGCGATAGAGCCCGTATCTGTGATTAAAAGGTTTGTGTACAAACTGGGTATGAATCATTTCAGAATTTCTGTCTACTACCCTCAGAGCAATGGATTGGTTGAACGTTGGAAACAAGTGTTGAAGAAAGGCTTGCAGTTGGCGTTGTCAGAAGACGAGAACTGGTAGTTTGTGGTAAGATAGTTGGTGTGACCTGTAAGGGAAGTGATGCATTTTCCAGAACCTTTGCTAGGTCCTCTCAAGGAACCGTGTGTTTCTTTCACAAATATATTTATATCAGTTCTATCCTCAGCCTGATAGTCTTTTCACCAGAGTCAGAAGATCTAATTAAAAAGAAAGGACATTTTTTATTATACCTGAGTCATGTCAGGGTTTAGCCCTCGCGCCTGCCTAAAGAACTACAGTTCCCAGGGTCCATGGGTGTTGAACTACCGATCCCAGCATCCTTTGCTGCCGGACCGGATATAGAGAGGCAACCCAGAGGAGACGACGTTCGTGATTTTGTGAGGCTAGCGGGAGCGGCTGCTCTCGTCTCCCGAGGTTTCTGAGCGGCTAAGTTTGGTTCACTTCGCCACTGACAGGTACCGTCTTTTGTCTGAACCGTTTAAACGCCTTGGAAGCAGCTTGCGAACTGTCGCCTCAGGACGTGTTCCGGAGTCAGGCTACCGTCCAAGAAACGAGGTGAGAGCCCTGCCATTGAAAGATTGCGCAGGGGACGCTGGCTGTTGTTGGTTGTGTCCTGGAGACAGTGAGGGGGTGAATGCAAGTGGCGGAGTGCAAGGGGAAGGCATCCTCTGCATTACCGTCACGAAGAGCGCAATCCAGACGGACTATAAGTACCAAGGCGGACGGCGGTAGTTGATCACTACGCCCTACCGTGTTTGGAGTGCTCAAGGTCCAGAGGGAGTTTGAAGCTCGCAACCGGCATATATGGAGTAATATATGCCGAAACTGGTTTTCTTTTGTTTTCTTCACAACGCCTGGGGTATTAACCAGGAATAACTGCTATGCCACGAGTAACATTTACCTGATTGAATCCAGAGGGGTCCTAGTGCTATCCGGGTGAGGGTAGGTTAAGTATTGTAGTCTGAACATACTGTTGAGTTGGAGGGCGTTATCTCATTGCCAACTAACAGGGTTTTTGTGTCCTGTAGGGAGAGGGGATACCAGGAGTGTGCCTTCGAAATGAAGCTAGTAAGCAGAGGCATTACAGGTGAATCATCCTTTGTGTTAGTGAGAATTTACAGAGAGTAGGAGGTATACCATGTATTAACACCTTTGTCTTGTTTTTCCAGCTTCCTTTCCCTGCTGACCCTTCCCTTTCCCCACCTAGGGTTTTTTCCCCTTTTAGGGTTTTTTTTCCCTCGCCGTATCATTCGAACCCCCTGTGTCAACATACTTCAGGGTGTTTGGAAGGTCCGGAGGTGAAGCTTATTGTTGCGTCTGGATTCAGCAGAACGAGAACCTGACAAGTCATGCATGTACGGGGGAACATCTTTTAACCCGCAGGCAGACCCATAACCTGACTTTACAATGTAGTCAGTATCCCGACTGCAACGTTACCACGTGTTACTTTACCACACAAGTTGTTACAATGACTTGCTTTAGGGGGCGTGTTGTTGGACTGATGTTGGATTTTAAGTTCAACACCTTCCCTACTGATACACTGACTGGAGTTGGAATAGTAATGTATATGTTAGAAGGTGGTTCTGACACTATTGGCCGCCCGGAATTTTCGCTTTTTGAGCACCTAATTGTTGCAGGGAAGCAGTGTTGGGGCATCGCGGGGCTCCCCGAGCCATTAAGCTTACGTGGGGGTCCGGGTGGGACCGGGCCCCCCAACGAGACCCAGGAAGGCGGCGAAGCGCCAGCGCGGCTCTCTCCGTCACAGTGGGAGAGCCGCTCATATATTATTCAAGAAAGGAGCCTGCAGTGCCCCAGAATGCCGTGCAATGCATTAGGAAATCGGCTGTTTTGGGTGCTGGTGCCCCCTGAGGAGGGGGCTCACCCTCATTTGTTGAAGGAGGGGCGGGGGCAGCTGCAGGAGCAACAAAGCCTCCCCCAGCCCAAAGAAGAAAAGTCCCACCCTAGGTGTCCTGGGGACTAGAAAGAATAACCCCTCAAGGGCTCAGCTAGCATTTAAACATCTCCTGGGCTGAAACTTTTGTTCTACAGCTGGAAATGTGTGGAAAAGAGTGCCAAGGGCTGAGTTGGGGATTTCTAAACAAGGTCATCCTCTGGAGACGAAGAGTTGCAATTACACTCAAGTGCTTTCACTAATGGATATTTCTTTTAGAGGGACTGAAGTTCACACGTTCATTGTGAAGTACTGGTGTTAGGTGATGTCATAAGCAAAGTGGAGTTATGTGGCCAGAGTTTCCTGCTAGGGTGTCTGGCTGTATTTGCAATCCTGTGATTTAATCTGTGATGCCTTTAGGGCTGCAATTGCAATATATTCTAAAGATCCACAAATGTGCTGAGTACTGTCATTCTAAAGGGTGCGTAAACATGTATTCTTGCTGCTGTGCTTAGGTGAAGACCCCAGACTGCTAGCCCTTAAGATATAGAGGTGCATACTTTATGGTCAGTAGGAGATGCTCAGTCAGGGTCATGTGTCACCAAGGCAGGTTTACCCCTTTTTTACGTCTCGGCTAGCGAAGGCTGCGCTTGCGCAGTCTCGCTTGGCGAGATTTAATGTTTTCTAGTATGAGGCTTGAACCCGCCCCTCTTCTCCATTGGCTGGCTTCCTAAACGGAGGCCAGCCATTGGAGGAGAGGGGCATCTGTCCATTTAAGCCCCGTCTTTTTCGGATTCGGGGGCGTGTTTTTTACTTTCTTTCTATCCTCTGGAATGTAAGCATTCCAGACAATGGGAAGAGGAGAGAAAGAAAAATACGCCCCTGAATCCGAAAATGCCGCTGCGTTTCTCCGAGGCGTTTCTGCTTGACCTCGGAGAAACATGGTGGTGTTCATGTGTTCACCTGGAAAATACAAAACACGGGGTCAATATTACTGGCCCAATGGTGAAATCCCCATATCTCGGGGCCCCTCGCCCCTCCGAGGAGGCCCTGTCTCCGCTGCAGACGCCGCAGCCTCCGCTCCTTCCGCTTCCGGCTGGGCCCCCAGCTCCTCCTTCGGCCGCCCCGGGGTCACCGGCTGCGGGCAGCGCACCCGCCTCCCCGGTCAGGGGTGGGGAGAGAAGGGCAGACATGGTGTAGTAACGAATAAGGCTGCAGACAGCTTCGTTGCATGAATATGACGTTTATTCCATCTTACAGGATAGGTCTTAACACTTCAAGCTCCAGGTTGAATCTGCCGTTCAGATTCCACCCGGTTACATAGAATTCAGAACATAGAATATACAATGCAAGTTCCAACATTAACATAACTAACACGCTACAATTAAAGGTATACTTACTACATTACTACACATCTTTCCCCTTCAAAAATTAAAAAAACAGAAAAAACAAAGAAATTAATCACAAACAAAATCACTCAAATGCGAAGGTTTCTTAACAACTCTACCACGCGCAGTTCTTACACTATCAGATGTAACACACCCCTCTGTTGTTAAAGGGGTTCTAATGCACTCATGTTGAGTCAAATTATTAGAATCAACATCAACATGATCATTAGAAGAACCCTCCCCAAACGAAGAAGGTTGAACTACATTCGGAGTGAAATTATCAACAATTGAATCATTAAAATTTTGCAAAGAAACATCCTCCATGACAGTTTGAGGACAAGAGGTTGAACAAGAATCACAATCCAACATCCACCAAAATAACCTCTGATCCGGTATGACCTCAATCTCATTAGTTGAATTTTTACTCACAGCTAAACGATTCATGTGCCAAACTTCATTGTTGTCAAGAACAACTGTATTATTGATAATTTTAACAATTTGATGTGGTCGGCTAAACTTACTACTTCCTTTAGGAGTTTTTTTAGCAAGTTTAACACGTACCCACTGGCCAACACAAAGATTACACGGTTTACACCCATGCTTTGAATCAAAATAAGACTTATTTTTACATTGAGACACTTCAATATGTTGTTTGATATCATCCCAATCTAAATGAATACATGAATTTCTATTCATCCAACTTGGATTCTCCTTAGAAAATGGAATCCTACTCCTCATAATGGAAAAAGGACTACACCCTATTGAAGGATGACTCGTAACTCTATAGGACCATAACATTTTCTTTAATTCACTTTCCCAAGATAGGTTAGATTTGTTGGACAACTGAATAATACCTTTAATTACTCTGTTAACCCTCTCCACCACACTATTTCCGGTAGGATTATATAGTGCAGCAAATTTTTGTTCAATTCCAGAAGCACGCAAATACTGCTTCATTTCATCAGATTTAAATTGAACACTATTATCCGTTAAAATACAGGCAGGAAAACCTTCTCTAATGAATACAGAATCCAAAAATGTAATTACAGACTTTGAGTTTATACGATCTTCCAAAGTTAACTCAAACCACTTTGAAAATATATCCACTAGTACAATTACATATTTAGTGGAACCATCATGCCAGGCAATAGGCCCCATAAAATCCAAACTAAGTTCTTGCCAGGGAGCCTTTGGACAATGTACAGGAAAAGAAGGCGGATTGAGTGTTTTACGAGTTTTATCTGCAACTTCACAATGTACGCAATCTCTAACCAAACGTTCAACAGCAACGTCCACACCAGGCCACCAATACAAAGCTTTAACTCTCTGTTTAGTTCTAGTGATACCAGAGTGACCTTCATGGCACAACTTGATAATTTTTTCTCTTAACGATGAAGGAGGCACAACTTTATCTCCTCTCAACAAAAATGCATCATTAATACTCAACTCATTCCTGACCTCCCAGAATCCTCTGATTTCATTAGTAATATTCTTTTTGTCAACAGTGTGCCAACCCGCAACAACTTTGGCTTTTATTTCTTGAATAATAGTATCATCATTCTCAGCAGCTGACCAATCCGATTGTTCAATACATCCCTGAAAAATATCTACAAACGAAACACTGGCTACTGAAAATTCATTCCAAGGATTACTATCCAACTCAGTTAAAGGTAGAGACATTCTACTTAGAAAATCAGCAGTTCTATTTTGAACACCAGGAAGATACTTAATAGTATACGAGAAATCTTGTAACCTCATAGAGAGTCTGGCAATCCTAGCAGTAGCTCTAGATAACCCTTCCGTAGTAAGAAGTTTGGTCAAGGGTTTATGGTCAGATCTTAATGTAAAACTCCTACCCCACAAGAATTTTCTAAAGTGTTCTAAAGCCCAAACACATGCAAGTGTTTCCCTCTCAATAACGGAATACTTTTCTTCCGATGGAGACAAAGACCTAGAGGCAAAAGCAATAACTACCTCTTTGTTGTTTTCAGAAATCTGGGTAAGTACAGCACCTAACCCCTTGGCGCTTGCAGCGGTGGTAACTATTGTATCCGCTGAAGGATCAAAACCTTGCAAACAAGGAGCTTTGCCAATTGCTTCCTTAATGGACAAAAATGCCTTCTGACACTCAGGTGACCACTCAAAACTAACTTTGTTTTTCAACAAAAGTCTCATAGGATGTGTTTTTTCTGAAAAATTTTGGACAAACTTGGAATAAAACTCAGCTAACCCCAAAAATGACCTTAAGTCATCCTTAGAGTTAGGAGCAGGGGCATCAATAATAGCACTGATAAGTTTGGCTTTAGGTTTAATTCCCTGATCACTTACTTCATGACCTAAGTAAATTACACTTCGTTCAGTGAATTTACATTTAGAAATTTCACCCGTCAAACCTTTTGACAATAAAACTTTCAAAACACATCTTAATCTCTCATCATGTTCCATTTTGTTTCTGCCCATAATAAGAATATCATCTTGAAAAAACGTAATGCCAGACATATCACCAAATAATTGATTCATTAATCTCTGAAAAACAGCGGCTGCAGAAGCCAAGCCAAATGGCATTCTGCAAAATTGGAAACACCCAAAGGGAGTGGCAAACGAAGTAAGACTTCTGCACGAAGAATGAAGCTCAATTTGGTGATACGCTGCAGAAAGATCGATCGTGGAAAACCACTTGGAACCCCTAGTTAATGAAAGCATTTCATCAATTCTTGGCAATGGAAACTGATCTACGATAATATTCTCATTTAAGTTTCTAAGGTCAACACACAAACGAATTTTTCCATTGGCACGCCTGGCAACTACCAATGGAGAAACCCATTCAGAAGCTTCTATAGGTTCAATAATTCCAGCGCTAAGTAATTTGTTCAATTCAAGCTTAACTTCTTCCCTAACAATTAAGGGTATGTTGCGTGCCTTAAACATTTTAGGAACTGCAGAGGGTTTTAATCTGATAAGGTGTGTAAACCCCTCAAGTTTGCCAATTTTCCCATTAAAGACCTCATCAAATTCATTAATCACCCAAGATTTAGTGTCTGAACTATCGCCAGCTACCAACACTTGTTCTGGACTATTGGGATTAAGGATTATACTAAGTGCTTTTTGATCCTTCCAACCTAACACTGAAGGACCATCAAATGCAATGTACAGTTTGCAAACTGCGTGTCTTCCTTTGAATTGAAATTTAAGTTTTCTAAAACCTATTATATTTATTTTCTCCCCTGTAAAACTTTCAGGAGAAATGTCAGGAGGTTCTAAATGTGGACCCAGAACATTAACAAACTTCTCCTCCCAAATAGGTTTAGCTATAATTGTGAACGGGGAACCTGAGTCAGCCGCCACCTGTAAAGGTATACCCCCAAAGTTAATAACACACAAAGGTTTACTCTTATCGGAGCTTGTAATGTTAATAACAATAGTTTTCTTTTGACTAGTAGAATTATGAGACAATTGATCCTCATCAACATCACTATCTGAGGAATCTGAATTTTCTGTAAGGCAAGCAATTTGATTAGATTTCTTATTAACTTTTTTTCTATTACAGACTTTGGCTAAATGACCTATAATTCCACAATTTAAGCATTTTGAAGATCTAGCATAGCACTTCTCAGAACTAGCATTACGTTTAGAGCTACCACACCTATAACAAGCAAAATTCCCTTGGTATTTAGAAGTACTCTTTTTGGAAGGCTTGTGGCTTACAGAATGTTTTTCATAAGAATTGCTCTTCTCTTTTTGCTTTGAAGAAATCAAATTAACAGCGGGTTTTTCCGTACTTTCCGTAATTGCCTTTGCACTTCTTTCTGACAACTCTGCTTTTTTTTATTAAAGTAGTTATATCCTTCAAACTGGAATCTCCTTCAATCCATAGTTTATCTTGAATATTTTTATTTTTTTGACAGACAACCAATTGATCTCTAATCATGTCATCATGAAGAATGCCGAATTTGCATGGAATCGCCAAAATTTTAAGTGAAGAAATATAATCCTCAATGGTTTCGTTTTGTTGTTGTTTCTTTTTATAGAATGTACGTCTGGAGATTGCAACACAAACAATAGGTGCAAATTAATTATCTAAATCCAGAATTGCACACTTAAAAGTATCAACGTCTCCAGCCCTTTCTGCTTTTTGCATCTGATTATAAATTCTTAAACCTTCAGGTCCAAGACAATGCATAAGGATTCTTTTTTTCCTTTCAGGCGAGAGAATACCACTATTATCTTCCAATGTTGCAATGTAATTAAGTAAATACTCTTTCCAATCAATCCATTTGACAGGTGGTTCCCCAGGACTTGTGAGAAACTCTTTCGGAGTATTTAAGTTAACTCCAACAACTACATTGTTTACTACATTGGAGACAGCAGACGAGGTTTCTGCATTCCTTTCCATTTATTTTTATTTTTTAAAAATGAAACAAAAAGGGAAAAAAAAAAAAAAAAAACTAACCAGAAATCCTGGAGCTTGATGGAAGAGAAACGCTGTTCAACCGTGAAGAAATCCAATTCAGCGAGGAGAAAAACTCTTTGACCTCGCAGATTCCCGATGTTGCTAGGAAACTGAAGACAACAAAGCTTGTTCGACTGAAAACAATATGGCGGCACGTAGAGGTCACGCAGCGTGACCCGGATAACGCCCCACAATGCCTTGCGTCGCTTCGTTGCATGCGACGACTGCCACAGAACGCCGCGTTTGAAGAATGCCAGCGAGAGAGCGCTCGAGACCAGCAACGGTAACTAGATTTAACTGCAATCAAATATTTTTGTGAAATACAGAATCTAGTTCAAATGTAGAAGAAAGCACTCACGATATTAGCCAGCAAGGTTGAACAGTTCGTTAAATTTCTTTCCGTTGAAGAAAATCGAGAAAGAAAAAAAACTTGAATTTCCAGAAAAAATTTTCTTGTCTCGAAGAAAACGCCAACGTGAGATACGAATAATCCCTCAACTCGTCGCCAATTTCTGTAGTAACGAATAAGGCTGCAGACAGCTTCGTTGCATGAATATGATGTTTATTCCATCTTACAGGATAGGTCTTAACACTTCAAGCTCCAGGTTGAATCTGCCGTTCACATTCCACTCGGTTACATAGAATTCAGAACATAGAATATACAATGCAAGTTCCAACATTAACATAACTAACACGCTACAATTAAAGGTATACTTACTACATTACTACACATGGCTCTCGCGACGGGGACAGTTGCAGAGAGGGACAAACACGGGCTGTCTCTGGGACGAGGCGCTGGGCTGGTGTCGCTTGCTAACCCCCGTTCCTGGGCACAATACACCAGCCTGCCCAGGACCTTGCCCGAGAGGAGAGGGTCTCTCGTGCTGCACTCACCGGAGAAGGTCTCGATGGCCCGGATGGCCAAGTTCTGGTCCGGGTAATCCACAAACACGTAGCCGGACTTGAGCAAGACCTGTCCGACCAGAGGCAGCTTCCTGTCCCCGAAGAGCTGCCGGATCTCGTCGGCTGTCACCGAGGGGCTCAGGTTCCCGATGTACAGCTTGTTCAGCCGTCCACGGGTGTGAGGGGATGGGTCCCTTCTCAGGACTGCTCCAGTAGTCCATGGGTGTGAGGCGTTAGGGCCCCCTAGGGCATGCTGCGACTGTTCGGGGGGGTCCCTGCTAGGCCTCCTCATGGCCGGGCCTGCTCCAGCTGCTGGTGCTGGCTCCGGATGGCGAACCTGCTGACATGCACGGGAATGGGCACCACGATTTTGGGGTTACGAGAGGGCTCCCCCGTCTTGGAGTTTGCATTTCCCGCCTTGACCATCTTCCACTTGGCCCGACGGTTCTGGAACCAGATTTTAACCTGGTCCTCGCTGAGCTTGAGGGCGTGGGCGATCTGGGAGCGCTCCGTCAGGGAGAGGTTTTTCTTGCAGTGGAATTCTTTCTCTAGTTCCAGAAGCTGCTCCGAGGTGAAGGCAGTCCGCCACCTCCGGTTCTTACCCCCGCCGGAGGAGGGGGGCCCGGTCCCCGGTGGGGCCTCCTCGGACCCAGGGTCGTCGCCCTTCTGTGATAGCTGGCATGGCAGGGTATCGTCCGAGCTGTAGTCCAGCTCGCTGTCCATGGAAAAGACTTCCTCTCGGCCTTTGGGGTCATCATCTGATTTGGGGTCCTCCTTGGCCTGGTGCCCCCTGGAGACTCCTGGAGTGAAAACAGACAGATGGTTAGAGTGGCACTGACACAGCGGGCATTATTAAACACAGGTGATACACTTTCAAGTATAAGGGAAGGCAACGAACGGGCAGCGACTTAGTCTGTGGAACCGAAGACGTAGGTGGCTCTGTGTGTGTGTGGGTGGCTCTGTGTGTGTGTGGGTGGCTCTGTGTGTGTGTGGGTGGCTCTGTGTGTGGGTGTGTGGGTGGGTGGCTCAGTGTGTGGGTGGCTCTATGTGTGTGTGGGTGGCAGTGTGGCTTTTTTTTGTAGGTGGATCTATGCGTGGTGGCTCTGTCTGTGTGTGGGTAACTGCGTGTGTGTGTGTAGGTGGCTCTGTGGGTGGCTCTATTTGTGTGTGGGTTGCTCTATGTGAGTGGCTCTGTGTGGGTGGCTCTGTGTGTGTGGGTGGCTTTGTGTGTGTGGCTCTGTGTGTGGGTGCAAATGCAATAGGTCTTGCATTTGAGAGTGATTAAGCTATTGACATTGTAAATAACAATGCCGTTTCTTTAAATGTTTTAAAAACAAAAACATAAAAATAATGTCATGAGCAATGCCAAAAGCTCTAACTTTAACAATGCCGAGACCATTGCATTGTAAATGCCTGTTAATGCTTGTTGAGGTAGTGGGGTGGGTCGCCACTGGGATGGTGCCAGTGCGCAGGGCACTCGCTCCAAGTTATGTTCAACTAACTGCATTGGGTGCAAGATAATGTGAATACATGGGAGTGGTGGTACTAGACTCCACCCCCCCTGCGGGAGGGGTGGAGATGTTATGCAATGTCACAAAGTAATTCCAACCGCTTATGTATATTTGTAAATTGGTGCATAGTATTGCGTAGTGTGTGTGTTTAATAAATGTACTCTTACTTTTATAAAGCAAAGTACAGACTGGACAATCAATTATTGAGTGTTATTTTTGCGCACCTGTAAATGGCGATTACTAGCCCACACCACCTCCCTTGAGTAAGCCTCAGACTGCTCTGCAACGCTACCCTCTGAGAGTCAGCCGCTACAATTGGGTGTTTGGTTCCCAGTGAAGGACAAATGTAGTCATGTTATGTGTGCAGGCCTCACAGATGCTGCCTCGTTTTCCAACAGTATACAATTCCAAAGTCCAGCGCCCCCCTAAGGAAAGTCATTGTAATGACTTGCCTGGTAAAGGAACACATGGTAATGTCACAGTTGGGGTAGTGACTGCGGAGTAAGGGCATGCGTAGGAAACGCATGCGGGGTTCTGTCATACATTCATGTACGGTGAACACTAAAGCCTGTAATAAACATTTACTTTAAATATTATCCCAAGCGGAAGAAAGAAAGTCATCCTGACTCCAAAAATATCACCTACTATAAACGAAGATACCTATACTAAACATATGTCATGCCATAGGCCTTTGCAGCTGGCACTACCAGCCACTAGAGTGGCCTTATAGTGGCTACCTGGGGGCTCTTGGGGCAATGCTGGGGTTTCCATTGCAGACCAGGATCTGAAGTCATACTGTGATGATCTGTTCTGGGTATTGTGTTGTGGTGACCCCTGGTTGGGTGGCAGTCATGTTCAGTAAGCTGTGGGCATGTGATTCTGCTGCTGGAGAGGTCTGCTGAGCCTTTTAGCCCCCACACATGCCGTACAGTTAGATAACGTCTAGACTAGGTGCTGTCTTATATTATGTAATTTGCATTTATCGAGCACGAACAAATCACCCACAAGAGGGTCTCTCTGCGCTAATGCGGTCTAAAACAGGACAGCGATACCAAAAGGGAGTCCAAGACTTAAGTTTTGAGAATTTGTTAGAAACAAACTGTCTGTGTGGCTGGCATCTTTGAGCTATCTTGGAGTATGTGAGATGTTTTGTCTGCATGTGGTGTGTATTGTACAGATGTGGATGAAGTATTGCAGTTTCATATATTATTTTAAAATGTGTGTCACTGTTGCCAAGGGATGTTTACAGTAAGCATTGGCAAGGCCAATAGTTCTGGCTTGCATAGTGAGTCCTCCCTTAAACATTAAAAAATACCTACTGGAAAGACAAAATAAAACTAAACACGCTTACTTTAGGCATGCAATGAATCTATCGATTAAGACGTTAAGGGCTTGATTTAGATCTCGGTGGATGGGTTATTCCGGCACAACGATGATGGATTTCCCATCCGCCTAAATATAAATCCCACTATATCCTATGGGATTTATATTTCGGCAGACAATATATCTGTTACCGTTGTGATAGAGTAAACTGTCCGCAGAGATCTAAGGGGCATATCAGCAACAACCGGCGATAATTAACGCTAAGCGCACTTAGCGCTAGGATAATTATCGCGGCTAGCGTGGATTTTTATCGCTGAGATAGCGTGCTATTAGCAACGCTTATCTCCTCAGCGATAAAAATCCTCACGCTAACTGCCTAACGTGAGATTATCGCTGGAAACCCAGCGCTAATCTCACGTAATGTGGCGTTAGCTTGCTGATAGGGACTCACAAACTTAGCCATGATATCCACCTTCCATAGGATATCATGGCTAAGTCAGTCCTGAAGCAGGCGTAAGGAAAGTAGCGATAACAGGGGTTATCGCTACTTTTCCTGCCGCTATGCTTCATAGCGTGGGGCTTGATGATAGGAGAAATGTCGCTTAGCGACATTTCTCCTGTCATGTCAGGTCAGGAACGCCCACTTTGCATCTCATTAGAGATGCAAAGCTGGGCGTTAGGAATCCCCACGCTAAAGCAAGGTTTCACGCGTTAGCGTGACCTTGCTAATTAGGCGATTAAATTATCGCCGCTTTTTGGGCGAAAACGGCCGCTAAAGCGGCGATAATTTATTATCGCCTCCTTGTAAATATGCCCCTAAATCCGGCCCCAAATGTGTGATGATTCAGAGTATCTTTGAGATGTAAAATAGCCCCTCGTCCATTGCAATGCAGGCCCTTTGGACAAACCTGTGGGCTTTGGATACATGTTTAAGGTGTTTTTGTAACATTTCGTGATGAGCATCTTTTTATGGCAACTCAATTCTATAACGGGTGAGAGATCAATACGTTTTTGATCGGGCCCCACAAACTTAGCCATGATATCCACCTTCCATAGGATATCATGGCTAAGTCAGTCCTGAAGCAGGCGTGAGGAAAGTAGCGATAACAGGGGTTATCGCTACTTTTCCTGCCGCTATGCTTCATAGCGTGGTGCTTGATGATAGGAGAAATGTCGCTTAGCGACATTTCTCCTGTCATGTCAGGTCAGGAACGCCCACTTTCGTTAGGAATCCCGGCGCTAATGCAAGGTTTCACGCGTTAGTGTGACCTTGCTAATTAGGTGATTAAATTATCTGCACTTTTCGGCCGAAAATGGCCGCAAAAGCGACAATAATTTTCTATCGCCTCGTTGTTGATATGCCCCGTATTTCCTTTTGAAAAAAGTGTTGAAACAATGGACAGGCATTAAGAAAATGGGACTTTCTAAGGAAATCTGAGATGATTTGTTGAGATGACGCTCACCAGTGTAAGACTGTGGTAACACGCAGCTCCAGAGACATCTCAGATTTTCTCAGAAAGTCCCATTTTTCATTGTCGCAACACTTTTCAGATTCACATAACAGTTTGCCTCTTAAAAGCTCATCTTCTGGCAGCTGTCAGTTTGTAAATAAATCCGGTGCATTGGGTAGTAGGAGATAATTTGCGAGGGGGGACCCGAAATTTCGACTGCCTAAGGCCTCCACATGGTTTAATCCGGCACTGCCTGTAACCCCCTCTTGGCTTCTTGGAGTCCTTTCTATATCTAATGCCTGTTTCGAAAATCTCAGCATTTTGCATCTGGGAGTCAAATTTCACCCCCAGGTGGAGTGTGCTCCTACTGATTTGTGCAACTTACAAGTGTGTTCCATGAGAAAACATTTTCAGAACCAAAATACTGTGAAGGTAAGATGGACATCAGTAAGTAAAGACTTAACCATTTTTATTTCCATATATACCTATGTTATGTGTATTTTTATAGCATACAACTCGCCTAGGAAAGTGTCCTGGTGCTGAAGAAGGAACTGTATGGACCGATCCATACTCGGGGGTAGGTGAAGTGCCAGCACTTCAGTTTTTGGTGGAATTCAAGAACCGTGGAGGAGGCTCTTTTGCGAGGTAGGCGACAGCACGCCGCTGGATCTGTTTCTCCATATGTGAGTGTATGTGAGAGTAGGAGTCTGGCTGAGCGGAACTGTCTGGTAGGTTTCTGGAAGTTAATGCAGTTGTTGAGGTACATGGGGCCAATGTTGTGTAAGGCTTTGTATGTGTGTGAGGAGTCTGAAGAGCGTTCATTTGTGAATTGGGTGCGAGTGGAGCTCTTTGAGGTGTGGGGTGATGTGAGTGTGGGGTGGGAGTTTGAGGCTGAGGCTGGCTGTCGAGTTTTGCATGGTCTGGAATCTTCTGGTCAGTTCAGCGTTGATTCCGGCATAGAGTATGTTGCCATAGCCCAGTTTGCTGGCAGGGGTGTAGCTTGATCAGTAAGATTGGAGGGGGGCTAAGCTTCCAATACGTTAAAATACATTATGCGGGGGAGGAGCCAAGATGGCGACCGGGACGGCAGCGTAGGCTCCCGGCTCCGTGAACCTCCGCACCCCGCACAGATATCCTGCACGAGATCCTTAGCCTGCGCTATCTACCCGTGTTGGTGAACGCGAGCGGCAACCGGCCGTGTGACCCCGAAGTTTCTGGCAGCGGTACCGCCGGAGAAATGTCCGTCTGAAGTTTGCGGCCTGCGTAGCCCCGGAGCCGGGACCTCGACTGAACGCCGTGGCCGGGCGGCAGTGCAACAACAACGGCCTTTGGTGACTGGGTGGGGTCGGACTACCGGAGTGGTGCGAATGTCGGACTGCGCTTCGCCGTGGTCGCTCCTACCACTAAGCATAGCTGAACGAGTGCGTGCCCGAGGTGGCAACTCCAAGACTCTCCGGTGATTGCTTCAGCCTTCGCCGGTGAGCTGCCCGGACGCCGCCCGTAACCTGTCCCGATTCTTGCGGGCTGCTCCCGGATTTTCGCGGGCGCTGGTCCGTGGTGGGGACGACTGTGGCCCGTGACCACACTCCGGACACATTGTTTGCCTGCCCTCGGAACCCAGTTACCGGTGCCATGGAACCCGAGGCGCTTGTGTCTGAGCCCCGGTCCCGCTCTGGGATGGATCTACCCGGCGGCCATTCTGGTACGCCAGAGTCCACCATCCTGTACACCGGGTTGCAGCAGGATTGGGAGGGTGCGACTCTGAGGAGCGTAGCGGAGCGAGCGCCGGGAGCTGTACTGGGGTACGGTGACCTTCTCAGGGCTCTCGGTGCCCTTCACTCCACCCTGATTCACGGAGCCTGGGTGTTGGGGAGCAAGCTTCATGGAGTGACATCAGCGTTGGAACAGTTGCCGCCTGCCTATCCCCAGGTACACTGGGACTTCTCACGCTGCGCACGGGGGGACATTGTCGTGGCCGCCCCTGTAAATAGTGCACGCCTGGACCCTCCGGACAGTATATTAACGTGCGATCAGCTGGCTGTGGATTTGGTCTGTTCCGGAGATTTCGGACCTGAGTGGGGGGTGGTGGCCTTGTCCCGTGCGCGGTCCCCGACGACCCAGGCAACGTCCAAGCAACGGTCGCCTGCCCTGGCTGATTCCGCCTTCCTGGGCCTGGTGTGCAGTGTAAATCCTGGCTCGGCATCGGGAAAGACGATCCTCCCTAGAGCTGACTGTGTCGATCTTCAGAGCCCTCTACCCTACCTGTGTGTGTCGCTTCCTGAGTTTTATTGGACACTTCTCTTCCTGGTAACATTGGACATGGCACTGGGACGAGGGGAATGCATGGGTGGGTTTTGAAAGAGTGGCCAAGGATGATGCTGACCCTTCCGAGGTGGTCACCTATTAGGCGGGCGGGCTCGGGAGTTGTGTGCTCTCACGGCATAACTGATAGTGTACCAAGCGTGTAATGCTCCTTACTCCTCTTTGACAGGGTCGATTTTGTGTTCATTATTGTATGCTTTATGGGAAACCGTGTGGTGCGGGAGGGAGAAACCGGGGGCGTGTTTTGTAGGCCCTCCTCCAGTTTATTAATACTCTTTCTGCCCCCCCGTCTGGTGGGGGCTCTTTTCCCACTTCTTTTCTCTGTTTCTTCTATATTTCGGGTCTGGTTCCGGGGCGACAGGCACACTGCTGGGGGGGGGGCCGTACTCATCTGCAGAGGTGCAGGGTGGGGGGTTGGGGGGGGGATCCTTTAGTCTTTCACCTCCTTTTTCTATGGCCTCTTTTTCCTCTCTTATTTTCTTAGTCTTTTCTGGGATCAGCATGGTAGTACTCCTTTGTTGTTAATCACTGCTGTTTCCGGAGTGCCATAATTTCCGTGGAGTTTCCTGGGTCTTGGGGCAGGGGGTTGCAGGCGCAAATGGCCGTGTCATTCCTCCACATCCTGAACTTCCTGTTTCAGCGCCATAGCTTAGATAGACTGCTGTGTATTGTTTACGTTTATCGTTCTGCCTGCCATTTTTCGCTGCTGGGAAACTGTTTGGCACCTGATCCTTCCATCCTTTTCTATTATAAAATGTAAACCTTTATTATCCTGGTTTCCTACTTGGGCTGTTCAGAGACTGAGAGTATGTTAGCGTCGAGATTTTGCTCCCCGAGGTACTGACTGTGATATACCTGCTTTTTGTTATTCTGATTGTTTAGCGGCCGGCCCTGGGGGTTGTAGGCCCGTATGTGTAATTGAGTGAAATGTCAATAAAGGTTTTAAAAAAAAAAAATAAAAAAAAAATACATTATGCGAAAAGTAGGCTGCATGAGAGGGACTTAAGGGACAATAGAGTGGGAGAGGAAAGCAGATTGATAGGAGTACTAAGTGAGAGAAACACAATATTTTGTAAAATAACCAACATTTTGAGGACTTTCACAACAGAGATGAGTGAGTGTGTGTGTGTATTTTTGTCATTTGTTTATGCAAAAATCCCAGGTGATATACGACCGGGACCTCCCGGCCCGACTGAAAGCACCTGTGACCAATTATTAATCAGAAAAAACATTTACTAGGGGGGTGTAACACCTCAAACACCCCCCTTGAAGCAACACCCATGCTTGCTGGTAATGAGGCCTTGTATGAGGCCTTGGATGACTGTTCTGCAAGTTTTGGTGGAAAGCCATATGAAGATCTTCTTGTGCATCTTGAGTGGGTGGAAGCAGGGGGCGGAGACTGCGTTCACTTGGCCAATTATGGTCAAGGTCATATGTAAGTTAAAGATGCATACAGGTACATATATGTGTAGTGTAGTACAGTAAACCGGAGCTTACGCACACACACACACACACACCCACACATATATATATATATATATATATATATATATATATATATATATATTCTTGGATGAAGTGCCAATCAGATCTCAGGATGAGATGTGTGGTTAGGCTCCGCCCACATATATATATGAATTTACTTTTGATTTTCTCAGGAACTACTGAACAGATTGACACCAGACCTGCAAAAGGCACTTCCCTGAGCTGAGGACTACCTCTCTGCCAAATTTCAAGTAATTCTGTTCAGCCGTTCGGGCTGTACCTTGGACTAATGGTCCCTATGGAAAATTGCATGGGAAAACGCGTTTTGAGACCCCCCTTTTTTCTCAGCCCCCGCTTGACGAATCCCCCCGAGACTTTCAGGGTAGGAGCGGAGCGGTGCGCCCCAACTATTTGGAAAATTTCGGGAGGATTCGTCAACTGGCGCCAAAGTTATTCCAAATAGAATGTTGCGGATTTCCTATGGAAACACGTCCTAACTATAACTATCTACTGGCGACAGCCAGTAGATAATATATATATATATATATATATATATATATATATATATATATATATATATATATATATATATATATATATATATATATATATATATATATATATATATATATATATATATATATATATATATATATATATATATATGATCCCATATTTGTCCCGAAGACGCACTCCACTGCAGGCAATTCACCAGAATTCTTTTATTCAGGGAAACCGGCCAGTTACATCCTGATTATCCCTGTCAATGTGTTTCGGAGCCCCCAGCTCCTTCATCAAAGGCTGCCTGCAACCTGCGCAAAGACATCCAAGCCGCACTTAAATTTTCTTATTTGAATAATTTGATTGCCCTCTGGTGGGCTCCGCATGTAAGTTTAATTGTGCAAGGGATGCTGGTACCTGTAGTATTCCTGTGGTACTCTTATCTCCCTGCTTTCCCTTCTCACACGCGATATATTTTTTACTTTTAATTACTGTTGCCTTATATCCTCATGTCCTCCGTCATGTCTCCCTTGCTCACATTCTCTAAAGCGCGCTGTCATCCGTAGGGTCTTATTTGTGACATACCGGATTCTGAATAAATAAATAAATATCCACTCATTCCCTCATTTCTGGAAGAAACTTAGACTTCTGCCTCTCAATAAATACCTTAAACCCCCCACCCCCCCTACTAAACCTTCTGTTTGGCCTATTGTTCCTACCTTACAGCCCCCACGTAAATCTTAGCATCTCTACCTCAGGGAAAGCTGCGCCTCTACTCTCCCTACCACAACGACCTCAGAACTTTAGCATTCACTTATCCGGCTGGCTATCATGTACCTCTTTTATATATAGTCACCATGTGTTTTTACTTACGCTTACACAACCAGGGAAATTGCTACTATTTTGTGTACTTATCCCACTGTATATTTACTTTAGATATCCCACTGTATATGGTTTATTCTTCTTATACCGTTACTATGTACTTTTGTTTAGTATTTATGAACCTCGCGTTATTGCGGTTGTGCTTACTCTGCGAAGCGCTCTGATACCTTTGGGTCAAGTTTGCCCTATATAAAATTAATTAAATAGACAAATAAAGAAAGTGGACTGAAGCCTGTGGCCGCTGCAGCTTCTCCCCACTTTGCTAATGTTTCTTCCTAGGGGGCTGGTTGCAGTACATCTGAGTGTATCCCTGCTGTCGGAATTACAGCATAGGCGCTTGAAGTAGGGGTGCAGGGGTGCAGCAGCACCTCCAAAACAACCATGCTGCCATTCAGAAGGTGTCGAAGAATAAAGATGCCTTTAAATTGTGTTCATATCTTGTCACATTTGCTGCAGGTCCAAAGACAGAGGTCACATGTCAGGCTGAGTTTCATGACAAGCTGCTGCTTCTTCTCTTGAAAGAGAGTTTGGGGTTTACTTTTCTTTCTCAATCCGAGGATTTTCTACAGTGAATGATGCAATAATCTTGCTTGGTAGAACGAGTGGGAAAGTAAAAGCTGCAAAAGGACATTTTATTTCACAACACACAACCAAATTTAAATACATATAAATGAACTCTACGATTTGAAAAGCAGAAATAAAGCACATTTTATTTTAATTCTGAAGTGAGATGGAAACACCCATTTTTGTAGGATCTGAACATGCACCAAGGAAATATTTAGTGAAACCAGATTTTCACACATTAGAGTTTGCACGCTACATAGGTTTATCAGTCAAATTGTTTTTATAAATTTAGAGCCATTACAATGGAAAATGTGCTGCCCGTAACTCAGTGGCGTAATGAAACTTGAGGGGATCCCCCTGCAAAGTACATGGAGGTTACCCAGTCAGGAGCTCTCGGGCCAGGGGCCCGCCACCGGTGCACAGTGGAGCTCTGGGCCCCTCCCCCACCGCACCACAGGGCTTGCGGGGGCTAATGTAATGCCACTGCATGCTCTAACGCACCATGCTTTAGTAATAGTTTTGCAAATGTCTTGACTTCATTGCTTGTTTTTACAGGTGAGAAACCGTCACTCAAAGTTTCACACAATATGGCAGTAGAATGTCACTCGTAAGTAACTTGACACCTTGGACGTGTCACACATACACAATCTGTAAACCCGGCAGCTATGCAGCTGATCATGATAGGGCGCCTTGAAGCTTGGCAAACGGCACCTAATGCGTAATAAAACAAGCATTGGCATAGCCAATAGGTCTCGCCTTTGGGGCCTTATAAGTGTTTAGAGAGAGCTATTGGCTTTGTTAACGTTTTTAATATGTGTTGCAGAGCATTGTGAATGTTGTGCAGCATGTTTAAAAGTTATAGGTAATAATTAAAAAAGGGTTATAACCATTTGTCACTTTATATATAACCTAGAAAACATTATATACAACTGAAGGATCCTAATAAACACCAAAATTAACACCAAAAATGTGTTCTTGTTTAGTTGTTTATGCAAGGAAGGGGGCACTGGTGGGGAGTGGAGGTGCAGGGTTGGGAGTGGGGGAGGGGAAGAGTGGAGTGGAGGTGCAGGGAGGGAAGGAATGGGAGGAGGAGAAGTGGAGGTGCAGAGAGTGAGGGGGTGAGGGTTGGGGAGGGGGAGGGGGCAGTGGTGGTGGAGGGAGCAGTGAGTGAGGCAGGTGGAGGGAGTGAGGGGGTAGTGAAGGTGGGAGAGTGGAGGAGGAGGGAGGAGGGAGTGGAGGTGGAGGTGGAGGGAGGAGGGAGTGGAAGTGGAGGAAGGGGGAGAGGAGGTGCAGGGAGGGAGGAGGGAGTGGAGTTGGAGGTGGAGGTGGGAGTAAAGGTGTAGGGAGGGAGGGGGGAGTGGATGTGGAGGGAGGAGAGAGTGGAAGTGGAGGGAGGGGGACAAGAGGTGCAGGGAGGGAGGAGGAAGTGGAGGTGGAGGTGGGAGTAAAGGTGTAGGGAGGGAGGGGGGATTGGAAGTGGAGGGAGGAGGGAGTGGAAGTGGAGGGAGGGAGGTGTAGAGAGGGAGGAGGGAGTGGAGGTGGGAGTAAAGGTGTAGGGAGGAAGGGGGGAGTGGAGGTGGAGGGAAGGGAAAGGGGAGTGGAGGGGGTAGAGGGAGGAGGGAGTGGAGGGAGGGGGAGAGGAGGTGTAGGGAGGGAGGAGGGAGTGGAGGGAGGGGGAGAGGAGGTGCAGGGAGGGAGGAGGGAGTGGAGGTGGAGGTGAGAGTAAAGGTGTAGGGAGGGAGGGGGGAGTCGAGGTGGAGGGAGGAGGGAGTGGAAGTGGAGGGAGGGGGAGAGGAGGTGTAGAGAGGGAGGAGGGAGTGGAGGTGGAGGTGGAGGGAGGAGGGAGTGGAGGTGGAGGGAGGAGGGAGTGGAAGTGGAGGAAGGGGAGAGGAGGTGCAGGGAGGGGGAGGGAGTGGAGGTGGAGGTGTGAGTAAAGGTGGAGGGAGGGGGAGTGGAGGTGGAGGGAGGAGGGAGTGGAAGTGGAAGTGGAAAGAGGGGGAGAGAAGGTGCAGGGAGGGAGGAGGGAGTGGAGGTGGGGGTGGGAGTAAAGGTGTAGGGAGGGGGGGTGGAGGTGGAGGGAGGAGGGAGTATAGGTGGAGGGAGGAGGGAGTGGAGGTGGAGGGAGGAGGGAGTAGAAGTGGAGGAAGGGGAGAGGAGGTGCAGGGAGGGGGAGGGAGTGGAGGTGGAGGTGGGAGTAAAGGTGGAGGGAGGGGGGAGTGGAGGTGGAGGGAGGAAGGAGTGGAAGTGGAAAGAGGGGGAGAGGAGGTGCAGGGAGGGAGGAGGGAGTGGAGGTGGAGGTGGGAGTAAAGGTGTAGGGAGGGAGGGGGGAGTGGAGGTGGAGGGAGGAGGGAGTGGAAGTGGAGGAAGGGAGGTGTAGAGAGGGAGGAGGGAGTGGAGGTGGGAGTAAAGGTGTAGGGAAAAAGGGGGGAATGGAGGTGGTGGTGGGAGTGGAGGTGGAGCGGGGGAGTTTAGGTAGAGGGAAGGGAAAGGGGAGTGGAGGGGGTAGAGGGAGGAGGGAGTGGAGGGAGGGGGAGAGGAGGTGCAGGGAGGGAGGAGGGAGTGGAGGTGGAGGTGGGAGGGAGTGGAAGTGGAGGGAGGGGGAGAGGAGGTGCAGGGAGGGAGGAGGGAGTGGAGGTGGAGGGAGGGGGAGAGGGAGGAGGGAGTGGAGGTGGGAGTAAAGGTGTAGGGAGGAAGGGGGGAGTGGAGGTGGAGGGAGGAGGGAGTGGAAGTGGAGGGAGGGGGAGAGGGAGGAGGGAGTGGAGGTGGGAGTAAAGGTGTAGGGAGGAAGGGGGGAGTGGAGGTGGTGGTGGGAGTGGAGGTAGAGCGGGGAGTGGAGGTGGAGGGAAGGGAAAGGGGAGTGAAGGGGGTAGAGGGAGGAGGGAGTGGAGGGAGGGGAGAGGAGGTGTAGGGAGGGAGGAGGGAGTGGAGGGAGGGAGAGAGAAGGTGTAGGGAGGGAGGAGGGAGTGGAGGTGGAGGTGGGAGTAAAGGTGCAGGGAGGGAGGGGGGAGTGGTGGTGGGAGCGGCGGTGGAGAGGGGGAGTGGAGGTGGAGGATATGTAATTACCTAAATTTGAAGAAAATGCACGGGGTCATTGCACAGCCTCGTCCTAGCCACCCTCTTATGTGTGGTTTGAAAGTATGAGCTGGTGGTTTCACTGCATCATTAATATGTTAAACGAGTCAAGAGTGCGCTATTCAGATTTTCTGAAATATTCATGACCTAACATGTTTATTACTCACTGCAAAACCAGGGCAAAAATTGAGCAAAACCCTTTAAAAGTAAAGGTAAGAATGGTTTGTAAAGTTACATTTATTTCTTTTAGCAGACTTCCGTATTAAGACAAGCATGAATGAAAATAGAGATTACGCAGAGAAAAAAATGAAAATAAAGTGCACTCACCAGTTGTTTCAATGGGGTATCTTTAGTAGTAGGACTAGGGGACTCTAGAACCAGAGAGAACAAGCATTGAAAATGCAATAGGTCTCGCCTTTGATTAAGTTAAAGCCATTTGCTTTGTTAATGGTATTCTATAGCAAAGCAAATGGCTTTAACTTAATCAAAGGCGAGACCTATTGCATTTTTAATGCTTGTTGGTAGGGAGACTAAGTGGTTTGCCGAGAATCACGGGATGTTGAGCCAACGCCGATGCTCTATCCTTGTTCCCCAACACTGGCCGTTAGGCCACATCCTCAAATTCTGGGAGTTCAGACTAGATTAATTTCAGCAGATACAAATCGGCATCTTAAAACAATGTAAGAGTGGCGAACATGAAGTTATCCTGTGACCTTAAATACAAAGTGCCCCGTTTTGTCCGCCCAGCCTTAGATTGTCTCAAGCACATATTTAGCTTTACCGCTGCTTTCGATTGACTCTGACCGGCAGGCATTACTAATCAATCAATCAATCAATTAATAAGGACTGTGGTAGTCTAACTAATACAAGAAACAAACCAGCAAACGCTCGCCTCTGTTGGCCGGAGGGGACACCTCATCCTCCGAGGGAACACTTCTTACAACGTTGGGGGTGGCCATGCTGCACTATGAGAACCATGCACTACTCGAAAGAGCCAGCCAGCTGGAAAGGCCACGTCACCCGCAGGGGGGTGTTTACAGAAGACAGCCCCTTGATATTTTCCCCACTGTCTGGGAAGAAAAGTCTTTCTTCAGTGGCCATTTGGCCCCTCAGGCCAGCTGCAGTCAGTGCGAGATCTCTTACCCCATCCCCCCGGAGCGATATCTAGTCCTGGATAAAGTTGGGTATTCACGAGGGCTCACTCGCCCGGTCATCCTTGGTTTCTGGCTAGTTTTCATTCCACCTCATATTTATTTTTCTAAACACCCCACACTTTAAATGGCCTTTGCTCACTCACTCTAGAAATTCTAGAGAAAAACACTTTCCCAACGACAGATTATTTGTTAAAGAGTCATAGAGCCGCACATCCCAGCCATGATACCCTGCGTTGGCCGTAATTTTGGTACATAATGCCCCCACCTGAAGCTGCACTCTGTGTCTTGACGTTTGTACAGGCACAGGCCCCCTACTCGACCCTGCACAGTGCGCTGACCGTCACTTAGTTTACAGGCTGTTCCCATCTGTGTTAAATTGTTAACACGGTCACTGTCTATCCATCTACGTAAAACACTCCAAAGTAAAAAAAAAACACAAAGTTGTTTGGGGACGGCCCTTTGGCTTTGTTTTCAAAAGTATGTATTTGTTGAGGCCTAGATTGCTCCCCAGAGCAGATGTGTAATGCGATCTGAACTCTGTTCCTAGATGCGTGTCCTCCGTCGAAATACACGCTTAAGATTCTCTGTGGCTAAAAATACACAGTTATGACTGTTTACTCATTTAATTGATTGCTTTTACTATAAAAGTATAGTATTGCTTTCTATAACTTACTACAAAGTCCATTTTGAAGTCATAATCCATTCGGACTTTGATCTAAGGACTGTGAATACCACGTGACTCAATGGCGTCAGTGTTTTCATGTCTTCGGTTCCCATCCAGCAGCCCAGTGCATTTTTTTGTTATTGCATATTTATATAGCACAAACTCGACCCGGAGGTATTGGAGCGCTTTACATGAGCACCAGTTGCATTACACAAGGACACACTCCTTTTTGGTAGGGAGATTAAGTGATTTGCCCAGAATCATGGGACGTCGAGCCAACACCGAGGCTCGATCCTTGTTCCCCACTCTGGCCATTAGGCCACATCCTCCAATTCTGGGAGTTCAGACTAGATTAATTTCAGCTGAAACAAATCGGCATCTTAAAACAATGTAAGAGTGGGGAACATGAAGTTATCCGGTGACCTTAAATACAAAGTGCCCCGTTTTGGCCGCCCAGCCTTAGATTGTCTCAAGCGCATATTTAGCTTTACCGTTGCCTTCGATTGACTCTGACCGGCAGGCATTACTAATCAATCAAACGCTCAATAAGGACTGTGGTATTCTAACTAATACAAGAAACAAACCAGCAAACGCTCGCCTCTGTTGTTGTTCGGAGGGGACACCTCGTCCTCCGAGGGAACACTTCTTACAACGTCGTGGGTGGCCATGCTGCACTATGAGAACAATGCACTACTCAATGCACAGAGCCAGCCAGCTGGAAAGGCCACGTCACCCGCAGGGGGGTGTTTACAGAAGATAGCCCCTTGATGTTTCCCCCACTGTCCAGGAAGAAAAGTCTTTTTTCTGGCAGGGTAACAATTTCCTAAAATGTTATCAGACCGTTATCCTTTCCCTTAATCCGCTGGGAAAGTTACTTTGTTCAATTAAAAAAAGGGGGAGACACGTCCCCACCCCTACAAACCAGGCTAAACGGCCCCTTGATAATTATTCCCGGGTCAGGCTTTAGCGGGGCATTATGGCCCACCGGAGCGTGTGATATTTGCTTAGAGTTTTCGGGCTGTATGTTTTTTGCTGCTTGTTTTGTTTGGGGGGGCTACTTTGAGTTTCCAATGAAGGGTGTTGAAGCGCTCCTGGACAGGGGTGAACAGAAGCTCGGCCTGGGAGGGGGCCGTGTGTGTGTTGTTTTCACCCTCTTTCCTCCCTTTGTTTGGGCCTGCGTCTGCCCAGCCGCCTCAGAGCACCTGTTTCAGCACATGGCGTAGGACCCCCATGGGCTGGTGCCTGCTCCGGAGCCTTTGGAGGGCCTGCCAGGCTTATGCTGGGGTGCTGTGGTCAAGGGAGGGGGAGACATGGGGGGTTTGATTGTGAAACTCAAGCCACAACACGCCGCGCCAGAGAAATGAAAGTTTCTCTTGCAGGACACTGCGATCATTTATTTTCTAACTTTAACACTGAGCGGGGGGAGAGGACTCCATCATACGGGAAGGCACCTTTACATTTCATTCCTTATTTCAGTTTGGAAAGGAACAGAGATATGACTTTTGCAGAATCAGTGAGTGGGAACCAAATGTGCAAAAAAGAGAAAGTGAAGCCGTGGACTTTTGCGCCTCACTGCACCGCAAGTTCCGAATGACCGGGGTGAAAGTCGACGAGGATGCCCAGGATGGAGTTTGCTGCACGTGCCTGTCCTCGACAGAGACTTTTCTCTTTTGGAGCCATCCCACTTGGACGGACTGCCCTGCTGGCGTAAAAGGTTTATTATCTTCTTTATGGGACCATCTGTTTCGCCCCATAAAGAAGATAAAGAAACCTTTTACGCCAGCAGGAAGTCAGACGAGCCAGTCCAAGTGGGACGGCTCTAAAAGAAAAAGTGTACGTCACTGGAAGCTCTTTTCCAATGGCTGGCCACCGTTTAGCATAAACGGTGATGCCAGCCAATGGAAAAGAGGGGCGGGGCTTAAACCCCGC
The DNA here is from genome assembly GCF_964204655.1 of Triturus cristatus. Classification (NCBI taxonomy): domain Eukaryota; kingdom Metazoa; phylum Chordata; class Amphibia; order Caudata; family Salamandridae; genus Triturus; species Triturus cristatus. The sequence goes on along the minus strand of NC_140579.1, from coordinate 107,442,640 downwards.
TAGTGAAAGCTACCCAAAACATAAAATCTCGCCAGCGAGACTGCGCATGTGCACAGTCTACGCTAGCTGAGACCTAAAAAGGAACAGGGGCTGAGGCCGAGGTTTGAGAGAGCACACTAGAGGGCTGTGATAAGCGGGGCATTGTTTGGAGGCGAGGTGTTTATTTTAGCCCAGGGGGTTGGAGGCCAGGCCCAGGCTGAGATCATCGTTATATAGCACAGTCAGATAAACAGAGGGGCCACCGGGCGCTACTGTCTGCTATGTGCTGCTAACCGGGGCACTGGCCCTCCATGGCACAGCTAACACACACTACAATCTGCATATAAAAAGAGACTACGCCGAACCTATTGCATTTGCAATGCAATAGGTCTCGCATTTGCGAGACTTTGAACTATTGGCATTGTAAATGACAGTGCCTTTTATTTATGTGCTTTGAAAACCTGAAAGCGGTGCGTAAACATGCACTTTGTACTTCTAGCCCATGCTTAAGAGAAGAAAGGCTGGCATTAACTGAACCTCTATTACAGCTAACTTTGCTTCTTCTAAGCAAGGACTACAAGTACAAAGTGCGTTTTTACACACCACTTGCAGGTTTTCAAAACACATAACAAAGGCATTGTGATTTACAAAGCCAAAAGCTCAAAATCTTGCAAATGTGAGACCTATTGCGTTGCAAAGGCTTGTTTATTCTCGTGCTCTGGGAAAAAAATCTGATTAAGCTGGTCCCAAAAAATAAGTGCCAGTGGGTCCCACCAGCAACTACTGGCTTCAATTAAGCACTTCCATCATGTAAGAATGTTTTAAAGGGGACCTCCTACTTGTTCATTTAAAGACAGTCATAAAAAAGTAGGGTGCACACAAACAGCATGTTCCACTACAGTACCACACCATTCCAGGCTTATCAACATATCATTGCGGCTTTCATTTTATCCTGTTTGACCGAGGAGAGGTATTGAAATTATGGAAATATTTTGCCAGTGAGCTCAAGATGCTTCAGGTCCGATCTTTTGGTCGTCTAGGTCTCCTTATATGTACCAACAGCGTCCATCCACGTTTCAACTGTTCGCGCCTGAAGCTAATGAAGCCCATAATAAGCATGGACCACTTTCACAACTGGAGTGAAAGCACCAGTGATTATTGAATTCATGGCAAGTGCTGAACATAAAAACTACTCTCTCTTGACTTACACTCAATTTGACCTAGTTTTAAGCGCTTTTTTATTGATTTGTTTTAATAAACTAACATGAATGATTATTAATTCATTAGTGCAACTATGAATAAAGATCATTCATTCATTCACTAGTGCAGTCAGCCATGGGAAGATTTAGAAAAGCAGCCTATTGGCCTGTTCTACATATGAAGGAAGACAGATCAAACACAGGGTTGGACTAAGGCTCCACTTTCAACTCTAGGTTCTGGAAGGCTCCACTTTCAACTCTAGGTCCTGGAAGCAACACAGGCTATGTTTTTACTTCCCAAAAGCAGTATTGTCAGCTCATGGTCTAATTAAGAGAGCTCTGGTTTGGGGCGGACCTTAGATTTAAGGAGGTGTGCAGGAAGTGGGGCTTAGGGCCTTATGGCCAGTGGGCCAATGTTGAGTTGAAGGGTGGGGTTATGAGCTATGTAATAGCTCCCAAAGGGTCAGGCTAACCAGAAGGGAGCATGGCCACCTCCACCAACCACTTCCATGGTTATGAAGTTTCATGCTGTATTGTACCTACAACCAATGTGTTATTTTACCATAACTAAATTTCAGTTTCTTGTAACAGGTGCCATTTAATATCTGTGGAATTCTGCTAAAATATTCACATAATGTTGTCCTCGCATTCCAACATTTGTTATATCTTATAGCTTAGAAACACGCCTCCAACAAAATGGAATTTAAAACAAATACTTATGTACATCTAGATAATATAGCTGAATGGAAATCTGTGCTAAAGTATGCCAGAAATTCAATGTTTTACTAAAACTCTGGTAGAATTTGCAGTCTAATTCCTTTATAATCTGAGGTAATTAAGGAACCACCATGGTGTAAAGTACACATTTTCTTGTAAAAGAATTCTGAGAAAACTTTAGGCCATTCCTTGGAGTTGATAGCTTCCAAAAACGACGACTTACTATGTATTTATGAAAGGTCATCTGAATGAATGCCTATGTCTGCACCAAGCGTCACGCATCTGTCCATTTTTGCCCCATGGTGCGCCGCATTGTAAATGCGGCGCATCCATGGTGGCGGAGCCCTGACGCACAATAACTGGTGCATCCCTTCTGATATGCAAGGATGCGCCAGTTGTTGTAAATCTGCCCCAAAGTATTTATGAAAGGTCATCTGAATGAATGCCTATGTCTGCACCATGCGTCACGCATCTGTCCATTTTTGCCCCATGGTGCGCCACATTGTAAATGCGGCGCATCCATGGTGGCGGACCCCTGACGCACAATAACTGGCACATCCCTGCTGATATGCAGGGATGCGCCAGTTGTTGTAAATCTGCCCCAAAGTATTTATGAAAGGTCATCTGAATGAATGCCTATGTCTGCACCATGCGTCACGCATCTGTCCATTTTTGCCCCATGGTGCGTCGCATTGTAAATGCGGCGCATCCATGGTGGCGGAGCCCTGACGCACAATAACTGCTGCATCCCTGCTGATATGCAGGGATGCGCCAGGTATTGTAAATCTGCCCCTAAGTATTTATGACAGGTCATCTAAATGAATGCCTATGTCTGCACCATGCGTCACGCATCTGTCTGTTTTTGCCCCATGGTGCGCCGCATTGTAAATGCGGCGCATCCATGGTGGCGGACCCCTGACGCACAATAACTGGCACATCCCTGCTGATATGCAGGGATGCGCCAGTTGTTGTAAATCTGCCCCAAAGTATTTATGAAAGGTCATCTGAATGAATGCCTATGTCTGCACCATGCGTCACGCATCTGTCCATTTTTGCCCCATGGTGCGTCGCATTGTAAATGCGGCGCATCCATGGTGGCGGAGCCCTGACGCACAATAACTGCTGCATCCCTGCTGATATGCAGGGATGCGCCAGGTATTGTAAATCTGCCCCTAAGTATTTATGAAAGGTCATCTGAATGAATGCCTATGTCTGCACCATGCGTCACGCATCTGTCTGTTTTTGCCCCATGGTGCGCCGCATTGTAAATGCGGCGCATCCATGGTGGCGGAGCCCTGACGCACAATAACTGGCGCATCCCTGCTGATATGCAGGGATGCGCCAGTTGTTGTAAATCTGCCCCAAAGTATTTATGAAAGGTGATCTGAATGAATGCCTATGTCTGCACCATGCGTCACGCATCTGTCCATTTTTGCCCCATGGTGCGCTGCATTGTAAATGCGGCGCATCCATGGTGGCGGACCCCTGACGCACAATAACTGGCACATCCCTGCTGATATGCAGGGATGCGCCAGTTGTTGTAAATCTGCCCCAAAGTATTTATGAAAGGTCATCTGAATGAATGCCTATGTCTGCACCATGCGTCACGCATCTGTCCATTTTTGCCCCATGGTGCGCCGCATTGTAAATGCGGCGCATCCATGGTGGCGGAGCCCTGACGCACAATAACTGCTGCATCCCTGCTGATATGCAGGGATGCGCCAGGTATTGTAAATCTGCCCCTAAGTATTTATGAAAGGTCATCTGAATGAATGCCTATGTCTGCACCATGCGTCACGCATCTGTCTGTTTTTGCCCCATGGTGCGCCGCATTGTAAATGCGGCGCATCCATGGTGGCGGAGCCCTGACGCACAATAACTGGCGCATCCCTGCTGATATGCAGGGATGCGCCAGGTATTGTAAATCTGCCCCTAAGTATTTATGAAAGGTCATCTGAATAATTGCCTATGTCTTCACCATTATTATTATTATTCTTAGTCCGATTTGTAACGCGCATGGCTGCCCCAGCATCGGGGCGTCCCAGCGCGACCCCAACCAAGACCAACGTCCCGGAGACAGAAGCAAAATAAGAGCTAAACAGACATAGATTTAGCCGGGCCAGAAAAGAGCCAGGTTTTTATGGCTTTGCGAAAGGCCAAGTGCTTCTGAATGACTCTGATAGAAACAGGCAATGAGTTCCAGAGTTTGCCGGCTAAGTTCCGAAAGGAACGGCCGCCTGCTCTGGCTTTGAAAACACGAGGGGTATAGACCAGGGCGCAGCCTGCCGATCCTAATAGGCGTTGTGGGGTGTACGGCTTGAGTAGGTTGGACAAGCCCACAGGGGCCTGACCAGACAAGATTTTGTGCGCCACACATAAAGCCTTAAACTGGATGCATTTTTCTACAGGCAGCCAGTGTAGCTTAGGGAGCAGAGTGGCCACTGAGCTGGACTTTGGAAGTGCTACCAGCAGCTTCGCAGCGGCATTCTGGACCCTTTGCGTCACGCATCTGTTTTCTCCATTGATAGTCCTGACACTCGTGAAAGTTACATTTGTGTATGACTCATTGTGTTCAATGTGACCACACAGGAAAATAAATATAGTTAGAACTATTGATTCATTTCCTGTTCTGACACAGCAGGCAAGAAGGTTTCAGTGAAACCCCAATCAAAGGATGAAATGCATTAACTGAGGAATGGTTTTAAACTAAAAGGTCTGCACACGGTTTCTGAAGCAGGAGGGTAACTCTGTAATGGACATCTGTGCATTGCAAAAAGAAAGCCATTTCTTCAGAAAAGCTATTGCTCTCTAGTGAGCTCAACGCATAGACTTTTTCTGCTAGAGCCGGGCACATCTGCAAACGCGCTCATTTATAAATGCAGCGGCTTGCTTGTGCACCTGCAGATGATCAGATACCAGTAAAACGTCACTATGTGAAGGGCAGAACAACTACGCAGAAGGCTTCTGCCACTCGGCCCATTTCACATTCCCTGCGACAGGTACTCTACACGTCCACTTAGAGCAGAGGTCTTCAAACTGATGGGCACACCCCTTGGGGGGGATAGATGGGTTCCCAGGGGGGCACAAAAGGCCTCTGCATACACATGAAAATGTAGATGGCCTGGAAGTGTGGCAATATTTATTTGCTGCATTTCCAGGCTGTCTTCATTTACTTGGGGCTGAGGTCAGTGAGTGTTGCTGGGGGCTCCGCTGGGCAGTGTCTGGAGTCTTATCTCCGGCTCGCCCCAGTTTTTCACAGGTCTTTACAGACCATTTGCATCCCTTTGTGAAATGGTTACCAAGGCATAGTTTTTTTTTCTGTTTCCAGTACCCCCTAGGCCCCCACTCTGCCTATTCCTTATATTCATATTTTACATTTACTGCTGTAGTGTGAAAATCCATTTCATGAAAAGGAATACAAAGTAGGGTTGCCAGTAGAAAAATCCAAGGCATGTATGTTTAAAGAGCCTGCAAAGACCTTGTCTTGACCCTAAATAGGGTTATAAATAAAAAAAGTATGTATTCATTTGTAATGTGACTTTTCTGTCTGTTCCCTTTAATTATGAGTCATGAGTCATTCAGGCCGCCCTAGAACACAATTAAAAGTGCTTCCCATTTACATTTGCTGTTCAAAATATGCACAGATAAGTGCTGAAAATAGGGCTTTGGGTGACTGTTTATTTTGGTACTGTCTGGATATATCTGAAACCCTACGTACCCATCAATCACATGCAGATTTACTTCAAGTGTCTGGAAATGCACTCTGCATTCAGACAACTCACTCCTCATTCTCGCCCTTGACTTTCACACTCACCCTCCACTCACAGCGCATAGTTGTGGAGTTCCCACATTAGCCACATAATCCATCGTCTGCTGCATAATTTGCAGATTTAAAAAAAAACTTGTTTCTAGCTCAAACGGTTCAAAAGTTACTAGAGATGCATCAACACGTTACCTCACAGTGGAAGGCCCTTTCATAAGGTTGACTAGTCACCTTTCTGTTGCTTATTACTATCTGTGGGTGTTAATGTGGTACTTATGAGGGGCAATAAAGGCCAGGACAGTGTTAACAAGTGTAAAAATAGCAAAATAATGCAGTAATGTCATTCTCAAAACATGCAGCAATATGCAGCATAATTCACCTTGCTGCAGAATTTAGTTAACCATGCTCCGAAATTTGGCCTTCTCCTGCCGCATAATTCCAATGGCCCTGATAATAGTGCTATGAGGTCCCAGCCTGTGGCAGAAAGCACTGTGAATATGTAAGTCATTATTTTAAAACAGTATTAACATACTCTAAGCTAGGCTGCTACAAAATGATGCAGTGATTGAGATAAAACAAGTTCTTACAAAATACACTTTTTTTGTAATAAGTAATCAACTATATCTAATGCAGACATTTTTAGGTCCGGCCTGGTGAATGCAGCGCGAAGCACTGCTGTCGCCAGCGAGATCTATTGTTGCTGACTTGCCTCGGAAGTGGGACAGGAGATGGGCACGCGCAGGCTTTGGCGGATTTGAGTTGGTGTACGCGCACGTACAGCTACGCGGTGTGCACATCTCCTGTCCTCTTCCGTCCTGAGCAGCCTCATGCAATTTCATTTTTTTTTTAAATGCGCACACGCGCTCCCAGCACTTACCGGCTCTTGTTGGGACTCTGCCCTGCTCCTCTGCTGTTCCTGCCGGTCACTGCAGCAACACGCGGGGCTCCGTTTTGCTCACAGGAGCCCCGCCTGAAATCCTGCTTTGGCCGCACCATGCACCATTCACGAAGGCGGGGTGGGCTCCCGCCGGACTTCCTGTACTGTGTTTTTTTTTTTTTTTGCCTTGGGCACTTTGGCGGCCACCTCCCTGGGACGCACGAGCCGCGCAGCACTCATTAAAGTCCGGGAGTTTTAAAGTCCGCACATGCCGCCACTGGGCACGAGCTGCAGAACACGTGGAAGTTACAGGTACCGCGCATGCGCGGGCAGCCCTCTCCCTCGCAGGTCTCCTCCCCAGCCCGGATATGGAGCTGCTTTCTCTTTTGCTTGCTCAGTTTTTCCTTGACCTAATTTGGTGCACATTTCTCTCTCGCATTCTACTGTACATGGGCCAAGCACAGAAGCCAGATTAAAGGTCATTTTCCGATTTCAACAATATTGAAGGGAAACAATCAGAATTTTTCTGCTGAATTATTTCTGTTTGACAGGAATAGCTGGATACGTGAATTGTCACTGGAAAACAAACACTCAGTCGACCCAGCACGCACAACCTTCCACTCCGACAGCTCGTAGACTGAATCAACCACATTACCCAGTTCAAAAAAAGCCGTGCAAAGGCTCCTTCCAGTGGAAATAGTTTTGCAGAAGCAGCACTTACCTTAGTAATGAAAGGTGCGTTTGTTGTACGACTGTGGCGCCAAAATATTCAACACAAAAGCTTACTTTTAAAAGCTATATTCAACCAAAAGCTCTCTTTTAAGAGCTGAATATTAACTTAACTAACTGGAACAGAATTAGTAGAGGGAGAAACCTTGACCCCTTTGCAAGTTCTGCAGCTTTTGTTTTATTGGCAACTTTTATATTGAAGGTTGCTCTTCCGTTGCACAGAGTGCGGGCTGTCTGGTGTAGTTTAGCGGTACTCCTGTAGGTGATGTAAAACACCTGGTGAGGTTTTTCCGTACACCTCCGTGGCCCAAGGGTGGAGGGAATCAGAAGCTGCTCTTGTGAACGTTTACTTTTCTTCTTTTATTCACTGTCTCCATCCCGAAGTGTTTTTCTCTGTCTACTGTTACTACTCTTGTGAGTTGTTATGTTTGATCAGAGAGGCATCCACAGAGTGAGTTACTTGCGGCTGGTTTTCTGGAGCAGCAGAGCTAGGCCGCTCTTCTGAGTGAACTGCCAGCCTTGCTTTGGGATGGGGTGCGTGTACCTAAAAGCAGTTGTGAGGTTTCTGAAAGTTTAGGGAGAAGCATGAATCTCTGGTATGCTTTCGTCCTCTGGAAATACCCTGGGGCGATGAACAGTGCCTTGACGCGAGATTGTGCACAGTTTTCAACTCCGGTGTTGGAGTTGTGAGAGAAATGTGCTATATTACCGAAGTATTTTTCTGGGGCCATATGACTCGGCAGACGCCCGAAAGGGAAGATTACACCAGACTCAGTGCACGCATTCGGAACAAACCGACAGAAAAAAACATGCAGGGCAAACTCCGTGAAGAAAAGATGCACCGCCACCTACCAAACAAAAAAGATTCATTATCTGCGCTTTTGTGCATCAAAGGGTGAACAACACCGTATGTATACAAGCCCATCCCAGGGCCTGAAGTAGTCAGAAGCTTCCCCAGGAGTGCGCCCCTCTGACCAGTGTTTGGGCTCGTTGATGAAGACATAAAGTAGCCCTCGTATGAGGTGGATGGATTGGAGGTAGGTTCAGTCCACAGCGATGGAGGGTTCCATGTAAGGCTGTGAGGAGAGGAGCCCGGTGCCCAGCCAAGCAAACATGTTCATTGAGGGTCAGCTGAAGAAGGTAGAGATGTTGCAGATGGTGGGTGAGGCAAGCAGTGAAGATTGGGACAAGGTGAGTGTTTACATGAATGTGAAGCGGTCCCTCTAACATGTGGCCGAGATTATACAAAGGCATAAATAGTCTGGGTGCAAGAACAAAGGGTGTGCGGGAGCGGTGACCCTCCAGAAGGGTCACAGCGTGCGGAGAGTCAGTTTTAGGAAAAAATGGTGAGGTCTCTGAGGCGGAGTTTGAATGTCTGGACTAGGGTGGGTGCTTTTAGGAACCCTCTGCCACAGCGCAAGTCATCCCTCCTTTTGTCTTCAGTAGCATCTACGTGTTTTTGCCTCCTCCCAGGCGCGCAACACCCATTGGACTCAAAGGGCTTCAGCCCCCCCCCCAGTCGTGTGTGGCAGCCCGGGATGAGATAGCTTCCCGGGCACAAACACAGCCGCACCCGAGCACTTCACAGGTCTTTAAAAGACCATTTGCATGTTAGTGAGGCCTCGCTGGTGTTTCACCCCTTCTAAGAGCCCCTGCAGCTCCACTCTGCTTAAAGATTCAGACCCCTGCCCCCCGAAATCAGCTCCACTCTGCCTATTGCTTAAAGATTCAGCCCCTCCTCGAAATGTTTTCTTATCCCTCCCGAAACTTGGCTCTAGTTGCGCCTCTGCCTCCTCCTGTATACAGTTTATAACGCTGCTTAGAATGGAAGCTGTCAAAGCCTGGTAAAAGCAGAGTAGGGTAGGAGTTTCCTTTTTCCTTACTTATCTTGCTTGACCATGAGATGCATGGGTTTTCATATCCCTCAGACTCCAGTTCGCACCCTCAAGTTATACTGTGAGTCTTCTTGCCTTATCCTTTGACCTCCAACATGACAGTCCACCTACGACCTTGATTCTGAAGGGACATTGGGGTATCATCTAGATAGATACCTCAGTTTAATTAAGGTTTTGCTGCCGAGAAGTGTGTGATCGACATGTCAGAAGCCCAGCCTTTCATCCTTCCATAGTCCTTAAAATGAGTACCAATTTTAAATGCATAACAATAATTGATTATAAAGTGCCTCTTTAAAACACTTTTTAAAAACTCATTTTGTGCTAATGTTATTATTTTCACCGCAAATTATCTAATGACATGCAAATGATAAAGCACCCCTCCTTAATGTGGCTGGTGGTCTTGATGATGGAAGAAAGTTTTTGTTGAAGCAATTGATAGCCGCACTAGGCCTTGTCTCGCATTATTAAAGTTTGAGATATTGGTGTTGCATTATTTAGCAATGCCAATAGCTCAAACTTTAATAATGCGAGACCTATTGCATTGCAAATGTTGTTATAAGTGTCTCCACTATTCCAGATCTCAGCTGATAACACCCTTACATTACATCTCAAAAACAATAGATCTTTGCCACATGAAGCTCCAAGCAGAGCCACTGGAATTATTCAGCAGAAGAGGACAACATTATGCAGCAGGTGTGACTAAATTATGCGGCACAATGCGCCACATTTTGTAGTTAGCATTACTTCATTATTTTGTAATTTTAACTCAAGGTAACGCTGTCAGGGGAAATATTTCACCTCATTAGTACCAGTTTAACACCCAAATACAGCAGTAAGCAACTATTAGATTACCAGTCAATCTTGGCAAAGGGCCTTCCACTTCTCCGGAACACTTTATCACGCTTTAAGTAACGTTTGTTCCGTTTGAGCTAGAATCAAGTTTTTTTTGTTGATCTGCAGATTATGAGCAAATGCAGTGAACTGATAATTATGTGGAAAACACAGCTGCTGCAGACAATCATAATTCCAGTGGCCCTGTTTTTAAGTGACTCAATTAATTAATGGCTGGTAAGAAGGTTGGTTTATTTTCTAACTTTCTGCACTACCACCACACTCTTCCCTTTCAGGCAGAAGCACCTCAAAGTCAGTATTAACCATTCAGGGGCAGTTTTTTGTGAAAGCTGTGTCCATGGAGTGGCAGGTAGACGGCCAGCAGGGTTGCATTTAGGTGCAGAGCCCTAATCCCCTCGATCCCTGGGGGCCTCACAGTAATGGTCCAGAAGACAGAGGAAAGGAACGAGATTCATAGATATTGTCAAAGAGAAGGCCCAGAATAGGGAGCACTGTATGGGGACTCATTTTTGTGTTTACAAATGGCAAGAGACTGCCTCTTCAGATAGATACCACAAAGAAGTGGGCAATATAAGTAATTTTTGTTTTTTTTAAGGGACATTAATTAGTGAAGCAGTTTGTATGGGATAATATCTGTTTTTGTTTGATGCATTTGCTGTTTTATAAGTCTCATGTTTAGTGCAGTTCATACGCTATAGAAAAAGTATTCCTGAAATCATCTCATAAGCCCCGCTCCCTGCACTCAGCCATGTTCCTCCCGCTCCCCAAATCTTTGCCATAAAGTTTTAGAGGGGGGCCTGACCTCAAAACATTTTGCTTAGGGGGGCTCAGAGTAAAAAGGTTTGAAGACCTCTGCGTTGGGGTTCATGTCATTAGGACAAATGCCTGCCTGAGGATATTTTACAGGAGGTCTGCCTAGCGCCTGCGTCGTGTATCCAGCAACAACATGAGAGTTCCGCAGCCAGAAAGCCGGCAGCCACTGGTTGAAATGTACGCACCGAATACCCTGACTGACATCCACCAGCATGGAACAATTGCTGTAGGATATTCAATGCAGCACATTCAAACTTAGTGCAAGTCTACGACTATAAAACAGTCCACACTAGACTGCAGTGCATTAGACGCCTAATAATGTAATTCTTTATTTTGAGAAAAATGCTAATTCTCGCTCTGGAGTAGGTAGGTGGTGTTTAGATCAGAACTTGGCTGTGCAACAAAGAAATGTAAAGATCGTTTTGCTGCAGCACACACACACACACACACACACTGCATGCGATAGTAGCAGCTCCGGGTTTACCAATGAAAGGGCTGCAGACAGTTTAAAGGACTAGCTGGCACGGTGGGGCACCTGCATGTTTGAGACTTAAAGGGGGCATTCTAAACCTCTTCACACCTCAAGCAGTTTCCTGCTCGAAGAATGGCATTTTCATATGAACCATTGGTTCTGAAGCAACACAAAGCCAGACTGAGGGGGAGATCCCCGGGGAACGAGTGCTACTCACTCGAAAACAATAACCCGCCTGGAGCTCCTTCAAGGAAGATTGGGAAACAAATCTCACTTTCAAAACAGTACTTTTCAGAAAAACTTAAAAGAAAGATGGGTTTGATCCACGGTTTTTAGGTCTCGCCTTGCTATCGCGTAAGCGATCGCTAGGCGAGACTATTGTAAGGGGGTTTTAAAAGTGCTCCCAAAAAGCGGATTGCATGGCTAGCACGCGCACAATCACGCGCATCGTGCCGCCATGCAATCCGTTTGGCATCGCACTTCAAAGGGTCCGCTCCCCCGCCTGGAATGCACACCCCCGCCCCCGCCAAGCGCACGTGCCACGCTCCACCGGGCTTGTTTACTATTAGTCCTCTGTATATAAACGTCGTACATCCTAACAGTAAAATGTTATGGAAGAGGTAAAATTGATGTTTTATACACAGGCAGATTAAGTTATTTGCCTAGAATCATCGAATGTTGAGCCGGCATCAGGACTCGAACATAGTTCCCTTGTTCCAAAGTCACCAGATCTGTTTGTAATGATACACATAACAAAAACTTTATGTATTTGAAAACATACATTGTGAGTGCCTTCTTTGCCTTATAGATGCAAGCGCACTCTGGATTATGTTAATTTATATCGTTGCCCGTTTACTTTACAGTAACGATTCACTTCATTTCGTTACCTTTGGTGTCGCTTGGGAAAATCGAAGTCTTTATTGTCTCATTCGCTTAAATTTGCGCATGCAATGATAAATGCCTTCATGTTCGTATTTTTATTCTTTTTTTTAATATATATATCAGTATTCCCCTTTAAATACAAGGGATTCATGCTTACAATTAAATGTTATGTGAGAGGTCAAATCAATGTTTTAGGCACGAACATGGTTCCCCATCTCCAAAGTGGGCAGCTCCATCCCTAACGATACACATGCGTGCTGAGTACGGCACTGCAATTTGCATATTAAATTACTGTTAAGAAAGGGCATTGCCTTTTTTCTTACAACATTTTGCTGAGAATGCTTGAAAGAAGACTTTCACATACGTTTTTGGTACTTAAACGGCTCTGCTTCCTTTCATGTCCTGGTGGGCGCCTCTGTGTTTAAAACATTTGCTTTACACCCTTAAAACAGCAAGCTATTAAAAACAAGAATTTGCAATGCATTAGGTCTCGCGTTTGCTAGTTTAAACTATTGGCATTGTAAATGACAATGCCTTTTATTCATCTGTTTTGAAAACCAACATATAAATAAAAGGCATTGTCATTTACAATGCCAATAGCTCAAACTCTCGCAAAAGCAAGACCTATTGCATTGCAAATGCTTGTTAATAAATTATCTACGTATTTCATTCTGTAAGCCCCATTCAGAAAGAACAACCGCTGATCTGTGTAGGTGAAATCCTTGTTAGTGTAGTGAATTCCTTCACTTAGTTTCTGCGAACATAATCTAGATTTAATACTAGACAATACCGTGTTCTTGTGCTGAGCTGTAGGTAGCCGAATACATGTTGTTTTGCTCAGTGTATGCTGAAATGCGTGCTGACGTGCACAAAAACACGCACGTCACTGTTTACAATTAAGAAGTAAGAGTAAGTGGCCCCAGTATTAGCCGGATTAAAGTACTTTTTTCCTAAATGGCAAACAACAGCATGAGATCTTGTTAAGTTAGAAGGCCCTATCACGGAAGAAATAAAAGCAAACTCTATGAGGAAACAATTGCGCACTCGCCGAGGAAGACATGGTGTGACGGGGCAGGGGCGGCAGAGACGACAAACAAGAGAATGCAGGGTGGTCGAGGACTTTATTCTCAACCGGGTACAGGGCTTCTGCCAATAATGTTCGGTACAAGGCTGGTCTGTCTCCGGCTTCCTCAGTCTTTGGACTGTCGGATTGACACTCAGGACGACACGCTCCTATTCGCTCTTCAGGTCCGCTGCTGTTGATTCCCCGGTCTGGTTCCCTCCGTGTCTTCCCTCCGTCGTACAGGACAAAAGAGACGAAAGTACTGGTTAGGTCGGGGATCTCGTGCGCAGGGACACAAGTAGGGCCGGGAGTGAGGGAAACCAAGTGCTTGTAGTGCTCTCACTCTCTCGTGACTGTGAGGGGAGGTGCACGTGTGAGGGGGGATACTAGGGCAGGGTACTGGATTCGGTCTCGGTGTTACGGGTCTGGGTTTATCAATGGTGGTGAGGTGGCTCTCCCCAACCAACCCGCTACCCTTCCACGTACCTGCTCGAGCCACGCTCCTCCCCTGGGAACGTGGCCGGGCGCTTCGTGGTAACGTTGGCCTCCTGGCTTGTCGGTGTCGTCTTCGTCCGGTCTCCCTTCGTCCGTACTGCTACCTCCGCTTCTCCCCTCTCGAATCGTCCTCCTTCTCTGCACTGAATCTCCTTCCGCCTCCTGGGAAACGCCGTCCGTCGTCTTCCGGAATCCTACCGCTTTTGTGTATCCTAGCAACGTGACGTCATCAGTGGGAGTGGTCTCGTCAGTCTGAAAGGCGAAGTTAAAGGAGCCCTGTCCACTTTCCACGGGTCAGTCCTGCGTATAATAGGGATATGTCTCCTCCAGTGGTTCTGTCACTTCGGGTTGCTGCAGGGGGAGAGAAGGGGTCAACGAGGCATCTGGTGTACAACATTTCGGAATATAGGAGGGCGGTCCTACAGTATCGAACGCCCTGTCACACATGGTGAGAGGGAAGCGCACGCATGTGAAGAACTAACAGTGACCGGTGGCAAATGCAAAGTCCCTGAGGAAAAAACCACACACTCACAAACAGCGACGGGAGGCACTTAAAATTATAACAAGCGGTCTGCACATTTCAAGCACGAGCTGTTTAAAGCACTCGTGCATGTACTAACTTGCCCCTAGCGGGAGCGGGAGCAGCTGCCCGCGGCCATGCTCATAAATGGTCGGTGCACCGCTGCTCGCTCCCGCAAGGTGGATGCCACCACAAGCATGGTCGGCGGCTCGCTCCCTCAAGGTGGATGCCACCACAAGAGAAAGGCGGGCCGGCATTGGCCACGCCAAAAGTATGGCCGTGCCGGCCCCCTACAACCATAGAGGCAAGCCTGTCGCGCATGGTGGTGACGCGACAGGCGCGCCTCGCCCACAATTGGTCCCGGGTCCTGGGCGTGACCCGGAAGTGATTGGAATCACTTCCGGGTCATGCGATGGGCGAACGCCAGGCCGGTTAGAACCGGCCTGGCATGGAAAGTAGTTTAAAAGGTGGGGGAGCGCAGGAGTCTGTCTCTTTGCTCCTTGCTTCCCAGCTTGCCGCACCAGCCTCGCTAGGAGGCTGTAATTGGATTTCTGTTTTGTTTTCCAGGTCCCGGATCGATTGGCGTTAGGACATCGCTGAAGCGGTTATCGGCGTTGGGACATCGCTGAAGCAGCTCAATGATTAGAGCGGCAGACCCTGATGCAGAGGTCTAGCCCGGGACCAGGGTTCAATTCCCCGCCTCGGCGGGTCTTGGGCTAAAAAATTCCACGGACCTGATTATTCTCGCCTCGGTGCCTATTCCAATCATGGAGTCCCACTCTGCAACTCTGGGCAATAGCTTGCTTAATCTCCACAATGGCCCCCACAACGCTAAGGATGCCTGACCTCCACCTTGGGGGTGCCCAGGAGTGGACGCCTCACAGGGAAAGCCAGGATGGGTTCCACAGCGGTATTCGTACAAGCGCCTTGAGACCCTTGCGGGTGAGTAGTGCGCTATACAAGTATCAATTTACAAAGACTCGGGCGGCCTCGCATTGAGGCTGTACAACACTGTGCTTTATTTTGCAGGTTTTTTCTTCAGCGACACGGGGATCAAGGAGTTACAGGCTGTGGGCAGGAGTAGCGGTATTCAGCTGCATGAGCTGCTTGTGGCTTCAGGACCGGAGAGCCGGGGGCGCGTCCAGTAGCTGTGCGACCGGAGAAGCGGAAACGGGCTGGTGAGGCAGTGGACGGAGCAATATCCCGTTTTCGTAAGAGCACGGTAAGCGGTGAACACTCACGGTGCCCCGACCCAGGCTGTGCGGTATTTGAAAAATCAGCTGCAGCGGAGGCGCGAGCAACACTCCGTTTGAGGTATTGAATCGGGAACGTTTTGTGATCGGGATGGTGGCGCAGTGATTGTGAGTGCAGCGCCGAAGCGAACAGCTGCTTTGCCCCGATTTTTTGAATCAGTTTCATTCCCACTCAGAAGCACGAACAGCGTGCTCCCGATTTTGAATCAGTTTTTTTCCCCTTCAGAAGCATGAACAGCGTGCTCGGAAATACGTTTAGGTCTTAGACTCTTACTCTCAAGAATTAAGGGTTCAATTACTGGTGCGTTTTTCAGCTGTTACTGGTAGCGCGAACAGCGCTTATACAAGTGTGCACATTGCCGTTTTTGCCTTCCTGCCTGTTTTGATTTCAGGGTTTTTATCAACTGCTTTCTTTTCTAGTTGGTGCAACTCATTGTTTGGTGCTAATCAGTGCACGATAGCCTCATTGTGGGGCTTCACTTGATCTGTGTTTGTTTCCTAAGTTATAGGGGGCAAGCTGCAGGGCAACTACTTTGATACGAAGTCTTCATCTCGTTGGGGGAAAGTAAACGGTGCAACACGCAGAACAGATTTAAGAGGACACAGACAGGCCTGCGTTCCAGCGCTTCCTGGAGCCGCACAGGTCAAGTTACTCACCTGACCCACTGGATTAGCTGGTGGTGGGCTCTGGTTGCGTGGGTGCTTACGGCCGGTTCTGTACCTCCATTGTTCTAAGTTAAGGGCCTGGACTGTGGTCCAGGTCATTGAAGTGCGGGGGTGTATTTAAGTAAGGCTATTACAAGGTTGCCTTTTCTATTGTTATAAAAGAGCAATGTATGTATTTGGGGTGATAGCCAGCACATTACCAGTAACTACTTCAGTTTGTTTTAAGTATGGCCGGGAAAGCAAAGAGGGGTGATCAGCATTCTCGTATGGAGAGTCTGATGGAAGCAATGATGAAGTAAGTTGATGAGTTAGGGCAGGGTCTCTGGGATCTCAGGGAGAGGGTGGGTGGGCAGGACGGGACAGAGGAGAGGACTAGGCGCAGCATTGTGCCCCCCAGGGCGGCATTCCCTCCCCTCTCCAAAAGGGTTAGCACAAAGAGGGGGGGGGGGCAGAATGAACCGGTTACACCTGTGGCCCCTGTCCGTTAAGGGATGTCCCACCTGTGGCCCCTGTACCTTTGGGGGATGTCCCACCTGTGGCCCCTGTGCCCGTCTCACCTGTTACACCTGTTGCCCCTGTGTCAGTTCCCCAGCCCAGGGAGGAACCCGCGCTCGCAGGGGTGGTCCCTGTAGGGGGTGTCCCGCATGTTATACCAGTGGTCCCTTCGCCAGCCCCCCCAGCCCAGGGAGGAGCCCGGGCCTTCAGGGGTGGCCCCTTAAGGAGGTAGCCCACAGCTTCCGGTAGTCCCTTCGGCGGGAGGGAAGGTGGTTCCCCAGGATTTAGTGTCCCATTTGGCAGCAATCCTTCCATGGTTGGGGAAGGCGGGGATCTTGTCATCAACAGTGGGGGCTAAAGACATCGGTACTGATGCACTCGCCGAGGCAAGGCAAATAGTTGTTCAGTTTTATGGGGCACCGGTAGAAAAGACGGTTGAGGGGCTGGGTGCACCTTCCCCTGTCATTCCAGTGGGTGGGGTCAACCCACTTGAAGCCAACAAGGGTCTACCAGTGAGAAGCCTGACAAAAGCGAAGCCGATGGAGCCAACTGGGGCCGCTCCAGTAGGTAAGCAGCTGACATTGCCTGTGTTGGATGTGGGGGAGTCCCGCACCGAGCGGGAACTCTTGGCGAGACATGTCACACAGGAGGTAAAAGAAAGGTTGTGGTCTGGGGCTTATTTTAGTATGTTTTCCTTGCGTCTTGAAGAAAGGGAAAGGGAGGATGCCAGGAAGAGCAAAGACTGGATGCTCGCCTAGGGAATGGGCAAATGAACTTCAGAAATACGGGGTTGAAGAGAATGTGATTAATTGGATCAGAGGTTTTTCCATATTCATGGCAGTGATGGCTGAGCATTTCCCTAATATGCAGGCAGAGATGGCATGTTACCAGAGCAGGATCACTCAGGCACACAATAAATATGGGGGGGGTGGGATGGAAGGAATATGACAAAAGTTTTAGGAGAACTAAAGCGTCTGACCCATCCCTTTCTTGGGACCGCATTGACACGATCGCATGGTTAGACCAATTTGTTGGCGGGTCCCAGGACAATGCCAAAAACCAGTCCCCTCAGTCCTTTCAGTCCTTTCGATTCCAGTCAACCACAGGTTCCTCCAATAGTACAAGTAGCGGGGGACGAAGGAAAGGGACTTGTTGGGATTTTAATAGACGCACATGCACTAGACCTCAAGGCGCATGCAAGTTTGAACATGCATGTTCCATCTGTGCCAACCCGTCACACCCCGAGTACAAATGCCTCAGGAAATCAAGGGATAAGGGTAAGAAGAAGAAGGAGTGAGGCGAGTGCACACCACAGGGCACGGTCACCCATTGATGTAACGGCTCTGACACACTGGCTAAACAAATACCCTTGTCATTCCACCGCTAAAACTTTGTTAGACAGTTTCAGGTACAGTTTTAGGATACCAGCACCTGACTATGTGGGGACACCGGAATGCAAGAATCAACTCTCTGTGAAGGACAACCCCGGTGTAGCGGCAACAAAAATTGAAAAAGAATTGCGCCTAGGCAGAATAGCTGGCCCATTTGATTCCATCCCCGTGAAGAATTGTGTCTGCTCCCCTTTGGGTGTGGTCCCCAAGAAGAAAGGTGGTGAATTCAGACTCATACATAATCTGTCAGCTCCCAAGGGAAATTCATTAAATGACGCGATTAGTGATGAGATTTGAAGTGTGAAATATGCCTCCTTTGATCAAGCAGTAGAGGTGCTCAGGGGGTTGGGCCCTGGAGCCCTGCTGGCTAAATCTGACATAGAGTCCGCTTTCCGTTTGTTGCCAGTTCACCCATCTGATTTTCATCTACTGGGCTTCCAGTTTCGAGGGAAATTTTACATGGACATGTGTATGCCTATAGGCTGCTCGGTCTCCTGCGCATATTTTGAAAAATTCAGTTCTTTTCTGGAATGGGTTTTTAGACAGGTGACAGGGCATCAGTTTGTCATGCACTACCTGGATGACGTTCTCATCTTGGGATCACCGGGCTCCCCGGAGTGTGTGTAGGCACTGCAGGAATTTTGCACGCTCATGCAGGCTTTCGGGTTTCCCCTGGCACCAGGAAAGACGGTTGGACCAACAACAACAATAGAATTCCTAGGGATTGAGTTAGATTCCATTCAGGGGTGTTTCAGGGTGCCTGCAGACAAGATCACCAAGTTTAGGGTAGCAGTGCAGCAATGCTTAGCTAAGGAGAAGGTCACCTTGCACCAGTTACTACAGACAGTAGGGCAGTTGAATTTTGCACTAAGGGTCATACCTATGGCAAGGCCATTTATCCCGATCCATCCCACAGGCCATGACTGGTCTCATGGAGAGACACCGCCGCACCAGGCTGTCAGCTGAGGTTAGGCAGGACATGCAGATTTGGGTGCATTTAGGATTGGGGAACTTGTTGCCCAAAACAAGCAGGATGTACAAGGTGGCTTGCAGGTTGACCGCGTGAAGGTTCAAGGGGATGTTCTATTGATATCGATTAGGAAGTCCAAGACGGACCAAGAAGCACGTGGGGACGGGGTAGTACTGCATCGGGCACATGGTAACCCTTGCTGCTCCCTCTCACATGTGGAGGCATCCCTACTGCATAGACCCAGTAATAAAGGGGGGCCATTGTTAGTTCATGCCGACGGTATCCCACTCACACGGTTTCAGTTTCAGAGAGTCTTGGACATGGCAATCCAGAGGGCAGGCTTCAACCCTGGTTGTTTTGGTACTCATTCTTTTAGAATAGGAGCTGCCACCGAAGCAACGGCTAGGGGTTTCCCTAGCAGCAACGTCCAAAGGATTGGGAGGTGGTCCTCCAATTGTTATAAGCGCTATGTGCGGCTACATATGTTGTTTACAGTTTCTCAAACCTGTCACGCAGGGGGGAAACTGGAAACGCCACAACAGCATCATCAGGCAACTCAAGGACTATCATCGCCAAAACAAGGATCGCGTGTCGTATGGATTATTGGCCATTGGTATGTGAGGCGTTTGTCTAACTTTTTTCTTACAGGAAATTATAAGTCTAGGGCAGAGCAGGCAGGTTTTAAGGTATCATTTCATGGAAAGGGGGGGGCTCTGCTTTAGTCAGTTTAGGGGTTTGGCTCTAGACCTGTTGAACAGGGGCGGGGCTCTTCCCAATATTATTATCTTGCACCTGGGAGGGAAACGATCTGGCAAGTCTGGGTAGAAGGGGGCTAGTGGAAGCCATAATCACAGAAGTGGGTTGGTTAGCCAAGACATGCCAGGGGTGTACCATTGTATGGTCAGAGATGAGACCAAGATTCCAATGGAGGGGGGGTGGTGAAGTCAGTAAGGGCACTGAATCACTCGGTGAGGAGAATCAATAATAAAATAGAGAGGCTTTTCAGGGCTCCTCATCTACAGACGATCACCCACGGGTGCATCGGGGGGAGCCGTGCTTCTTAAAAGACGGTGTCCACTTGTCTAAAGTAGACAATGAAGTCTTCCTAGAAAATCTGCTAGCTTGATTGGGTGGCTTCAGAAGCAGGGCATGACCTTCTAGTGAGCGCAGGGTGGGGGGGGGGGCAGATAGTCGGTTAACTATGCTAGCCTGTGGCGGTAAGGTCATGATTGGTGAGCAGTAAATTTAAGGTCCTTAGAGGGCGGCACCATTCTTGAATGGGGTCGCCCAAGGGGGAGGGACAAGTGGTCTCTCCTAGAACTCCAGGGGCAGATGAAGAATGCCCCTGCCACCTTTCAGAGGTTGGTCAACCAGGTGTTGGTTGGGCTGGAGGATTTCAGCGCCGCCTACCATGACATTGCAGTGTTTAGTTCTTCATGGGAGGACCACTTGCGCCACCTCTGGGAAGTGTTGATGGCGCTGCGCAGAGCTGGCCTCACAATCAAGGCCAGTTAGTGCCAGATTGGGCAGGGTTCTGTGGTGTACTTGGGACACCAGGTTGGGAGTGGCCCCTACAGCCCAAGATTGAAACCATCCTGGCTTGGGAGCCCACAAGGACCCAGACCCAGGTGAGGTCATTCTTAGGACTCACGGGTTACTACAGGAGGTTTGTTAAGGGTTATGGCAACATTGTTGCACTATTGACTGAGCTGACTTCCAAGAAGCAGCCAAAGATTGTGAACTGGACTGACACCTGTCAGAAAGCTTTTGAAGCCCTCAAGACTGCCATGTGTACAGCACCCGTACTCCAGGCGCTCAATTTTGCTAAGGAATTTATTGTCCAGACAGACGCTTCAGAGCATGGGGTGGGGGCCGTTCTGTCACAGATAAATGAGGCTGGACTAGACCAACCTGTAGCCTTCATCAGTAGGAGGTTACTTCCACGGGAACAGAGGTGGAGTGCAATTGAGTGCGAGGCATTCGCTGTGGTCTGGGCACTGAAGAAGCTGAGACCATACCTGTTTGGGACTCACTTCCGGGTTCAGACAGACCACAGGCGCCTCAGATGGCTGATGCAGATGAGGGGTGAGAATCCCAAGTTGTTGAGGTGGTCCATTTCCCTACAGGGTATGGACACCACGGTGGAACACCGCCCTGGTACAGAACATGCCAATGCTGATGGTCTGTCCAGATTTTTCCGCCTTAGTGATGAGAACTCCCAAGGGGGTGGGTAGTTCTCCACACATTTCAGCTGGAGGGGACACGTGTTAGACCTGGCACCATTGGCGTGGGTCTCCCTTCCATTGTTTGCTGTTGTCTCCTCTGTTTTTGCTGGTGTTAGATGCTCTGGGCGCTGTGCCACTGCCATTCAGTGCCACAGCGTGAATGCCCCCTGTGTAAATATGACATGTGAATTGGTATATCCATGATTGGCTTATTTGGTTTACCTGTTAGTCCCTTGTAGCATGGCCTGTGTGTGCCCAGGGCTGGTAAACCAAATGCTGCTGGTGGGCCTCCAGCGCTGGTTAGCGCCACCCACAGAAGCAGCTTGTAAAGTGTGTCTCAGAACTGCCACTGCAGAATCTGTGTGCAGTCCAGAACTGCCATCTTGGATGTGAAGTGCACCCACTTCCCAGCCCCTGAACCTTCCCTTGGCATCATGTAAGTCACCTCTATGGTAGGGTGCATTGTATGTGTAAGGTAGGACAGGTGTGTGTAGCATGTCCTGGTAGTGAATTACACTCAATTTCGTTTTTCACTACTGCAAGGCTAGCTGTTCCCCATAGACCAGAATGGGCAGTTTTGATTATTTATTACATTCTATAATCCTAACTGACCCAAGGAACATGGTAGAAAAATAATTTAGTATGCCTGAGCTCAGAATATTAAAATTAAGCCTGGGCAAAGCACTACGCTACGCTCGCGTAGTTTGCAAATTTTGCGGTACTTCGCACTACGCGAATTGCACGTAGCACAGTGCAAACACGCGTTGCGTTGCATAGTGCAGCAGTCATTTTTTGCTTGCTCGCGGTCCTCAACGTCAAGTTGGTGGCCACGAGCAAGCAAAATGACATCCCGGCGAGACTTTTTCCTCGTTCGCGATCAGCAACATCAAGTTGCCGATCTCGAGCTTGGAAAATAAACCTCCCGGCGAGATTCTCAACGCAGGGAGGTCAGGTTTCTCATTGCGAGTGGTCGCGTATGCTCGCGACCACTCGCGATGAGAAACTATCAGTCCGCGTTGAGAAAGCTGCCGCTCGAGTAAAAATGTACTTGAGCGGCAGAAAACTACAGCTCGCACTGTGCAAGATGCAGTTTTCAATGATTGCACAGGGCCGGATGCTTGATCCGCACTGTGCAATCCTTGAAAACGGCATCTTGCACAGTGCGAACAGGGTACTACGCAGTTCGCGAAGTGCTACGCGTAGCTCGCGTAGTGCGAAGTGCACTTTGCGTAGCTACGCGTAGCGCTACTTCGCGAACTACGCCCAGGGTTAAAATATATCTTTTAGTGAAGTTTATTTTTACATTCCGTGTTTGAAAATACCACATTTAGAAAGTAGGTATTGCCTAAGGCTTCCAGTGTGCTCTGCTGTTCTGTGTATTTACTGTCTGGTTTTGGAGGGACAGGTCAGGCTGAGTCAGACCTGGGTTTAATAGAGAGATCTGCATTTGGAGTATGGGGAGGGGTAGCTCCTTGACCTGAATAGGGCTGTGCCTGGCAAGGTGAACTGAAGGAATCTGCAGGAAGTGACTATCCTTGTGCTTGTGTGGTGTTTCTTGGATTGGCCTGCAGTGGTTACCATTGGACTTGGAAGAAGAGGGAAAAGGACTTTGAGAGAACTTTTATTAATCTTGCTAAAGCAATCAACCAAGGGCTAGAAGAGAGCTAGCCTCCAGCTGAAGTCAGGCACATCAGACTTCACCAACAGCCTCCTGATTCCTTCCAGCGAGGATTTCTATCTACAGGTGAGGCTCCTGTGAGTTCCAGGGCCTCTAGTTCTACTACAGAGAAGAGAGTGCTGAAATCGTCGCTAACGCACGTTTGCAAGCCGCCGAAGCTGAATGCGCACCGGAAAATCATCACGCTGCTGCCGCTGAGTGCTCGCAACCAGAGATCATCGCATCACACGTTTGCGGGCTGCCGAATGCTCGCTAAATCCAAAGATCATCGCATCGTACGTTTGCGGGGTGCCAAGTGCTCGCTAACCCCACAGATCATCGCATCACGACATCGCAGCGCAGATGCCGGGCGTCCGCCATTTTCATCGCATCGCATCAGCATCATCGCTCCCTCGCGGAACGCCATTTCTTTGCATCGCAACCCGATCGCACACGCAACAGGATCGTCGCCTCGTCTCCTCCCTCGTGGCAAGGATTCATCGCATCGCCGGACTTGCGTGCAGAAAATCATTGCTACAGCTTCTTTGCGACATTTTGTTGGTAAGTAAAAGGGTCGCAGAGACCACTGCTTTGAACTGTACTCCTCTGTGCACACTTTGAACTATTTTTGCAGCATTCCAAGAGTAACCCTATTTTAGAGTATTGTGGCTTTTTACTGTTATTGGTCTTGTGTTAAGTCTATATATAAAAATACCTTTTTTATAACTACTTGTGTGGTGTCCCTTTGTAGTGTTCTTCACTGTGTTACTGTGTATGGTCATAAATGCTTCACGCACTGCCTCTGAGATAAGCATAGCTGCTCGTGCTGTTACCACAGGGTTGAGCAGGGGTTATCAAAGGGTGTAGCCCTCTTACTCTGACTTAGGAAGAAGCATCCCTACTTGGACAGTGGCCAGCCATTGCCAACTAGAGACCCCCATTTCTAACACCCTGGTGAGATGAGGAATTCCCAGGCTGACCGCCTTCGCAACCCCCGCCAGGCATCCTCTGTCTAAAGACCCCAGGTGTGCTGTCCAAGCAGGGCGCACAAGAGCACACGCCACTTCCTGTCTGGGATTGTGGGATCACACTGTTAAAATTAAGGCAACTTTTGTACTCCCCTTTAAATTGGCATCCCTCGACCACGAGCTGTGGAGTGAGGGGTGTGATCCTGGGACGTGGGAAGCAGCTGAGCTGCCCTACAGCCATAGGCGCCGGAAGAAGGGGCGTGGGATCGTGCTGTAGTTTCCCCCAAAGAACGATCCTGGAATTCAGGAAGCGACTGATCAATTAAGATTCTTTCAAATTTAGGGGCATATTATCAAGAATGGCGTTAAACTTAGAGCATTCAAATAGAATCCCATGTAGACACCAGAACATGTGCTTCTATTGGAATTCTCTGCGGCATATTATCAAGACCATTATCGCCGGTTTAGCAGCAGTTTTCTGCCGCTACACCGGCGATAATTTTTAATGCCGTCCTTGATAATATGCCCCTCAGTTTTTATCTTGTCAGCGTTCAAACACAGAGGTCAAAGGTCGGGCTACATCGCCTAACAAATTGTTTCTTACTCCATTAATACAGAAATTGTGTTTACTACAAAGTGAGAGGATTTTGTAAAGTGAACTGTGTGACCATCTTGTTGGTGTGAAAGGAAAGACAGGATGGGATTTTTTTCCTACTGGAAACAACATTTAAATACCTGTAAATAAATTGTACTGTTATTTCAAAATATGTCCCCAGTTAGAAAAGCACAAATAGAGAACTTGTAATTTTGAAGAGAAACAAAGGTTTAAATCTTTGGCTAATTTAATGGAGGCATGTGTTGTCTCTGATTGACAGTGCGCTACGGCATCTTGTTTTAGTAATGGTTTTGCGACAGGACGCTCCAAAATCCAAAATCACCCCTCTCATACCGTGTGGGCGTGGCTCATTTCTGTTCCTGGTGTGACTCTTGGATTTTTCACAATTATTTCAGTGATGTAATATTGACGGCCGCACCCAAAACTCTGAAAATTGCTTCAGCAGCACTGCCTACAGTTTGCACAATACTGGTCCGATTTTCAACAAATGTGACATGTGCTAAAAATAAAGTACAGGATGCAACAGGTTGATAGGCTGGGACATGCCATGTGACATATCTAGGCACCTGGAGTCTCATTCCAGCACCGTGCACCCCACCTGTGCACCTAGAGCACAGACCAGGGTGACACCAGAGGCCCACTACATGCCACTGTGTAATGCGAGTCCTATTGCAGTTTCAATGCTTGCTTATAAAGTCCTCTCTGTGACATACGATCCCGGCATGCCTCTGTTCACAGTTGCGTCTCGCTGTTTTTTTAAACAGCTTGCTTTTGTTCGAGTGCTTGTTTTTTTTTAATGCAGATTTATATAGCGCGGGTCACAGGGAGATTAAGTGATTTGCCGCTGTCCGCGGCCCCCGCAGGGGACCACTAGAGCAGTCGGCGCCCTAGTGTCGCCTGGGCACCGGTCACCCCTCCCCGCCCCCCCCTGGGGGCAGGGACTAATGTCGGTGTCCCCCTCCTCTTCCTGCCTGGAAGTGACGCGATGGGCGTCACTTCCGGGGCTTCTTTGTGCGAGGGGGGAGGCTATATAGCCCTCCCCCACCATGCTGGCGACCTCTTGATCGCCTTGCACGCCGCATCCCTCAATACCGCTTACCCGGCGTGGTGATGGCAGGTGGGGGTGAGAATATTGTAATGTTTTCTTTTTTCGTTGCAGGCGGAGTTACAGGGCGATCTGGAAGCCGGCCGGTACAAAGGGTACCTCTGCGCGACACCATAGGGGGTGCCAGAGCCAAATCCGAGGAGCCTCATGGGAGGGTCCTGGAAGCCGTGATGGCGCCCCGCTAGTCCTTCGGGCTGTTGTGGGCCTGAACAACCGGGGGTTTGCTATGCAACGCTCCGCCCCGGGAAGGGGCGTGAGTAGAAGTTACCAACGGTCACGTGATCCTGTAAGAGAATTACTTGGATGGCAGCAAAGGCGGGGTTCGCCCCACGCGGGCAGGCGGACCAGTTGGTTGGTTGCCTGCCCTTGGATCGCCCGTAAGATAACCCACCTATTACATAACGGTGTATGTAATAAACCTGCAGCATTTTGTACCCAATCAAACAGTCTGTGTTGTGTGATTATTATTGGGTATGTATTTTGGTTGGAGGGGGGACCGAGGGGTGCCAAGACTCACAAGATGTGGACGCGACCCGAGGCTCAAACCTTGGTCTCCAGCACCAAAGGCGGCAGCTCTAGCAGTCATACCACATTCTCTCACTTTGCCTAACAGGAGTGAAAAAGAAGATAGCCAAAAGCAGCATAAAAGAAAGCATCACTCAACCATTTATTGTTGGAGGGCGCGCACCATTTATTTGATCCCTAAGGCACCCTCATCACGGCCATCACTGGCTGTTGAGAACCACAAGTGCGTGAGTGAACCAGCCTCCCATTGGCCGCTTCCTCTACTGTAAGTATAAACTCCCCCACCCTACAACCCCTCCACGAGCCATCTGTGTCTTCTGACTAGCCGGAATACATGCCATGGCCTTAGAATACACCGCACATAGCCGCGGGGGTGGCCCATTCCTTGCACACATGCTCATATGTTAGGCGTGTTTCCCGTGACTTGTCTGCCCGCCCCACCACCACTCTGAGATCGCTGTTTTTTTTGTTCTCTTCCCAGAGCCCGCACACCATTCGCGGGATGCTGTTCTTTAATTTATGTTCAGAGTGTCGCCGTCTGCCTTGTTTGCCCGCCCCCTCCGCTTCCGAGATCAGTGCTGTTTTTTATCTCCACCCGCAGGTCGCAGCGAGGCTCCCAAGCAGGAGGTAGGGGAAACAGCAGTGGCAACATGACGTTTTTAGCTCGCCAAATTTAGCCAGACCTAAAGGGAAAGGAGCGCAAGCAGGCCCGAGATGCCCAAGGAGGTGAGCTGTGTGCAATGAGAGGTGGGTGCTGCTTCCTTCACGCAGCGCTGCCACTCACAGGGGCATATCAGCAACAACCGGCGATAATTATCGCTAAGCGCACTTAGCGCTAGGATAATTATCGCCAGCTAGCGTGGGTTTTTATCGCTGAGATAGCGTGCTATTAGCAACGCTTATCTCAAAACCGATAAAAACTGCCTAACGTGAGAATATCGCTGGAAACCCAGCGATAATCTCACGAAGTGTGGCGTTAGCTTGCTGATGGGGACTCACAAACTTAGCCATGACATCCACCTTCCATAGGATATCATGGCTAAGTCAGTCCTGAAGCAGGCGTAAGGAAAGTAGCGATAACAGGGGTTATCGCTACTTTTCCTGCCGCTATGCTTCATAGCGTGGGGCCTGTCATGTCAGATCAGGAACGCCCACTTTGCAGCTCATTAGAGATGCAAAGCTGGGCGTTGGGAATCCCGGCGCTAAAGAAAGGTTTCACGCGTTAGCGTGACCTTGCTAATTAGGCGATAAAATTATAGCTGTTTTTCGGCCGAAAACGGCCGCAAAAGCGGCGATAATTTTTTATCGCCAGCTTGATGATATGCCCCACAGTTCGTGGGACACTGTTCTTTAATTTATGTTAGGCATATTTCCTGTGCCTTGTTTTCCCACCCCCAACACCCTTCTAAAATCGCTGTCGGGACGCTGTTCTTCTATTTATGTTCGAATTGTCTCCCTGTGCCTTGTTTACCCGCACCCTCCGCTACTCCTTGCCTCTACGTTTAAAGATAAAATCAAACAAATAAAATCAAACTAGCATAAGCCAGGCGATTGTGTTTCTATGTGTGGTACACTGTCAATTCAAAGGTGTGTGCTAGGACAATTAGTATTCCCGTTGGACACTGGGCTGAGGGTTGCAGCATGATTTTCAGTATGCTCTGTTTCTGTTTTATCATCACATTTGCTGTGACAGATGTCGCTCCGAGCTCCGGTCTTGTTTTTGAGCACTTTGTATGCACCCCTGCCTGCACAAACTTTGTTTTAAATTTAAATCGAACTTTCACACATGCTATTTCTGTTTTTTTATTCGAGCACCAATTCCAGCATACTCCAGAAGCCCCGGTCTGCACTTCTGACTTGTGTTTCATTTTGAGGGCGGTACTTACAGGAATATTTTACCCGTCAAGTTTATAAGGCGCATTGTAAATCCCGAGGAGCACTGTTGGAATTCAGCGGCAGGTGTGCGACATCTGGGTGGTGGTGAGCAACCCCTCATTGGGACAAAAGGTAGCATGGATCCCACTCCCATCTGTTAATTGGCAAACAAGACTCCTTTGACACCCTTTTTAGGTCTCGCCTGACCCAGCGTATGCGCTGGTCTGGCGAGACTTTTTGTGAGGCCTCAAACAAGTGCTACCACTGTAGCCTAGAGCTACAGTGCATGTGCGCGGGCGCGCAAGCCTCACTTTCGCGGCCGCACGGCCGCTTTGATGTTTGATCGCGATCATTTTCGCAGCTGCACGGCCGCTTTGATGTTCTCCGTGAGACCGTTTTTTTCCCCTGTTTATTACTTCTATGTAGTAATGGTGGCACCCGTGCACCGCCATTACTACAGAGCAGAAATAAACAGAAACAAGCATTGGCATCGCCAATAGGTCCCGCTTTTGGGAGCCTATAAGTATTTAGTTATGCAACTGTTGCATGGCTAAACACTTATAAGGTCTCAAAAGCGAGACCTATTGGCGATGCCAATGCTTGTTTTGTTTGGTGAAAGGGCGTCCCTACTTTCTACTGACAAGCCAGCCTCCACTCGCAAGCATGCTATTATTATCATCGCTCGTACTTGCATCACTAGTGTGCTGACTGCTGTTTATCCAATTCTCTTTCCTGTCCAAGTACTTATGTTCCCTCCCTTTGGGTCAACCTTCATCCTCGATCCAATAGAACACTCATTATCCTATATATGGTCATGCATATATGGGATACTGAGTGGGTTATAAGAGATGGCATAATTTTGTTGTGACATTTCTGGAAAAGTATGTAAAATTATGTTAGGGAAGCCCTGGTGTGAAAAAGTTCAGGCCAGGACTTTGGCTCGAGCTGAAAAGCTCTATCAAGCATGGCCAAAAATTAAATGTAATGTGATAACACAGGGTGCGTGTTCTCTTGTGTGGATACAATGACATCACGCCATACCATCTATGGTCATTAAGAGTTTTAAGAGATCCCAAATTTGATGAGATTTGTCCCATGTCACCGGTACACCATTTTTCCGTTTCTGGACTTTGCTTTTACAGATAGTTTTACAATTTTATTGTTATCACATGTGCTAATCCAATTGTCACAGTTAAATTGCACCAAGACTGCAACCCCCAGACTTCACAGATTCATCAAATCAAAGCCCGGCAATGGAGCAGCGGTCCCAATGACATGGAGCCAACTTGTCGGCCCATTCTAGCTTCTTCGGTTTGATAGTACATGTTTTATCATCTTCATCTCGTAGTTACACATTATGTAAACTATATCAGATATTTATGCCAACAAGGAAATCTCAAGCCACTCTGGCTTGGAAAGTTCATAAGATCCGACTTGATGACTGAAAGCACGTTGCATTTCCGTCATGATTTAAAGCAAAATTACCCTCCTGTGGCTAGACTGTACAAATGGTGGCCAACCTCTTGTGGACTGCAGACATGCAGAGCAGCTCATACTCCTATCTTTTTTACAGCCTTTCACACTGTGGTATTGACTTGGGTGCCAGCGACGCCCACAATACAACCATGATTCAACCAGCCCACTGTATAACAATACGCAACATATTTACACTCCACATAATACCACTCAACAACACAATTAAACTCGACCTAATTACACTGTACTCGATACCACATAAATCCACTCATGCCACATAATACACTCCACACCATACCACATAATTCCAGTCAATATAATTTCACTCAATGCCACACAGTTCCATGCCACACAATTCAACTCCACAAAATGCCATTCCACACCACATAATTCCACACCAAACCACATAATTCAACTACACAACACAATTCCACTACACGTCACATATACGCAATTCACAACAGAGTTCCACATCGTGCCACATAATTCCACTCTACTACATGCCACTCCACAACACACAATACCACTCCACAAAATTATGCTCCATAACACACAATCCCTGTACACTCAATGCCACATAATTACTATCCACATAATTCCACTGCACGCCATGCCACATCATTTCAGTACACAAGTCCACTCAACAGCACACAATTACACACCACACAATTCCACAACAAACAATTTCAATCCAAACCACATAATTCCAATCCACACCACATGCATCCAGTCCACCTCATAATACATGGCTAAAAAACATTGACAATAGCTTAAAAAATGCATAGCTATTCAGACAGTTCCCGCCACAAAAGTAAACTTCACACATTTCCAATCCACACCTTATAATTCAACCCCAGACCAAATAATACAACTCAATACAATTACACAACACACCACATACATCCAATCCACACCACATAGTTCCACATTGTGCCACAAAATTCAACAGCACACCACATAATTAAACTCCAGTACATACCACTCCACAACACAAAATACCATTCCACATAGTTACACTCCATAACACACAATCCCACTTCACATGATTGCAGTACACTCAATACCACATAATTACTATCCACATATTTCCAAAGATCACCACTCCACATAGTCCCACAACACAAATCCACTCCACACAACACAATTCCATGCCACCTAATTACACAACTAACTAATGCAATCCAAACCACATCATTTCACTACACACCACATACATACACTTCATAACACACAGGTGAAAGACATTGCCATTTGCAATGCTAAAAGCTCTAACTCAAACAAATGCCAGACCGATTGCGTTTCCAATGCTTGTTTTTTAGGGTCTACCCTTTTCTTCTATTGGACTGTGCAACTGTAGTTCAAATTTTGGTCGCCCCACCCCCCCACCACCAAAGCATAAAGCAGTCTCAGAGGGTCAGTCCGTTTCACCCGAGTGGCATAATTTTTCTTGATCACATGTAAAAATCCACCTAAAACGAAGTGCACCCCAGTGCCTGGGCTGATGGGACAACACATTAATTTGCCAATGCTTTATACAGTGGCGTCACTAGGGTTGGTGTCACCCGGTGCGGGTAACTCATGGTGTCACCCCCTCACGACTTACCGCATGGACCTCCTCCGCCCCGAGTCCGCCAGTGGACACAGTTGGCAAATAACGGGACCATACAGAATCCTTAGTAACGTTTGTACATGTAGGTCCTATATTTACAAAATGTGCCTGTTAACAACAGTGTGATAATGATTCGTTAATCAGGTTGTACAGTGGGCTACCTGCTAGTCAACAGTTTATTGGAATTTATAATATCATAGGTATGGTACTTTTTACTGGTGTGGTGTTCCCACTATCCATCAACACGATATATCAGTGGTCGAAGTGGGGGAAAAATAGTAGGGGAACTGTGGGCGGAGAATCAAAGGGTGGGAATAACCCAAGGATTGGATCAGTGGGCAGAGCCAGAGGCGTGGCCAGAATGCGCAAACATCCCAATTTTTGGTATTTGTTTGGTTTCACTGCCCAGTTTTATCAACCAATGGATACACATGATTATTTAAGGTGATAATGAGTTATTGCTTTGTTCGCCATAAGTTGGCAGGGTATGCTCAGACTTGAGTCCCTTGCTCACTTTGCCACTGGATTCAAGCAAGCCTGGCTGAAGACGGCTGAAATGCCAGAAACCTGTCCTAGGAAGCTTGTTTCCGGTCCAGGGAAGACATGGCTTGGCAGTTCGGGCTGGACTGTTCCCATGAGGCACAGGGTTAGACTGATTTGCATATGGCCATGTCTGAACTGGGGTGGCAGAGTGGGCTAAAGAATGGTGATGGATAAAACCCAGATCAGTTGACTGGGGGTGAGTGCTTGCAATGTTCAACACTCCGTCCATCATTTCCTTTGGTTTTTGCTTTATAATGAGTTATTGACAGTAAAATGTGTTCACAAAGTGGGACATGCTTCTAATCACAGAATGTCCCCAAATACGATAAAATGTGGAAGCACAAGCCATTTGTCTCCGAGCCATGGAGTTTCTGTCATCAGCATTTCTCCCTTTACCAAAACAGCAGTTCAAACATGAATGGCTAAAAATCCTAGTTTGCAAATGTTTTCTAAATAATAATGGCTCTGCCATATTTGCCTCATAATGCAAGATCTGCAGCATGATCTCACCATTTAAACTAATAAATTGTTTGTTGCTCAAACGTATCAAAAGTTAATAAAAAATTTGACTTGTGTTGCTGCGGAGTAGATGACAGTTAATAGCTCACTGTTCTATGTTAGGATTTTAACTTATAAACTGCAAGTAACAAAAGGCTCTCTCTGACAAAAGCAGTAGCCCACTGGCCTATTTACATTATGTGCACTTTGTGATCTGCATGGTACATGTTCTTTGCAGCAGGTACATTAACCCTCTGAGCTACCTTTCCATGAGTCAAATCTTCCATTAGACAAAATTCCGATCTCTCTCTAGGAAGAACATTAATCACCAGAGTCATCATGACATTTTTATTGTTACCGAAAATTACTGGAGGCCAGGAAGGAGGCAGCAAGCGCTTTTAAAACCATAATATACTTGCCAAAATGATGCCTCCACCGAAAGTGAGCACCTGGTGCGGTCACACCGGTTGCACCGCCCTAGAGCTGGCCCTTCTCAAGGGTCCTGTGATCTCAGTGACAGGGTCACTGTTCTAGGGTGTACTGCTTCATAGGCCTGCCGCAAAACTGGAGGTGAACTTCAGTATGAATAGTGGTGGACAAGCCTTGAAGGTTAACCTACACTTGTCATGCTAGGGTCCACCTGCTGGTGCTACGACACCGGGGCTTCTAATGTCTTGCGAAGCCTTCTAAGGTCTAGCATGAGATAGTGCTCTCTCAGGAGAGTGGTCTGGCGGACAGGTTATTAAGGCTGAACCTGGTTCCCCAGTTCCAAATTCAGCAGCTCTGGCCATAGTGCCACATCCTCTCCCCCACTGAACACCATACTGCCCCACTGAGAAAAACTCAGACTGTCTTCAACTACAACCCAATTGTTGCCAGCTATAAACACCTGGATGCGGCTCAATTTAAATTACGCACTGGGCAAGAGAAATATGTGGCCTACAAAAAAAAGTGACAGCATCCTGGAAAAAGCAAACAATCATAGGGAATGCAACATTTTGCAAACCATGTGAAATGTAAGCAGGAACAACATGGTTACCTTAATGCTTTTACACTCACTGTTCAGAAATCAGTAAGTGCTTTTGCCTGAAAAGTTAAGGACATGACAACAGGGCCCTGAATGGACCCATTTCAATGGCAATTGCTTATATCCTTACAAAACGTAAGCAGTATGGTAAAAAAAGACAACATCCCTAGATACAGAGCAGCAGTACAAATTTTGTTTTTCAATCCTCACATTGCAGTACCTCCAGGATTGGTGCACTAGCTCCAAGCCCAGGGAAAACAAAGCCAAGACAACAAAAATAGCGCTTCACTGGCAAACTCTGTAAAAGTGGCGCTAATGTGTTTGGGTGTGAATAAAAATCAGTCTGGACAGTTTGCTACCACTCTGTCTTACTTTATTTAGTTATTTATTTTTCATATTTTTAAACTTTTATTCCTGATGCTGCATTTTGGAATTAAATGTCAGAAAAATACGACATTGATTTCCAGCAAAAGTGATTTTCTTTTTTGGATCCATTTCACAGGGAAGCAAATAAAAGAAAGGAGAGGAGACAGTGTGCACTGCGCACAGGCACGTCCTCTTCCTAAAAGGTTAGGTTGCTCTGCGCACACGGGCCCCAGGGCCGGCTTTACCGCTGGTGGTGCCCTGTGCGACAATGTTTGTTGGCGCCCCCCCAATGACCAACTCCACCACGGATTCTCTCACTAGCACCCTTTAACAGTGACCAAGTCACCATAACCACACTCTCTCAGATGCATTGAATTCGTTATTTAGCGCCACTCATACAAGTGTAGGGTGTCCGAGCACTTTGCATCACACACACATTACACAGAGACAATCAATCATAGGTGTGTAAATCCGTGTATAGGAAATGATACATAAACCAAAGGACTGAAAGTGTAGGAGTCACATGTCATCCATACTGGTAGGCAGTATAGTGCTTGGTGTGGAGAAGCACAAACGCAGAGTCGAAAAAGAAACAGCATAGTTGGGAGTTTTCTTTAATAATAAGAATCTATTTCTAGCCAAATTAACCCTTTTTGCAACATTAATCAATGTTCTAATAATGTATATTTTGAGGTGTGTATGCAGTTCTATGATGAAAGTTAATAGTTCACTATTCTATATTGGGAGTTATAAATTGCAAGTAACAAAAGGATGTCTCTTGAAAGCAGTAACCTGCTGATTTGCACTCTGTAATCTACTTGGCACACGTTCTTTGCAGCAGGCATATTAACCCTCTGCACTAACTTTACCTAAATCAAAACCTCAACTTTACAAAACACTGATCTCTCTCCAGGAAGATAATTAATCACACCAGTTATCTTGACATTTATGTGAGGCCTGGTAATTGCTGGCGGAAAGAAACGCTGCAGCAGGTGCTTCAAAAGCGTAATAAACTTTGAAACACGGCGCCCCCAGGAAGCCAGCACCCGGTCGCACCGCCCTAAAGCCGGCCCCTGACGGGCCCTGTTGGTGTCACCCCACTTGAGGGTGTCACCCGGTGCGGTCCGCACCCCCCGCACCCCCATAGTGACGCCGCTGGCTTTATATGCATTATTGTGGTTTTTGTGTGTTTTAAACATCTCTAAATCTTTAAATTGTCTTCTGACGACCCTAATTCGAAGCCTTTATTACCGTTCTACACACCGATTAAGATCATATTTTGTTGGGAATGAAAACAAAACAACATGTCAGAGTTCCGGTCACGTGACAGACAGACGAGTGGACGGCAAATGGGTGAATGAGCGGAGATCCAGAACCTCCGAGCGGAGTGCTGTGCGATCCATCAACCGACCGATCGAACGAACGAACGACTGACTAGATCAGCAGTGGGACAGGGGCAGGGCGACGGAGCAAAGGGAACAGTAACAATGGTGAGGATATCGGCGGTGGCGGTGGCGGTGGCAGAGGCAGCAGGCTGGTTGCAGGCTAGCCCCCGAACTCGGGCGGGGGGTTGTCAAACTTTACGGCCCCAAGCACCTTGGGAGCCGGCTATTTTCTTAGCTCCCCCGGCCCCCATACCCCCAGCCTCTCAGCCTCCTCTGCCTTCTCCTTCTCGCCCCCCCCCCACCCCCCCCCCCACTCTGCACTCTCCTCTCCTGGCTCCTAGCAATCACCAGCAATCACCCAACTTATCACAGCAACCACAGGTAATTAGATTGCATTTTCCGGACACGCAACGACTTATCGGGAGGGCAAGCGTGGCTGCCTTTTAGCAGGCAGCCGCACCAAGTGAGAGCCCCTGGCTACCTGCAGAGTCGGCCTGTAAGATCAGGTATGACCAGAGTCTGCAGTAGCCTCGCGCACCCTGCTTGCCCAAAATAAAAAACTTCTGGCCAAATCTCCATCCAGCCTAGCCTAGCTCAGGTGCACCAACTTTATCGGACGACAAGGGGCCAACAAGGGGTTAAACAAGGGAATTTAAGTACACTTAGCCTCCAACAATCCCAGTTACTTCAGTATCTGAGTTGTGTCAACTAACCTGCACCAAATAAGGCCTCAGACAACATTCTCTGTACCTGTATCACACTACAGAAGCCATTAGTTTCCTGTTGTTCTGCATCTAGGCAGGCCCCGTGGGCTCATTAGTGAGAACCAGTGAGAGCTCCCGGAACATCTAGTGCAGAGTATCATCTAATCAATTAAATAAAAAATAAAAAACTTCCTAAGAAATTGGCTGTCGGCGTCAACCTTCAATAAGGGACTACTTTAGGAACCTAGTGCCACTGGCTGCCCTGAAGAAAAACCCTAGTCCAAGGGCACTGATCCAGGCTTTTCCGTTAACAAAAGCAGTAGCAACTCCGAACAAAATTTTAATCCAGGCTTCAATCCATGCGGCAGTGAATGAAGGTGAAACCTGCTTGCAGCCATTGTTCACAGCAACCATGGAACCAAACAACTCGGACACTTCAGCAATCCCAGAAAATAGCCGATCATCTCAAGTCCCAGGACAGTCTCCTCCGAATCAACAGTTAGTTCAAACTGAGCATGCTCCAACCCAAGATTCGACCCTCAAAGATGCTAGTTTCTCAACAGTCCAGCCTGCACAGTTCCCAAGCCAGTCTTTTCCATCACCACCAAAACTCTCCAGAGTATCCTACAAGCAAAAAATAAATGCCAGTGTAATGACTCCTCAAGTTGTGTCTCATTACCACCCTCAACTTAAAAATCCAGAACCAAAAAGCCAATCAGAAATGGCCAACTTAGGCGTCAACATGGGTAATCAAGAGGGGCCAGGAGACAATTTTATCCTTACTCCCCTAGATCTCTCGTTTTTTTCCAATGATCAACCAAAACCAGAAGCCCACGAAACCTCACCAGCAGTAGATCAAAATGATCTCTGGATTCAGTTACTACAGACCCTTCAAACCTCGGCAGCCGCCTTAACCTACCATTCTGACAAAATGGACATGCAGGTGCACCTCTTGAACACGCTAGCGGTGTATACCGCCGGTATAGATCAGAAATTAGAGGCACTAAATCTGCTCATTACAAAAGCTCAATCCCAAGCTAAACTGTTTCAATCAGTATGCTGATCAAAAAGATCCAGTTGGGCCCTTGACTTGTTTTCACCAGCCTGCCACTACCAGACATGCTCCAGTGCTCAATGGGGTGAGAGCCAGCACTCTCAGAGCACAAAGACAAAGCCTGCCCTAGGCGAAGTGGCTTCACACCTCCTCCAGGACAGGATGACCTTCCTGGGTGGGACGCTTCAAAGGAAATGCCACCTTAAATTCCAACACAGGAGCCTCACCCCTTTTCCTGCTCCACTTTTGGTTGAGGAAAGGCGGGAATATTCGTTAGATTACGAAGAGGGCCTCCTCTTAGCCAAAACCAAGGTGAACCCCTCTGCTGAATGTTCCACCATCTTCGGATGGTTAGAAAACCTCCTATCTGGGCTAGGGTAGTGCCTCTTCCCACAGGAAGTAGTCACAAGAGGGTGTAGACACCCTTAAGGTAAGTAGCCATTGACTACCACCTTCCTCACCTTGTAACATCTCTAAATTCAGTGTTTGGGTGGCACCCGAGACCTGAACATCATATTTGACAGACAAGAGAAGACCAGGACGAAGAGGACCCGTTACTCAGGAACTGAAGCTCTGCTGCTGAAGAAAAAGGTGCCAAACCCTGCCTGCTGCTCCCAAGACTCGACAGCTGCTGCTGTCGTGTCATCCTGAAAGGACGCCAAGAACCCTGGTGCACCTACAGCAGTGGTTCCCAAACTGTGCGCCGTGACTCACTGGGGAGCCGTCAAATCTAGCCAGGGGAGCCCCACCAAGCACTTTAATGCATTTAATGTTGAAGGGTTTGTTGACTTCAGTTTAACTAATTAAACTTAAACGCACAATGTCCATGATTTGTAGGTGACATGCCTAAAGCTGTAAATGTAGGGCTTAATTGATGGCATTTCAAGGGAGATGACCTCCGTATTTCACTGGGTCTCCACATTCCAACACTCCCAAAGACTCAATAATAGTTTAGATTTTTTCCAAACGCATTTTACACCAATGCAAGTTATCATTAAAATACAGTTGCCCTGTGTTTTAAACACACTAAGTATTAAAAGTATTGACATTTGTACTTGAATCATAGGTACTTCCAGTACACATTTCTTTCAGTACACACACATTTCCATACAGGCCTGCTCTCTCCTTGAGCACAGGGAAGTAAAACACCATATACAGCATAATGCCAACATTTGGAAGCAAGAAAGAGGGACAATTTGAGAGAAAATAATTGATTTTATTTTACTTGCATTCATTTGGAGGCAATTTTAGGGAGGAACAGCAAAAACAACTGCATTTGGTTTTAAAAATCGTAGGTCACCCTGCTGAGACAGGTGTGTTGACACGTATGATGTGGGTAGAAATGGAAGTGCATGCAATTATTCTTCAAGCGTAGAAACACTTTGGCAATGGGGCCTACGTGCATAGGGGTGCTATCTAGCACTGTAAGTGGGATAAAAAAGTTTGAGAGGGTACTCTAAAGGCATTGGCAAAGAAGTGTAACTAGGAATACTTTATTAGATGCGCCGCTTCAGTAATACAAAAAACCCTGCGTATATGATTATATATTAAATGAGGCTCATTTCACCTTACCTGCTGCTGACATTGCCACGGATATCGACGGTGCTGGGTCCCGGACGCTGTTAGCTCTCCCCCGCCGCCGTAGCTTCCTGCCTCGCACGGCCGCCGCAGGGGAGACTACAGCTCCCAGCTTGCTCTGCGGCCTTTGCCACGCCCACTTGCCGCCTGTTCGCGCCCGGAGGCGCATAAACGCCAGGTGCTCCCTCCGCATCGCGGGACCCGCGCGGGCGTCGCCGGCCTGAGCCCGGGCAGAGGGCGGGCCGTCTGTGGCCATCAGGGGCCAAAGGAGGCCGGGCTGGGCCGCTCCTCTTAGCCCTGCATTTTGGGTCAGTCTGAACTAACCTCCACTGGCTAATGTCATTTTATCCAGTATTTGTCAGTCTTTTGCTGTGTATAGAGTGTGTTCCTTTTATCTCACATTGTTTGGATTTTAGGTATTTGTGTTAGGGGTTCCTTATTGCATTACATTCGCTGTTGGTGTTACTGGAATCATGGGGAAGCATTCTAAACCTACAGTTAGTCGCCCTATGACCAGACAGCTAGCAAATTCCAATCCGCAGATCCCCAGTCTCACAGCGATAGATAAAATGCTGCAGAAGACAATTGGGGTGGTGGCTACAGCCATTGAAAATACCGAAAGACGGTTGTCGATTACCCCGGCATTTAATATGGCCCCTCCTTCTGATGGATTGGCTGACTTATCTTCATACCAGGTGGATCCTGATGCGATGTCTTCCATGTTGCCCTCGTTTACACAATTACCGTGCGCTCAGGCACAAATAGATGAGCCAGAACAAGAGGAAGCTGGCCCATCATCTTCCTCCTTTGTTTCTATTGTGGCCCCCACAAAGCAGGTAAAGCCAAGAAGAAAAAAAAAAAACAGAAACTCAGAAAAAGGAGTTTTTTACCAGTCCCCCCTGCAGACAGCCCTGCTCTTTTGGCCCCGACCCATCACCCTCCTACCACTATCCCTCCGACCTGGGTGACTACGTTATTAACTGACCTACAGTCACATATAGATCAGTCCCTAAACCTCCTTTTAAAAACCCTGTCATCTAAAATCGACAGGTTGGTATCTCTAGTTAATACCAAAGGTATCGGGAAGAAGCAGTTAAATCATGATCTAAAGCACAACATGGGTAGTACGGAGGGTGCCGGTATTCAAGTAACGTCTAACAACCCTACCCCCCTAAGCCAGACATTCTCACCCTCGAACCATACAGCTACGGATCCAGTCCAGCCTCCATCGGTGCAGCCAACTGCCCCTTCCCTCCCTGCTGGTCCCCGTATGCCCCCGACTGTGCCCCGAGCCCCTATTGTTGTTTCATCACGTGAGCAGTTCCTTAGTTGTAGGGACTCAGCTCTTCGGAGTTCGGACGGGGATAGGATCCTTCCTCCTGGGGGGGGGAACCGAGCCCTACGGAGCCCGGAAGGTTCCCTTCCTCTAGTACAGCTTCCCCCTGAGGCAGCACCTTATGTGATCGTGCTCACTGGAGTTCCCCCACTAATGAATGGAAGGGGGGAATCTTACTTTGAATTGAAAAATAAAGTCATCCACTGGTTGTCCAAAAATAGACCATTGGAGGGAGCAGGGAGAGGGGAGATTCTTTTTGTTCGGAGGGTTAACTGGCTGGGGACCCGCTCAAAGGACATTGGTGGGGATTGTGTCCTGATTAATTTTAGGGACCCTAGAGTAGTAGGACACATACTGGAGCAGGGTGGGCACCACAAAATAGGAGCCATTGACACATCGCATTTGGGGTACTTTTATTCCATCTCCAATACTCTGAATCCAGTGGAATTACCGTACTTCCATCAGGCCCCTCATAACACTTACTTTAATATCCCGGTCGAAAACTGTTTCGACGTGCTCAACGCTGTGGACTGACCATCACCCCTGAGTCTTAGTAAGGGAGGGTTTATGCCTTTGGGGGGGAATCAGGCTAGGGACGTTTCTGGTGTGGTGACGGCTCTCCCCTCGGCTGCTCTTGGCATGGAGAGTGGCCCTGGGCCCTCTTCTCCCTCATTTTTGATCCCCAGCGCCATGGAGGGACGCCCCGTGTTGGCCCCCCTTGAGCATTCTGCTTCCCACCGCCCCCCCTCTTCCCCCCCTCTGGCAGACAGCCCTCCCCGCACACCTACTCGAAGACCTTTGGTTGGGTCTTGGAATGTGGCCGGATTGGAGTCCAAGCTCTCTGACCCCGAGTGGGGAGAGCTAATGGACAATTACGACATCTGCATATTCCAAGAAACATGGCTACGGTCTATACCATGGAGGGTGGGTTATGCATCGTTTTCGTCCCCAGCAGTGCAAGGGGCGAGAGGAAGACCTTCGGGGGGGTTAGTAGTATGGGTTGCAACACACCTGGGGTGCTCAGTAAAGTTACTAGACTCAAAGTCCCCCGACATTTTATGTTTGCTACTCACTTTCCCTGCTAGTTATTCGCTGGTAGTAATAAATGTCTACCTGCGCCCTCAGCCGGTACAGCTGGGTCTGTCGATTTTGGGCGCCCTGGAAGATGTATTACATTCTCTTCCACCCGGGTCCCATAAATTAATTGGTGCAGATCTTAATTGCCACTTCGAACCCCTCCTTGGGATCCCCTCCCTCACCTGTGACGAGGATGAAAGCTATCTAATCCCAGACCCCAATACCTATCCTGCCAAACGTCTTTCCCCTCTAGCCCTTGAGATCAATAAGCTTACCATTGCACACTCCTTGCGGGCCTGCAATGGTAGACTTTGCCCGGACGTGCCGGGGTCTTTTACTTTTAATAGACCCGGGAGCTGTTCGACTATCGACTATCTTCTGGTGAACGTGGAATTTTGGGGCCATTTGGCCGCCTTTTCTGTTATTCCACGGGTCGATAGCGATCATAACCTACTGTCACTGGAATTGGTTAACAAGATCGGTGGCAGTGGAATTTCTAAGCTCCAATTACCATCATATAGTGAGAATCTGGTATTAGTGGCAGGTGGTAGACGGATTAGGTGGGAAAGGGTAGCGTCCGACGACCTAAAGCTTGCAGATATATATAGCAGTGTGACCTGCTCTTTGGAAGCAGTCTCCCACCTCTTGAGCCCCACCGGGGACATCCCGCAGTCCCGCCTCCCCGATCTCCAGATCATCCATGAGGATCTCCTTGGCAGTCTGGCTGGCTTCTTTTATAGCCCTACTGCCTCAAAACCAAGGCCCTTTAGGCCCGAGCATTGGTTTAATGGTTCTTGTAGGCGGGCTAAGACTGCCCTGATAAAAGAAGTAAAAGAGGGTACCCTGTCTAGTATCCGGGCGGCGAGGGCCACCTACAAAAACCTGATCAAGGAAGCAAAATCCGAGTGGGAGGATCTAAGGTGGCAAAATTTATTGCAAGCTTTAGTAGACCGTGACTCGAGGGCGTTCTGGAATATTGTTCGAACGGGCACGGTAGCCAGTAGCCCTGCAATTATTCCTAATCTCAGCGAGGAGGTCTGGCTTGCCCATTTTCAACCCCTCTTTTCGGTCAGTAATTCCTCGGGTGGCCCCGATCCAGGCACCTCGCGGATTGATATTGCAATGGACCAGTTGTGCCAGGAAGAACTTGAGAGTCGTTCCTTTTCTCTTTTAGAAATAGAATTGGCCCTCAACTCCCTATCAGTAGGGAAAGCTCCGGGGCTTGACAGGATCCCTGGCGACTTGTACAGAAGTGATGTAAAAATTTGGGCCCCTTACATTTGTGTGTATTTTAATGCCATTTTGCAGGGCCTTAGAATCCCGGACACCTGGTTGGGTGCAGAAATTATACCCATTTACAAAAAATCTTCCCCGTTGGATCCAGCCAACTACCGCCCCATAAGCTTGATTGATGTTTTACAGAAGCTGTTTGCCCGAGTCCTCTTATCCAGATTGCAGTCCTGGATGGAGGATCAACAAATTCTAACCTCCCTCCAGGCGGGGTTCCGTGCTAAGGTTTCCACTATCGATCAATTATTTAGATTACTATTGATCTATTGGAAGTCAGTCAGCATGGGTGCTGGTAATCTGTATTTGATTTTTGTGGACCTTCGGTCCGCTTTTGATATGGTCCAAAGGGAAAAACTATGGGCCCTTTTGTTAGAGATGGGTGCTCCCCCCTACCTTTGCCACTTATTCAAATGCCTCCATTCCGGCACCTATACAAGGGTGAGATACGGGAGATGTGGGGAAATCTCTGGGCCATTCCCGGTTGAAAAGGGTGTGAGGCAGGGCTGTGTCCTGGCCCCCACCCTTTTCTCCCTTTTCATCAATGGGCTGATTGAGTATCTTTTGCGCACCGCTAACTTGGACTCCCCTGTACTGGCGGGGCGTAAGGTCCCGGCCCTAATGTTCGCTGATGACACGCTCTTGTTATCTAAATCTTACATGGGCATCCAGCGTACATTAGAGGCCTTCTGCTCCTTAAAATCAGGGATCTGGAACTGAATCTTTCTAAAACTAAATTTATGGTTTTCGGTTCCAATTCATTTAACTGCCCCCATCCTAAACTGGGAGATGTTGAGCTGGATAGGGTTGCCACTTTTGAGTATTTGGGGGTGACCCTTAATGATAAAATGAATTGGGGGTCCCATCTGGCGAAGGCCAATTTGAGACTAGCTCAATCAGTGGGGGGTATCTTGAAGGTGTTTAACAACACCTCTTCTAAACCTTTGGGCCCCCCTATGGAAATCTAAAAATCTCAAGCTAGAGGAGGAGCACTCTATGGCGCTGAACTATGGGGATATTCCATTCCCGCTTCCCTCTCTTCTACTGAGAATTCCTTT
Source organism: Triturus cristatus (assembly GCF_964204655.1). Classification (NCBI taxonomy): domain Eukaryota; kingdom Metazoa; phylum Chordata; class Amphibia; order Caudata; family Salamandridae; genus Triturus; species Triturus cristatus. The sequence continues at coordinate 107,399,640 of NC_140579.1, read as the reverse complement.
ATTAGGAGATTGCTGAAACTACCTGTCAGCACCCCATTAACTCCTTTGAGATGGGATTTGGGTCTGGTTCCCATAGAAGAGATTGCCCTGAACCGTCCTCTCCAGTTCTGGAGGCGTCTTTGGTCAACGCCTGAGTTGGTAAGCTATAGGTATGATCTTGGTGATATATTGGCAAGGGGAAAATCGGATAAGATCCCTTGGCTTGCCTACATAAAGAACCTCTGCAACTTAATTGGGATGGGGAACCTATGGTCCGCCCCGGAAGAGACCTGCCGTGCACTTTCGAAGAATTCACTGCGGGAGGTCTTGAAATCATATAGGAAGGGAATTCTATTCCACTCCTCCCTGGGTAGGCTTACTGACACTTTTCTGGATACTAAGTTTAGTCCCCAGTTTGAAGTTTTCCTGGACGTTATCCAACCACCTTTGGCAAAGAAACTCTACATCCAGTTCAGACACGGCTCGCTACCGCTGAGGGATCTCACACATAGATGGTCCAACGTTTCAGATCCCGTAAGCTCGTGTCCTCTATGTACTGTTACCTGTGAAACAGAGTTGCATGTTGTCCTTTTCTGCCCTCTATATATTATTGCAAGAAAAAAGTGGATCGTCCAGTTATGCAAGTCTAGGGGTCTGAGGGACCATAAGGAGGTGTTTAGAATTTTGAAATATGATACTACTCCATTGATAGTGTTTGCAATGGCCAGATTTCTTCTCTCAATGTGGTTTACAAGGTCCAAATTTATGACTTCCGCCACTCATTTCTCCTGATTTTAGTATTACCTATATTACCACTACAGTTCTTTGAGGTGTAGCGTGTATATCTTTGGCCCTGGATCAATTTTTAATAATTTGTTTTTGTGGAAAAACCACGCTATTTCACTGTGTATCTTTTATGAAATTATTTTAATGTTTTAATGGATTACACTCTTCACAATGTTTATTTAATCATGTTTAAATGTATATATGTATTTGTCTTTTTATGGTATTTTACCGAAATAAAAGCTTTGACTGACTGACTGATTATAATACCTTCTTCAGCTTCATACCAATTATTTTCAGGGAGAAAAATGCAAGTGCTCCTGAGGCCGAGCTTACATCCCCCCCACCCTCCCAAAAAAGTAACAGTGGGGAGCCACGGGCAATGGCCAATGGGTCAAGGGAGCCACAGGTCGAAAAAGTTTGGGAACCACTGACCTACAGCCTTCAAGAAATCACAGAGAAGCTCCCTTGGAGTGAAAGTACCATTCCCCTGCACACCTCAGGCACCAATCCAGTGAAGTCGAGTTTCTTGCCTTGCTGCTTTATGAAGGGTCCAAACTTCCTCTTCACCAAGTTTAGAGGCACCAGGACCTACCGCAGCCGTGCGCAGTCTCGCTGGCGAGATTTAACGTTGTGGAGGAGTTTTGGTAAAGGGCTTTAAGCCCCGCCCCTCTTTTCTATTGCCTGGCGTCACCGTTTATGCTAAACGGTGGCCAGCCATTGGAAACGAGCTTGTTGTAACATTTACTTTTGGCTTTTTCACCCATCCCACTTGGACGGGCTCGCCTACTTTCCTTCTGAAGTAAAAGGTTTCTTATCTTTATGGGGCCAAACACATGGCCCCATAAAGATAACAAACCTTTTACTTCTGAAGGAAAGCAGACCTTAAAGAGAAAAGTCTAAGTCATGGCGAGCGCTTGTGTTATGTAGCGCTGCGGTTCCTTCCTTCCTGGTGGTCGCATCTCTCCAACTACTTCCACTGTTATTGCCTCCAAAGTTTCTTTGGGGCTTCTCTGGCGCTCCTCCACCCCAACTCCAGTTTCAGCACCCTTGCTCATCCTTCCTGTATGGCTTATGTAGGGTGCCCCTAGTCACACGCCCGCCGCCGCCACCTCGGTACCAGAGCCGATCCAGCACAGTGCTGCTGCATTCCCAAAAAGAAGGCAGCGAGTTCCCTTCGCACTGCTGCTGTTGGGGTGCATTGAGCCAGCAGGAGGAGAGCGGTATTGTGGCTCCTTCTGTCGGTAGGCGTGAGGCAGATGGGAATAGCAGCGCCGAAAGCTCCTACACCGAACCGCAGGGTAGCGCGAGGCCGGTCCCGCCACATCACCTCTATTCTGAGGGTCGCCACTACAATTTTGCAGGAAGCGCTGTTTGAAATCCCACTCGGCTCTTCTTCCTAGCACTGCCGGCGGCCCGCAGCCTCTCCGCCGGTTCTTGCCGGGCTGCTCTGCACGGCTGCAGCACTGTGCATCCTGCACAGCACAGTAATAGAGCCCCGTGTCCGCCTTTTCGGCTCGGAGAATCTCCAGGGTGCAGCGGTTGTTGACTATGTCTGTCTTGCCCCGGAACCTGCCCTCGAAGCTGGGGCCATAGAAATCTACCTCGCGGAAGATCCACAGCATGCCGGCCTCGGGGTCGTCCTTGTACCAGGACATCCAGAAGTCCACCATGACGCCCTTCTTTATGCTGCACTGGAAGGCGACTTCCTCTCCGACGGGCACCGATAACTCGGTCTGGAACTGCTCCACCACCGCCTGCAAGTCCTCACCCTGCTGGCCCCGCGCCCCTGTGGGAAAGCAAAGGAGACGGGTCACTCCCAGCGATAAAGCAATATTTCCAAGTGCAAGTGCAAGAGTTCTTAGATATGCACATATATGCAAACCTACAGTTACAGTGCGTTAAATGAACCACTTCCGGCAGTTACGGGCTTCCACCCCATTTTGGCCTTTTCATGTAACCCTTCTATGAATCCGTTTTATTCACTTACTCCTCAACGTTGTCTTTGATCTGGCTTCATGATTGATTACTGCCCTGTTTCCTCCCTAAAGGGCTTGAATTCTGTTCTTGATGTTCTACGCACATCTCAGCTTTCTATGAAGGGCTGTGTTGCATTACTGCAGGGGTTCCCCAAGTCTCACCTAGTACCTCATTATTCTCGGACTACGCCTGACCGTGGTTGCCTCCTCTGCTGTATTCCTAGCGCTGTCAGTCAATCGAGCCAGAATCGAGCTCTCAGTGATCGGTTACTTATTGTTGCCATTGCTTTACTGAAAACGTTTACATATCTAGTCTACGGTTTATGTTCTGTTTCATTTATTGCAATTTTCTTTGTGCAGAATGCATCCTCCAGTCCATTTTAGACGCAAGTGTGGATTGCTCTATGAAACTAGTTCGTAATGCTGAGAGCAGGTTGGGGGAAAATCCCACCTGAAGTGAGCCCGCTGTTCTCTTCTGTTGTATTTATTGCTATTTCTTAGGACATAATACATCCGTGCATCCATTTAACCATTAGGAGGCATTTCTTGACTAAGAAAATAGAGCTAAATGCAGAATTACTCCTTTAGAGTAATTCCACGTAATCTCATGGAATTTTTAGGCAATCGCACGTGCTTTGGGGCACCGAATTACACAAAATATGCCCACCCCTATAGTTCAGGAAAATTTCCAAGATGCTGTTACTTACAATAGTTCAGCAAAGTTACTTTATGAAAACAGTTTTAGAGTGGAAGAACACAAAGCTGAGGATCATGTTGTAGTATTAAAGCACATTTTATAGAGGAGTTCAGTCATGGTTCCAAAGTTGATACATCTGTTACAGACCAGAGGAATTTGATGCTATGTGAGAAAACCTGTAATATAATTAATGATCCCTTCAGAGAATTAAGAACGATCTTTTTTAAGTAAATGACCTATTTTGGAGTAAATATACCCTGTATGTAACCGAGTTACCCTTTATAAAGTTGAGTAGTGAGTTGTACTTTTCAGGATCCAGTAACATATTTGAACACGCATTAAAAATGCAATAGGTCTCCCCTTTTATTAAGTTAAAGCCATTTGCTTTGCTATACAATACCATTAGCAAAGCAAATGGCTTTAACTTAACCAAAGGCGAGACCTGTTGCATTTTCAATGCTTGTTTACCTACATTTACGTTTATTTTACCTGTATGGCATGCGTATCTCGTCTTGGACTATAAAATAGATCAATACCCTTTAAAATGAGAGCTTTGACAAGACTGTGACACCACTTCCTGTGATGTCACTTCCTGTGACACAATAACATATAGCCTATGCTAATGAGTTGTCCCCATTATTTATTATTTTAGGCTTTGTGCCTTTCCAGCGAGAAGTGATGTCCTCCTGCTGGTCATCCCTATCATCACCATCACCCTTGATGGACAGACTACCTTTGCTTTCGCTGAGACTGGTCTGATGACCTTTATTGATGGATGGAATATCTCTGCACTAATGAATGAAAGAATAATAATTGCAAAAATATTGTGTGGAAAGAATATTGTGCCAAATATATTGAGGAACAAAATATTGAGGTCATTGTTAATAGGTCAGTATAGATGTAATATTCCTAACTCCACATCTACGTGCACATCTATGTACCTCGAAGATACGTAGATGTGGAGTTAAGTCTAGTAAAAATTAGCTTCCCCATAGAAACTTACCTTCACAATATTTTTGTCCTCGATATTCTTGACACAATATTTTGTCCACACAATATTTTTACCTCAATAGTTTGTCAAAACGCCTCTCTCCACAGCTCAGCGGTGTAGTTGTATTCTCACCCGAGAGATGGCGTATTCTCCTACAGATCAGGACTCAAGTGGTCCTCACTTTGGGAGGATTTTATACTTCCCATCCCAACTCCCCACAGTCTGGTTATTGCCTAAGAGGGACGTTTGAGTATTTTCCCACAATCCAGGAGTGGAGGGGGTAGTCTCTTTTGAAAGACGGGATTCATCCCGCGGCCCAGGGCTGTAGCAGATACCTGCCTATGAGGCTGTCATGCCACGGTCAAGTGCTATAGTGGTTAACAGTCTTAAGTGACATGATTCCTCCCACACGTCCTGCTCTGGAGGCCTCACCTTGGACACTCTGGTCTATCCTGGAGGCCAAGTCTGGGACACCTGCATCCAGTTTCCAAGACTTCTTTGGGAGCACTGAGTCCTTTTCTCTAAGCCACACATGTGGAGGAAATATCTGAAGTGTTGTGTCTAGGTTTTGAGACCTCAGCTGGAGTAGGATATTGAACTCTGTATATCGCATCTCGATTATGGTATCCTGTCCTAGGAGCCTCTTATGAAGTGTTGAGTCCAGTCCAGTCGTGTAAGCAACTTCTAGAATGCTGTATGCAGTTTTAGGGTGCAAGTGGGAAGTTTTCTTTCCTGATATAGCACAACCCTCGGATTTTTGTGTGCAGTCTTGGAGATCTTATGTGGGATTCTCTGTTGAATTCTGGAGGACACATAAGAAGTGGGCAATTGATTTCAGAAAGTCTCACCCAGTATACTTTGTCTATTTATTTTTTATTTATTTGGAAATTTAAGTTTAAATATAGCGCCGGCTAGACCCAATGGCATCAGAGCGCTTTACATATGTTTAGAGGGAGTTTACAAGAAGTACATGATGAAGTCAATTTGGGTTTAAAGCAGTCATACAGATAAACAAAACAAAGTATATGAAGTCCACAGTAGGAATACAGAAATATACAGCAATCCAGCATCTGGGTGGAGGTAAAGAGGTAAAAGGGACATTTTTACCATATTCAAGTCTGCATAGTCAGCAGGATTAGGAGATCTTTCAGACTGAAACATTTTCAAAGGAGAGTTGGGCCTTAGGGATTATTGTCGAAATAGTTGTTGCGTAGTAGAGATTCGAGACCCTGTTTGAAGCACGAAAGGAGCGGTTGTAGCGTGGGTCCTTTTGGACGACCTAGGACTAGTACTGAGGACCTTATTTGGAGGCCGTATCTCAGGAAACAGGAGCAAGGCCAAAAAAGATATCAAGAGGTGATCCCAAAATGGCATCTGCTTTTAGCTGCTAGTTCCATGTAGAGAACATCTGGAGTGTGCACTTGTCACACAGAGGGATGTGGAAGAGAGAAAGTGGCAGGAGACACACTGGGAGGTCTGCGAAGTAAGAGTATACCACTCAATGCTGCATTCATAACAGAAAGAGAACTAGAACCAGGGGGTATGATGTGGGTCGCCGAAACAGGGCTCAGGAGTAATTCTAGAAAGGCGAGCTCGTAAAAAGAGTAGACTAAATGACATGGCAAGGAAAGACAAATGAAGAAGTATGTTATGCAACTTTTTCACACAGTTTTTTAACTCAAAGACAATATAGAGATTTCCTAAGCAAAGTAACTATAAACATGGAAGTCCAGAGTCACTATTTTTAAATTTGTCTTCTCTACTTCCAAGTATACAGGAGATGGTATTAGCAGCCCTGCCAAGTACCACGCATCAGGCATTAGACTAGCACATTTCAGTGTGGGGGTCCGCATCACCACACTGAAATGCAAGGTCACGCATTTAGAGCGTCTCTTCAGCTGTCAAGCCGGAGCACTGCTAATTAGCACCGCTTACTGTAAACTGGCAGCGTGCGGTTCTCCCTGCTTGCGGGAGGTTTGGGGCCTAGCTCAGCTCGCTCTCAGAATGAGGATACCCTGGGTGGGCTCTGATTTGCTGCAAGAAACTCCTCCCAGTTACCGTTGTTGTCATATGATTGCTCCGTTCTTGTTGAGGCAATGTTCTGCGAGTTTCTGCTGCGAGTTTGTTTCTGTTGCTGCCATGCACTGTCTGTTCGACACGATGGCGCCGTCAGAGAGCTCGGCGTCCTGCTGCCGCTGCTCCTTTTCTGGGACCGGTCTGCGCATCCAACTCTTAGGAGACATGATGGTCTGTCATCAAACTGCTGAACCAGCCGCACAGAGTGTGGCTCCATGCCCACAATGTCAAGTACGGCTCAGGCGAGCAGCTGGCCCGTGGACCAGAGGCTGATGTTTAATATCATGGCTACACATTTGTTCAACAGTGCGATCAGGTTACAAGGGTAGTAGTGCCCTTCCATTTCTGGGGCTTGGCAGCAGTTTTAAGATCTTCTTAGAGCTTTCCATTGCTCAAATGGGTGTGATTTCTGATATCTATATATGTTTCCCTCCTCTTCATTGCTTGATTTTGCTCTCAAGAAAGTGTCGCTCATAGTCGTTGAATGTCACTCATAATTACACTGAAATTATGAAAATGTCACACATAAGCAATCTGAAACCTTGGCAGCTATGTGTTCAAATGTTGCACTCAAGCTGAACACAAACCCACACGTACACAATACAATGCCAGTCTATTATTTTTCACACGCCCTCGTTGTGTTGTAAAGCCTGTTTCCTGGAGCCCAGGTTCAGGTTATTCTGTGTTCACACTGTGGGGCTTCTGGAAAACACTCTCTCCCAGCAAGGACCAGCCACGTGGAACAATATTGTGATCACACATTAATTATGCGCGTGACTCAACAGGGAACAACTTACCATTGAAGGCATCAGATCTTGAGACAGGATACAACAGAGGTGGGACTCCTCTGAAAACTGAGTGTCATGTTGAAATCGCTTCTGCTTTCAGAAGGCTGCAGCATAACCGTGAATTAGCATATGCATTTAAAAACAAATGCATTCATGGCAAAGAAGGCCTCATTCCTTCCACGTCGGAAATGAATCAGATATGCTGTTTTTGTCCAGCTGTAAATAAAAGCACAGTATTGCGCCATGGTCCATGGAAGACCTATGGGCACAATTCTATCCTCTTTAAATTTGAATATGACAAATGACAATTAAAAGGAGAATACTTACCATTGTCAAAAGTTTAATGCAGTACATCTCACATGGGACTTTGCTGCAGTTCTGCTTGAGCTAGAAACATTTACAGATTCAAACAGCAGTTGCTGGCATTGATGGTGGCCCCAGTGAAAGGACTATTTATTTCAAGCAATGTATCTGGGCCCCCACCTTGTCCTCTCCACCCACTCTGCCATGTAGCATTTAGGAGGGGTTCTTCCAAACTCTCCGGGAACCTCTCATATACATCTGAGGACCCCTTAGATATGTAAAGTGCGGGCCGTGTGTTGTTTAACTACACAAAGTGTGCTCTTTACGCATACAAAGTGTTTTTTCGCTCTAAATAGAGGTGTGAAAGAAATTGTAATTGCATTTAAATCGTGCTTACGACCCCTGACAAGGGAAGGGTTTAGAAAGGCTTGTTTGGGAAATCTGAAAAGTAAAAGAGGTTTGAGATGATGCAAGGAGTGGTAGAGGAGGGAAGATTCTAGAAAGGGTTATTTTGGGGATCATAGTAGTAGAATGTTGTTTCAGATGAGTCAGAGAGTGGAGGTAGAGGATTTATTGAGAGAGGTATACAGTGAGATATAGGGTAGTGCATTGGAGATGCTGAATTCGGAGTAAAATAATAAATATAAAGATACATAAGTACATGGAAAGTATATATGTATAAGGAAGGTAATATATCTAGATTTAAGCTGTATTTAAGAAACTCAGACTTTCAAGTGTTACTGTACTTCAAGCTAATTCATTTGTTTTTGTATTTTTTTTTATTTAGTAATGAATCAATTGTAGGTGAATAGATAGGAGAAAAATGTACTTATTTATGCATTCCCCTTACACAAATGTACAACATAGAATAATATAGCCAAAAGTAATATGTACGTTTGTTAAGCAGAACTAAATAATACCTATGTATTTATAAACATGATTATCATACACATTTATACAAAGGAATATACATATCCAGGTACACCTTAGGTGTTCTCATCTGAATTTTTTGGTCATCCCATCCTTTAAGCGTAAGAAACACAGAGGACTAAAGTTTGCAGTCTTGGCCCCTCAATCCTGGAATTTTCTCCCTGTAGAGATTAGATCACTGACCTCTTACGCACATTTTAGGAAACAGCTAAAGACCTGGCTGTTCCACCAGGCACATGACTAAACCCCTCACAGCTGCAGCATTCCCTGGACTCTAGCGCCATGAAACCGTTTGGTGTACGTGCGCTTTACAAGCTCATGTAACAAAACATAACATGTATAATCCAAATCAATGCTTATGTACACAGTGATATGCTGTATATTTCTTTTTGCATATGGTGGACGACTCCACCATATGCAACTCTTTAAAAGTCTTCTGAAGATAAGGTATTTATCCGTGCACTTATGCTTGGGGTAAAGAGTTCCATAGTTTGACTGCTTGAACAGAGAAGGATGTGCCACCTATGTTTTCTTTTCTTGTATGGTCAGATTTTGAGGCGAGGTGCCAATTTAGAGTGGAGCTTCCTTTGTTGAATGTATTTGGTGATTTTATTCCAGATGAAAATCGTCCCTGTTCCATGTATCGCTTTGTGGGTGATCCAAAGCAGCTTTAATGTGGATTTTCTGGCAACCGGAAACCAATGTAGGGCCCTCAAGGCACCGGAGATGTGGGCTTGTGGCTTTATATGTAAGAATAGCCTGGCAGTAGTGATCTGAATCCGCTGTAGTCTTTTACTAATTGATAAATATGACCTGTGGCAGATGCTATTGGCGTAATCGAGATATCAAAAGCTTCCTGTAGCCACTCGCATAGTTTTTTATTGTTTTATTTAAAAAAAATCTTTTTCTTGAAAGAAGCAAAGTGAAAATCAGCACGTCACAGCTCATTCCAGCTTTCATCGATGTACAAAAAGTCATGCAGTACTTCTTTGTTCATTGCCCCACCCATCCCCAGGAGATCAGAGCCCATTGTGTGTGGGTGACCCCAAGCATCAGGAGACACAGGCATAGAGCACAAGCCATCTCCAAAGTCGTTCCATTTTTCCCAAACCATGATCCATTCCCCGGGGCACTCTCTTCCTTCATAGATGGCCCTTTCCACCAGCATGCACCAATCCATATCTTTTTTCCAGGCTCCAATTCTGAGCTTCTGGATGGCTCTCCAATCACGTGCAATATTACGTTTTGCAACCATCAACCCTACAGTCATGATATTTGGTCCATGCGGGCGAGGTCTGTGGCCACAGATATATTGAGTACACACCATTTAGCAGAGGCCTCCCTGGCACTCCCACATACCTCATTTAAACAAGTAATCACGGTACACCAACAGTTCTGGATGGGTGGGCATTCCTAGATCATATGGAAAAATGTCCCATTTTGGTTACAACCTTGATGGCACAGTGGGGAGGTCAGATTGTATAGTTTGTTTTCCAGAATTAATTGTGCCTAGATCTGTATTGGATGTTAGTTGTGTTTCTAAGTGTTCTAAACTCAATTTGTTCCACGGTCGATAGCTGGATGCATGTAAGGGGGTTTTAGGTATGCTGCTTTGTGGTGTTTTATGTTGGAAAGCAAGCAAATGGTGGTCTGACCATGTGACTGGAGTAATCGTTTGAAAGGTCACTAGACCTGGGTTTCCAAATAATGACATTTAGGAGGTGTCCAGCGACGTGTGTGGGATTGAGGTTGATCTGATGTAGATCCAGTGCTTCTTGGCCAGTAATGATTGTTTTTGTATGGGACATGTTTGATTTGTCAAACCAAATGTTTAGGTCACCAAGAATGCATAGATTGGAGTGTAGTGTTATCCGGATTGAAACAGTGTCCAGAAGCGTGTCTTCGAATTTTGCATTGCTATGTGGTGGTCTGTAAAGGAGCAGGAAGTTACAGGAGGAAGATGGCTTAGGGCTGCATCTGGTGAAAAGGGCTTCATATCCTTGTAAGGAAATGTCATCCACTTTAATGATATTTAATGTTTGCTTGAATACAACAGCTTAGCCACCTCCTCTTTTGCCTATATGATTTTGCGTGATAGTTTGACAGCCTAGAGTATGGGTACTCGCAAACATATTACCGGGGGCCGCAAAGTACTGTCTGTGGCATGCCCGAGGGCTGCACCGATGCCTGCAGGGCAAGGATCGGTGTGTTGAAATATGGGTGTAGGGGGACTTGAAACAGATGCATACTCTCTGGACAACAAACCGAGCCTTCACGCAATGTCTGTCTGCCACCAACGCTCTATTCGCATGCACTAAGAATTAAAGTCAAAGCAAAGCACATGCATGTTAATAAAATCCACTTTTTTGAAGTTTGCAGAGAGTTTATTATGTTTTTACATGTTTAGTGCAAGATGTATTTAAAACTAAAGGTGTTCCTAAAGATAAGTTGTCCAAAACACCTTCTTTTCTGTTACTTTAGTTAACATTTCAATAAAGGAAACCCATTTATTTCACAGTTTTTTCAATGTTCGTGCTCTTTAGCCCTGGGCGGAGCTGGCGGAGCGGGACTACGCGGAGGTCTACGGAGTTGGGAACTAACTCAGTGGAGCTCCACTCCGCTACCCGCCTCCACCTCCCCTTTTAAGAATTAATTAAAAATATATTAAAGGTAAAAGAAAAAAGACTTATCTTGACTGCAGCGTCCCCGAGCTGCCGTTCCTTCCTCGCCGTCTCAGGGTGATCTGCACATGCAGGCGTGCCCGCGTATTTCTCGCAAGGAATGCGCATGTTAGGGTTGGGGTTAGGGTTGGTGCAGCATGCGGCTAATGTTGTAAGGTTCTAAATTGTCTAATGGATGAGCGGCAGTTAAAAGAGACTTGCTGTGTTGCTGTATATGTGTTAGGTGTGGGGTAAGAGAGAATGCTTGGCAGTAGAGTTGGCTTAGGGTGTGTTTTATTTGTGTAATTGGGAGGGTGGAAGTGGGTGCACGTTTCTGATTTGTGACGGAAAGTATTATGAGGTAGTGTGTGTGTGTGAGATTTTGTGCTGGTGTGTGTGTTATGTTTTGTTTTTGAGGAGTACTGAGAGGAGATGATGTATTTGTTTTCAGAGAAGTAAAGGGGATGATGTGTTTTAGAAAACAGTCTATGTGGTGTGTGATAGGGGATGGACAAGAGTTAGGGTGTGTTTGTGTTAGATTTGATTCCTGGAAGAGGTAATATGTGTGGTGGAGTGGAGTGTAAAGGTTGTGTTTTTTTGGTAAGAAGTGGAAGAGGGTGTTGGTGGATGAAAAAATGGAAGGTTGAGTGTGTGTTTGGTAGTGGCAGAGACGGGTATGTTAGGAGTAAGTAGAGGGTAGAGTTGGGGCTTTGTATGAGCAGGGAGTGTGTGTCTAGATGGGATATAGTTACGCATGGAGTGGATGTGGGTTGTGTTGGCGATGAGTGGATTGGTTAGTAGTATAAGATAGAGTGGTGTTTTGTGTGTGAGTGAAGGTGCCATTTTGTGGTAGTTGGGGCAGAATGGTGTATATGTGTGGTCTGTTGGGTTTTGTAGTGGGTGTTGAGACATTGAAATGTGTGTAGGTTTGTTTGTAGCAAATGTGGAGAGTGAATTTGCTGTGAGTGTGTTAATATGCGTGTGGAAGTGGATGGGTTAAGGTGCTTGCTGGTGAATGGAAAAAGCGCAGCACTTCCGGCCCTTAGCCCAACCACTACCGAACAGGCCCAAACAGGCAACTGTCATTGTCCTCTCCACCCTTTGCCTTGATTCAAGGGCTGAGATGCTCTGTACCCTAAGCTTAAATAGCCCTAGGTCAGGTGACCCCTAAGGCCAATGGGAACACTAGCCCTAACCAATCACATCACTAGCCCCAAGCCCTAGGACCAATAGGAGACCATGTCCTTACAGTCAATCAAAGCCCTAGTCTAAGCAGCCAATCAGAAACCAAACCATAAGCACTAGGGCCAAAAGAAACCCTAGTCCCAGGAACCAATCATAACCCTATACCTATCCACCAATCACAACCCTAACCCCAAACCTAAATCCAATAGAATCACTATCCCAGGTACTAATCAGAATCTCAGACCTGAAAGTCAATCAGAAACCTAACTCTAAGTCCAATAGAAACACCAGTTACAGCAGCCAATCAGAGCTCAGATGTAACATCCAATGGCATTCTTATATAAGGGGCGTGTGACCTCTAGCACAGCTTGAGGGCCAGGGGGCAGTGCGCTGCTCCTGAAGAACAGAATCTCCTTGGATACAGAGAGGCTCAATACACACTTTGCTGCCCCTAGTTTACCCTGCAGGTAGTCCAAAATCTAAGCCACTTAAATTTTGCTTTTTTGCGCACTTCAACAAATCCCTTTTTCTAGCCAAAAACCAGGATTACGTACACTTTCCAAATACAATTTTAAACCTTAAAGCAGATTCAGCAGTCTCATAAACACACTCTGCTTGACATCTGCGGTGTAGTTTGCCTTTTTAACTTAAAAGGAGGGGGGGTGCCCTTGCACGTCTGAGCACAGTACAGTGGAAACTAGGGTAGATTTACTAACAGTCACGGGTAGAAAAACAACAGTTTAAACAGTACCGAGTTCACAGAAACCAGGAGTTCAATTCAAGCAGTCGCAAGCAAAAAAAACAGTTTTTAACAGTACCAATTAGCACATACGACAAGAGATGACATTCTAACAGTCACTGGTAGAAAAAACAGCACTTTTAAAGATTTAAAAACACAGCACAAGGCTGGGTCTTTCCACCTTTTCTCTCCTTTGTTCACTGGGCTCTATAGGGCGCAGAGATTCTGGGGCTACAAGGTGAAGGTGTCAGTAACACCGGGAAATCCACGCTCGCTGACGCAGGGTACTGAGAAACGAATCTTACCGTCTCAAGGAGACCTGACCACACAAACCAGCATCTCACGTATGATGAGGTAGGAAAAAAAACATCATAAAATCTCTTGACACGTTGCACACACATGGAGCCTGGATTCCCCCCACAAGCACTCACACTTTGTCCCACCTTTGTTTGAAAGGACTGCATTTTGAATATAAATTTTAGCTTCTCACTCTTGTTTGGCTCGAGTTGTCAAAAGTATTTTATTTTATTGTTTTTATAACCTGCCCACAAGAGCAAGGAATGCTGAGTTTGTTTAGTGCTAGCGACTAGGACTGTTCAGCGCTGTGGGTTAAAGCATACACTATTAAACTCTGGGCAGGCAGGCTTTAGTGGAGGTGAAAGGATGTTGTCAATATTGCAGGAAGGCCTGCAGTATTTACATCACAATATAGCAAGAAGAGAAAGGTAAGAATGAGTGATACAAGTGGCATGGAGGGAAAGATATAATTCACAAGCAAACGAATAGGAAGATTTTGTACAGGAAAGAAATTTAATGACATTAACAAAACAACAGACAGCAGTAGGAAGGCATTAACCAAAACGAAAAAAGTTACAAAAATAAAGATAGAGAAAAAGATTGTTAAGTGAAAGAAAATACACGCAAACGGAAGATAAACATGAGAAAATGAAAAAGTACATTAGAGACAGAGAAAAATAGACAAAACTGAAAAAGATGGTGTGGGTTAAGGTAAAGGCAGAAACAAAGCAAGGAAAGTAGAAAAAATAAAAATTAAGCAACAAAGAAAAAAAAGCTATGAAGAGGAAAAACCCAATGCCAGAGAACAAAGAGGCAAAAGAGAGATCAATAAATACAATAAAGATAGTAACATTTTACAAATAAAAAAACAATGTAAAGAGAATAAAAAAAACAGAGAAGAGGAGACACACAAGAACTTAAGAAAAGGATACAAAAGTTAAAAAAAGAAGAAATTAAAAAGAACCAAGCCAACTACTGAGTGTCAATCAGAATTGACACAACAAAACAAAAACCTTAAGAAAAAGGAAGAAAAATATATAAACAAAGGAGAAGCATCAATAATGATGTAAACATGAATTAATGAATGGACTCCATGTCTGGAGTACTGTATGCAGCTCTGGAGACCTAATCTCAGAAAAAACGAGCAAAAACGAAGAAAATGTCAAGAGGTGATCCCAAAATGTTGTCTGCTTTTAGATGCCAGTTCAATAAAGATTGCAAACACAACTCCTTTTGTTTGCTTAGTTCAATTAAGATAGCATAAACATGTCGTATGGAGGGATTTCAAAACATTTCTTTTTTTAATTTTTTCGGATACATTAAATACTTTAATACTGTCCTTGAAAAAGGCAGAAAAAAAAAAAACCCTTTCAGTTCAAGGTGAATGCGTTACAAAACCACATGAAATATCAAGTGCTGAGCATTAAGTATCAAGTATCCCCCTCATCGAAACATAACAGGCGCGGTCAACAGGACTAACACCTTTCTGCCCAGGTACAATGAGCATAACAGAGCCCCCTAACCGTGGAAGAAGGGTATGGAGCAAGCGTGAATATCCAAAACGAACAACAGATCCCATTCGACCAGACAACCAACGCCCTTTGCGCATACTCACTCCCTAATGCCGAAACATCACCTCGCCTCTTCAAATTTTGACGGGTTGTCACTGAGTGTCTAAATCAGTTGTTCAAACCTAGCAATATCATGCATGTCCTCAAACCATCGTTAAGAACCCAGCAGATTTCCAGAACTGTAGGATTTCCACCTTCGCTGTCGCCAGGGCTGTGGACAACCATCGTTTCACAGAAGATGTCATTTCAGGAAGAGGAGAGAAGTCATGTAAGATCGCAACCCTGGCACCAGTGTCATTTCCAGTCCCTCCTCTGATGTGTCCCAGATCTGCGTCCAGTAACCCGCCATCCCTGTGCATTCCCATAGGAGATGGACCTTGTTGCCCCGATCCCTACCACATCTCCAACATTTGGAGTGTCAACTCAATTTAGCCTTTTGGAGCCTCGCCACAAACCAGTGCCAGCAATGGAAAATGTTGAACCAAATGTACTTCAACCTCACCTCCCTCAGGCCCTGATCGTGCTCCTCCAACAGTGTCCCTCAGTACTCATCTTCGAAGGTTGTTGCAAGACTGTTTCCCCACTATTGTCATAAGTCAAGTGACGTCATGCATGAAAATGCATGTTCCATGAGTAGAGAGTATAATCCATAGATAGTCCCTCCGATTTCTTTCCAGGTGTAGATATATATTCATACTGGTATGGGTGCTAGGGCGTGCAGTGCTTTCCCTACTTGTTTACGCAGTGCCCCAATCAGTTGTGTGTACTTCCAGAGTTGTGATTGCAGGTGGATGTAATCATGTTGCAGATGTAACAAATATTTGAATCCCCCTTCATTGAGAAAATGAGTCACAGAACATATTTGACATCCCCCCCATATAGTCCAATTAATCTCTTCTCACCCCATCCTAACTACTGCATGTGGCACAGGAGTGCACACCCATGCAAATTATCCGTTATCCCTAACAAGAAGTGTGCCCTGTGCCGTGCCTCCTGGGATGCTGGTACTATGGGGCTAGGTTCCCACAGTTCCCCTGTAAGTCCAGTGTAATACATTGCCAGGTCGTCTCTACTACACAACAGGTGGCGCTCTAAGGGAAGCCACAGTGGTGTCACCCTGAAGGTCTTTATCATATAGACAGAGTGGGGTAATCGGTGAGCGATCAAATAAGATTTTGTATGAGGCAACTGCAAACCTCCCAGTTTTTGTGGCTGCATAGAACTTGAAATTCTTCAAGCGTGGTGATGCCCCCACCATATGAATGATCGCATGGTGCGATCAATCTCTTTCAAAAGGACTTTGGTGATCAGTAAAGTCAACTGTTCGAAAGCATAATTAAACCTAGGTTGCTATTGTCATTTTGACTCCCTGCACCCTCCCAAAAAAAGGAGAGTTGTAGCTGTTACCTGCTCTTGAAATCAGCAGTCCTTTTCTCAATCAATGGAAGTATGTTATCTCGTAGCATATCCACCGGCCTCTAGTAACATATATTGCTAGGTATTTCAGATGTCTGTGTTTCCATTGAAAGGGTAAATCGCCCAGGAAAGCTATTGTTGTATAGCGAGTCAAGGTTAGAACTTAGCATTTGGCCCAGTTGATGTGTTACCCCTAGAACCCTGTGTAAGATTCATTCAGGTCCAACAGTTTCGGTGCCGCAGTTCTGGCTTGTGACAGTGTCAATAAAACATCATCACCGTAGAGAAATGCGTCATGTTTACCCGGTGCTGTTCATACTCTAGTGATCCCTTCTTCCCGGCGTATTGCTAGAGCCAAGGGCTCCAGCACTGGAAGGAATAGCATCGGGGACAGTGGCACCCCTGCTGAGTTCCTTACCACACCAGAAATTGTGGAGATGTGAAGTACACAGAACTAACCACAGCCACTGAATCATGATACATGCCCTGTACACAGACTCCCCATCGAGAAGAGAATCATCTTCAAGCTTCTCACCTACGCCCACAAAGCCCTCCACAATACCGGCCCCGCCCAAATGAACCATCTCCTCTTGGTACACACACCCCATAGATCCCTCCACTCAGCCCAGCCTTCCCTCGCAACAGTACCACGCATCGAGAAGACCAGAACAGGAGGAAGCTCCTTCACCTACCTCGCGGCTAAAGCATGGAACTCCCTCCCTCTCCACCTCCGCCAGACACCAACTCTTTCCAAGTTCCTGAAGGACCTCAAGACCTGGCTCTTCGATGAATCACCATGAGCGCCAGGCCCGCACGTACCCGATAGGACAAGGAAGCCCCCCGACCCCCTGGCCTCCGACAGTACCCCTAAAGGACCAGCGTACACCCCCTCCTAGCGCCTTGAGACCCACTCAGGTGAGTAGCTGTGCTTTTACCAATCCTGATTGATTGATTGATAGCCACTTTAGGAATTTGGGGGCGAAACACATTCGAATCATGGTTGCAAATACGATATCCCATTCCAATCTGTCAAAAGCCTTTTCGGCACCCAGTGAGAGGAACATCTTCTCATCCCCATCATCCTTAGCGTGCCACAGGATATGAGATAAGAGCCAGCGGTGATTAGATGAGGTGTGGCCCAGGACAAAACCCATCTGATGCTTTCCCGCTGGCAAAATGCAAAGACTTTTGCCAGAATTTTGGCATCCACATTAATGAGAGAAATCGACAGATAGTTGGCGCATTGGAGGCGGTCTCTGGCAGGCTTGGGGATGAGGACTGTTGGAAACAGCCCACTCCCACTCCGCAGGGTGGTGGTGGACTCCCCGAACACACTGTGGTAGCTTGGCTCGAGTGGTCAGGAAACAGGCACAGTGCTAAGCATACAATATACCCATACAATAACCATGCGTGCATCCGTTCCAAAAACGACTCTACACCGTAAAAATTATGAAAATATTCTTTCTTTATCTTTTTCTCTTAGTTGCTGATTGGAAAAATAAATAAGACAATCACAATATACAAGTTTCAATTAGTGCAGGTCAAATAAATATTGGCTGTTTGATGAAATAAATAGGGGTGATCATAAATAACAGGGCATAAATACAAGTGCAATATATACAGACAATTAAATACTTTGAGGCAATAAATACTGTACCAATAAATATTGTACACCAACAAGTCCTGTGGACCTATAAATATAGTGCAGCAATAAATAGGTAAAAACTCAATAAATACAGTATCCCCAATAAATAATTAAAAGTATACAGCAACCCTCATATAATCAGATGACACTTCAATTCTTAAGGGCTGATATGGCCCAGGCACAGCTTGTAGGGTTGTGGAAGGCTTGAGGGGGGCTACTCCCTGGCTGGGACAAGGCTGAGGCCTAATCTGAGGTAGATCCAAGGGGGGAATACCAGTGCCCTGGCTTTCTCTCTCCACACAACCTCTCTAGGTTAGTCCCAGTTCACCCCTTGCACAGTCAGGTTGGTTTCAGCACCTCCCTAGCCCCTTAGAGCAGTCTCTCAGGTCTCCACAGGGCCTTAGGCGCCCTCTACTCCACTTACTGCCCTTTTTCTGATGTTCCGACGCCGCTGGAGTCGTGTCGACGCCGTGAGGCGGTTCCGGTTCGGTCTCGGCGGCCTCGGCACAATGTCAGTTCTTTGACGACGCCGGCAGGCGGTTCCGGTCCGATGTCGGTGGCCTCGGTTCGATCTCGACCTCCGATTCGACGGCGTCGGGCAGTCTCTTCACGATGTCGACTTCGGGCGGCTCCGGTCCGATGGCGCTCTCGGCTCCGATGACGTCGGCCGGCCTGGCCTCGATGTCGACTTCCGGCGACTCCGGGGTGCGATCCTCACCCCCGACCTCCGGTGCTCCTCCTCACAGGCTCCGGGCGACTCCGGAGTGCGATCCTCACTCCCGACCTCCGGTGCTCCTCTACCTCGGTCTCCAACGACTCCGGAGGGCGGACTTCACTCCTCCGATGACGCCGCTCGCTCGACCTCGGTTCACTTCCTCCTCGACCTCTGGTATTCCTCTCGACCCCCGTCGGCGCCCTCTCACGACCTCAGGCGGCTCCGGGTACGACGTCTGCTACTTCAGTCAGCGCCGCTTCTCCACCTCGGGCTCCAGGTCTTCAGGCTACTCGACGCCGGACTCCAGGGAAACCAGTTCTCAGGTCAGAATCTTGCTGTTTTCTTGGTTCTAAGGCCTGTTCCTGCTGTCCAGGTCCTTAGGATGGTTTTCTTCTGTCTTCTTCCCACACAGGGCTATAGGCTGGGATCCATCAGTAGGGACAAGTATCAAGGGTGGGTTTATGGACCCCACTCCAGGCACAAGTTTCCACCCCTGCTGCTTCACTCCTTCCTCCTTCACTCTTGTGCTGCTCTCTCTTCACCAGTCAGGTGCCAACTGCCAGCTCCAACTGCCAACTGCCTCTCTTATCCTCCCAACATTCTAAACGGTCTCCAACTGTCACAGAGTTCTGGAATCTCCTGGAAGGTTCTGGAAGGTGCTGGTAGGTTCCAGTGGATGCTGGTGATGTCACAGGTGGCCACCATTTTGTGCTCCAGGCCCTCAGACAGAAGTTTCAGGGGTAGCTAAAATGGCTCCCTGAATCTGTAGCAACACTAAAAAGTCTGGTGGTTCCCAAAAAGGAAAAATTCAAACAGGGTTTGAGGCAAAAGTGGGACAAAATAAATAATGATGAGGAGGGACCACCCAAAGGGCTGACAGGTCTAACACGCGTCCCCCCCAGCTGAAAGTGGGGAGAGCTACCCAACCCCTTGGGAGTTCTCATCACTAAGGCGGAAATACCTTGAGAGACCGTCTGCATTGGCGTGGTCCACTCCAGGCCGATGTTCCACCTGAAAGTCCATCCCCTGTAGGGAAATAGACCACCTCAACAACTTGGGATTCTCCCCCTTCATTTGCATCAGCCAACGAAGGGGTCGGTGGTCGGTCTGAACTAGGAAGTGCGAGCCAAACAGGTATGGCCGCAACTTCTTCAGAGCCCATACCACTGCAAAGGCTTCACGCTCTATTGCACTCCACTTCTGTTCCCTGGGAAGTAGTCTCCTGGATAGGAAGACCACGGGTTGATCCAGACCCTCTTCGTTGAGTTGCGATAACACTGCCCCAATGCCATGTTCTGATGCATCTGTCTGGACAATGAACTTCTTGGAAAAGTCTGGGGCCCTTAAGACCGGGGCCTCGCACATGGCTTTCTTCAATTTCTCAAAGGCTTGCTGACAAGCCTCCGTCCAGACTACCCGTTGAGGTTGTTTCTTGGACGTGAGCTCCGTGAGGGGGGCTACGATGGTACCGTACCCCTTCACGAAGCGGCGGTAGTATCCCGTGAGGCCCAAAAATGCTCGGACCTCAGTCTGTGTCTTGGGGGGTTCCCAGGCCATGATGGCCTCGATCTTCTCCTGGAGGGGTTGCACCGTTCCCCTACCCACCAAGTGTCCAAGGTACACTACCGACCCCTGCCCGATCTGGCACTTGCTGGCCTTGATCGTCAATCCAGCTTGTCTCAGGGCCTGGAGAACAGCTTGCAGGTGACGCAAGTGATCCTCCCAGCTGTTACTGAAGACGGCTATGTCATCCAGATAAGCAGCAGAGAAACTCTCCATTCCGGTGAGGATCTGGTTTACCAGGCGCTGAAACGTGGCAGGTGCGTTCTTGAGCCCAAAGGGCATCACACAGAACTGGTAGTGGCCATTGGGCGTGGAGAAGGCTGACCTTTCCCTTGCTCCATCAGTCAAAGAGATCTGCCAGTACCCCGAAGTAAGGTCAAAGGTACTTAGATATTGGGCAGCTCCCAGCCGGTCAATTAATTCATCCGCCCTAGGGATCGGATGTGCATCAGTCTTTGTCACTGAATTCAGTCCCCGGTAGTCCACACAGAACCTCAGTTCTGGTTGGGCACCCGGTGGTGCAGCTTTTGGTACTAACACCACCGGACTGGACCAGGGGCTGCTAGAAGGTTCAATCACTCCTAGCTCCAGCATCTTAGTGACCTCACTATGAATGCTGACCTTCACCTTGTCTGACATCCGGTAGATCTTGGACTTCACAGGTGGGCTGTCTCCTGTGTCCACGTCATGGACGCACAGGTGAGTCCTACCCGGGACAAGGGAGAACAATGAAGAGTACTGCCCCAGGGCCTGGCGACAGTCCTCCCGCTGTTCAGGAGTTAGAGATGGGGAGAGAATCACTCCCTCCACCGACCCATCCTTTTCCTGAGACGCAAACAGATCAGGGAGAGGCTCGCTTTCCACGTCCTCTCCTCCGTCAGTCACCATCATCAAGATGACTTCGGGCCTCTCGTGGTGGGGTTTGAGGCGGTTGGCATGCAGCACCCGCAGGGGCTGACGAGGGGTCTTCAGGTCCACCAAGTAGGTAGCCTTACCCTTCTTCTCCAACACCTCAAAGGGTCCTGACCAGCGATCCTGGAGGGCACTAAGCTCTCCTGGTTCGATCACCCACACCTTCTGGCCAGGCTCCAACTCCACCGGGTGAGCGTTGTGGTCATACCACGCCTTCATCACTGCTTGGCTGGCTTCCAAGTTGTCAGAAGCTTGCTTCCACAACTTAGCCATTTGGCTCCGGAAGGCCAGCATGTAGCTCACCACATCCTGGGGGAGCTTTCTGGGAGTTCTTTCCCATCCGTCTCTCACCAGGTTAAGAGGTCCACGTACAGGGTGCCCATACAGAAGCTCGAAGGGGCTGAAGCCCACTCCCTTCTGTGGCACTTCCCTGTAGGAAAAAAGTAAACAGGGTAGGAGGACGTCCCATTTCCTCCGCAGGCTTTCAGGCAGACTTCTGATCATGCCTTTTAAGGTTTTGTTAAACCTTTCCACTAGACCATTTGTCTGGGGGTGGTAAGGAGTGGTGAACCGGTATGTCACTCCACACTCCTTCCACATTGCCCGCATATACGCTGACATGAAGTTGGTCCCCCTGTCGGACACAACTTCCTTGGGAAAACCCACTCGGGTAAAGATTCCCATCAGGGCCCTTGCCACAACAGGTGCTGTTATGGTCCTCAGAGGTATTGCCTCTGGGTACCGTGTGGCATGATCCACCAGAACCAGGATAAACCTGTGACCAGCTGTAGTTGGCGGATCTAATGGACCCACAATGTCGATGCCCACCCTTTCAAAGGGGGTGCTAACGACAGGAAGTGGTTCCAGGGGAGCTTTCAGCTTCACCCCTGTTTTCCCACTGGCTTGGCAAGACACACATGTCCGGCAGTAGGTATCGGACGACACTTTCATCTGAGGCCAATAAAAGTGTGGGACA
Organism: Triturus cristatus; assembly: GCF_964204655.1. Taxonomy (NCBI): domain Eukaryota; kingdom Metazoa; phylum Chordata; class Amphibia; order Caudata; family Salamandridae; genus Triturus; species Triturus cristatus. The sequence goes on along the minus strand of NC_140579.1, from coordinate 107,377,435 downwards.
AGACGGGCGAAGGTCTTGTCTTGCCCCAGGTGTCCTGCCAATGGTATCTCGTGAGCCAACTCCAGAAGGAAGGCTCGATAACGTTGAGGAACTACCAAGGCTCGTGACGATCCATGTAGGGGTGCCTTGGGTTCACTGTAGAGGAGGCCATCCTCCCAGTAAACACTGTAGTTCCCTTCAACGTTCCCTGCTGCCTGGGCTTCGGCCTGTCGCCTCAGCCCCTCAAGGGTAGGGCACTCCCTCTGGCCCTGGCAGAATTCCTCCCTGGACGGGCCTCCCTCCACGTGCCACTCGGCCGGGATGGGTAGGTCCTCCAGGTTGGTAACGTCCCCCTCCGCAGACTCCTGGTCCACCACCTCCGGTGGCCTATCCGTCCTACGGGGTGGAGACGCCGAGGCAGGCTCCTCCTGTCCTCGGTTCTTCCCTTGACTGGCAGCTGGCTGGGCCTTTGTTCCAGGCTCCAGCCGGAATGAACTCCCTCTTCGGGTAGTCTCGGACCTTGTGCTAACACAGGCCCAGTCAGGTGTACCCAGCATCTCGGTGTGAGTCCGGTATTCCACCTCCTTCCAAGCGTTGTGCTCCATGTCATTGCCCAGCAGACAATCGACTGGCACGGCAGGGCTTACGGCAACTCGAAGTGAACCTGCAACCCCCCCCCATTCAAAGGGAACCTCGGCCACGGGATAGTGACCTGTTCTGCCGTCAGCCATCGCGGCTGGGTGGAGTACATCGGGAATTACCTGCTCTGGAGACACCAGCTGGCTACGCACCATAGTCATACTGGCTCCTGTGTCTCTCAGAGCCTCCCCTCTTTGGCCGTTGATGGTGATCCACTGCCCATACTTTGCGGTATTTGCGGGCACCTGGATCTTAGGAACCATTTCCCGTTCTCCCAGGGACACTAAAGTGACACCCGCCCACTCCCTTCCCTTAGTTAAGGGCATCTCCTCCCCGAGCACTACACTAGCTACTCCGGGGGGCTTTCCTCCAGTGGGAGGGGGTGATCGTTTCTGACACTTCGGATCTCCTTTATAGTGTCCAACGCCACCGCACTCATAGCAATGGACAACCCTTGGCTGCTGACTCTGGCCAGGATTAGGGTTTCTGGGTGGGTTAGCCTTAGAGGTGAATCCTGTTCCCTTCCCTTGGAAGTTATTTTGGGGGCCTTTGGAGAACTCCTTTTTCTTTTCCCCTCCCTCTTTCTTCTGGGGGGCGCCCTGTCCGGCCTTTTGAGTATCCCCTCCAGTCCCCCTTGTGGACACCCGGGTACTAGCCCAAATGTCCGCCTCCTCAGCAAGCTTCCGGGGGCTGGTCAGCTTGCTATCCACCAGGTGTTGCCGCAGTTCAGGGAAACATTTCTCGAGTAGGTGTTCCTTCAGTACTAGGTCAAACAGCTCCTCGTAGTTCCTTACTTCACTGCCCTGAATCCAACCTTCCAGTGCCTTCTTTGCATAGTCCAGGAAGTCCACCCAATTCTGTGTGCCCAGTTTGTGACTACCCCTGAACTTCTGTCTGTACTTTTCAGGTGTTAGTCCAAACTTTCTGATGAGCACCAGTTTCATGGTGGGGTAGTGGGTCTGCTCATCCTCTTCGAGGGCCAATAAAGCATCCCTACCAGCTGGAGGCATGTACTTATACAATCCCCCTCCCCAGTACTTCACTGGAACCCCATGGGCCCTCAACGAGACCTCATAGGCTGCTAGCCACTTGGCGATGTCGTCACCCGCCCCATAGCTAGCTACTATGTCCTTTGGCAGGTAAGGTTTGGGTTCCCTGGTGGACTCTTGGATTTGGCTGCCACCATTAGGAACAGTTGGTGCCCCAATTCTTAGGATCTGAAGCTCTATCTCTTTCAGTCTTATCTCATGAGCCATCCTCTCTTTCTCCGTCTCATGAGCCAACCTCTGTTCCTCCTTCTCCTTCTCCAGCTTTGCTAAATCCCATGTGAGCTGTCTTTTCTCTCTCCGATCTGCTAACTCCACGCTGGATAAGCCCCCGCTAGAGACAGTGCTGCCCTTCCTAGAAAGTGTCCTGGGCCCTGCTGACAGGTTCCCCACCTCAGGTTGGTACATCTCAGCCCCCTCGGGGTCAGGCTCTCCATCCCTGTCTTCCTCCTCAGCCTTGCTTTCTCGGCGTGCCTCCCCCCAAGCCCTTAAGCTGGTTTGGAGTGCACCCTTCTTTGCTCCTGGGGGACAGTACACCCCCTCCCGCTGGCAAAACTCCCTGAGTTGGGCCACAGTGTACGTTTCTAGATTCTCTAGTACAAACTCCATCTTGCCCACTCAGGTTAGAGGACAGGTTTTGTGCAGTAACAATGCAGGGGGGTACCTTTAGTAATACCTCCTCCCACCACCAGAGTAAATTTGGAAAAAACAAAAACCCACAATTAGGAAGGCCGCTGTGAGAAAACTCCCGGTGTAGGCCTATGGACTACCCACAGTTATTGTTGAGTATATGTAGGCACAGCTCTATCCCACCACTGAACACCAATTTATGTTGGAAACAGCCCACTCCCACTCCGCAGGGTGGTGGTGGACTCCCCGAACACACTGTGGTAGCTTGGCTCGAGTGGTCAGGAAACAGGCACAGTGCTAAGCATACAATATACCCATACAATAACCATGCGTGCATCCGTTCCAAAAACGACTCTACACCGTAAAAATTATGAAAATATTCTTTCTTTATCTTTTTCTCTTAGTTGCTGATTGGAAAAATAAATAAGACAATCACAATATACAAGTTTCAATTAGTGCAGGTCAAATAAATATTGGCTGTTTGATGAAATAAATAGGGGTGATCATAAATAACAGGGCATAAATACAAGTGCAATATATACAGACAATTAAATACTTTGAGGCAATAAATACTGTACCAATAAATATTGTACACCAACAAGTCCTGTGGACCTATAAATATAGTGCAGCAATAAATAGGTAAAAACTCAATAAATACAGTATCCCCAATAAATAATTAAAAGTATACAGCAACCCTCATATAATCAGATGACACTTCAATTCTTAAGGGCTGATATGGCCCAGGCACAGCTTGTAGGGTTGTGGAAGGCTTGAGGGGGGCTACTCCCTGGCTGGGACAAGGCTGAGGCCTAATCTGAGGTAGATCCAAGGGGGGAATACCAGTGCCCTGGCTTTCTCTCTCCACACAACCTCTCTAGGTTAGTCCCAGTTCACCCCTTGCACAGTCAGGTTGGTTTCAGCACCTCCCTAGCCCCTTAGAGCAGTCTCTCAGGTCTCCACAGGGCCTTAGGCGCCCTCTACTCCACTTACTGCCCTTTTTCTGATGTTCCGACGCCGCTGGAGTCGTGTCGACGCCGTGAGGCGGTTCCGGTTCGGTCTCGGCGGCCTCGGCACAATGTCAGTTCTTTGACGACGCCGGCAGGCGGTTCCGGTCCGATGTCGGTGGCCTCGGTTCGATCTCGACCTCCGATTCGACGGCGTCGGGCAGTCTCTTCACGATGTCGACTTCGGGCGGCTCCGGTCCGATGGCGCTCTCGGCTCCGATGACGTCGGCCGGCCTGGCCTCGATGTCGACTTCCGGCGACTCCGGGGTGCGATCCTCACCCCCGACCTCCGGTGCTCCTCCTCACAGGCTCCGGGCGACTCCGGAGTGCGATCCTCACTCCCGACCTCCGGTGCTCCTCTACCTCGGTCTCCAACGACTCCGGAGGGCGGACTTCACTCCTCCGATGACGCCGCTCGCTCGACCTCGGTTCACTTCCTCCTCGACCTCTGGTATTCCTCTCGACCCCCGTCGGCGCCCTCTCACGACCTCAGGCGGCTCCGGGTACGACGTCTGCTACTTCAGTCAGCGCCGCTTCTCCACCTCGGGCTCCAGGTCTTCAGGCTACTCGACGCCGGACTCCAGGGAAACCAGTTCTCAGGTCAGAATCTTGCTGTTTTCTTGGTTCTAAGGCCTGTTCCTGCTGTCCAGGTCCTTAGGATGGTTTTCTTCTGTCTTCTTCCCACACAGGGCTATAGGCTGGGATCCATCAGTAGGGACAAGTATCAAGGGTGGGTTTATGGACCCCACTCCAGGCACAAGTTTCCACCCCTGCTGCTTCACTCCTTCCTCCTTCACTCTTGTGCTGCTCTCTCTTCACCAGTCAGGTGCCAACTGCCAGCTCCAACTGCCAACTGCCTCTCTTATCCTCCCAACATTCTAAACGGTCTCCAACTGTCACAGAGTTCTGGAATCTCCTGGAAGGTTCTGGAAGGTGCTGGTAGGTTCCAGTGGATGCTGGTGATGTCACAGGTGGCCACCATTTTGTGCTCCAGGCCCTCAGACAGAAGTTTCAGGGGTAGCTAAAATGGCTCCCTGAATCTGTAGCAACACTAAAAAGTCTGGTGGTTCCCAAAAAGGAAAAATTCAAACAGGGTTTGAGGCAAAAGTGGGACAAAATAAATAATGATGAGGAGGGACCACCCAAAGGGCTGACAGGTCTAACAAGGACAATCTGAGCTTTAAGGTCAGGAGAAAGTCTGCCGGTGTCATGGGCATCTTGGAAATCCTTCCATAGTAGGGGGGCGATTAGGGGCTTGGCAATCCTATACATTCAACTGGGAATCCGTCCTCCCGGGGTGCCTTCCCAATCTTTAAGTCATCTATTGCATGCAGCACTTCCCCCTCCACAATTTCTGCACCCAGAAAGGCAGACTGTTCCACAGAAAGACTCGGTATCACAAACACCACTCATAAATGTGGGCCGGAGAGAGGGGTTTCAGGAGTAATATTAGAAAGGTGAGCTCATGAAAAGAGTAGTGATGATCTGCAGCAAACTCCCAACACAGGTAATGAGGGTACAGACAGGTCTCTCCATCATAAAAGACTGGGAAAGAAACAGGTGTGCAATTGTACTGATGATATATGGCTTAAGTCTGGCTAACATCATGGCCACTTCAATTATGCAGCAAGGCAGGACTAAATGATATGTTTAGACTAATGTGACAAGGAAAGACAAATTAAGAAGTATATTACACAACAAAATCCATAATAAACTTCACTTTATACAACCTTTTCACAAGTGAATAGTGATACAGAGGCTTCTTGAGCAAAGAACCTATACACAGGTAAGCAGGAAAGCACAATTCTATTAATGCTGGGATCTCTACTCTCAGAATACAGTAGATTATGTTAAATATGTCAAATGTGCACACAAACCCACATGTCCACAATATAATGCAAGTCTCTTATTTTGCACGCGTCGTCGTCAATGACGGTTGGTAGGTGATGGTGGCAGGGTGCGGGGATTGGGGCAGGGGGTAGGAAGAAAATAAAAATGACTTATCTGTGGGTAGCCAGCTGCTGCCTCACCTCCGTCGGCTCTGTAGAATGACTCCCAGAAGCACCCAGACTCCCTTAGCCAATCAATATGCTGCCTTACAACAGCTGTTAGAACCGGGATCCCTAGTTGGCTGAGGTAGGTACCTTAGGCCAAGTAAGGACCCTCGCCTCTACATCAGGGAAAGGAAGGATACCTTCTCAGATAACCTCTGCTCACCCCCTTGGTAGCTTGGCACAACCAGCCAGGCTTAACGTCAAGGCAAATGTGTAAAGTAGACACCACAAAAGGACTCCACACGAGTTTCATATAAAAACAAGTATAAGTTTATATAAAAAGATATGAGATGAGAACACACAATAAAAATCTAGCATATGCATATTTGTAATATACCTCCTGGGCTGTTATTAGGCCAGCTAGCTCTTGTAAGCTCTGGCGATATTAATGAGCAACTCTAGGTGATCCTATGTAGTCCTAATGCAAGAATCAGGCACTTTGCAATGTAAAAATAATGCAGTTCGTTATGCAAACTAATGCAATGCGTCATACAACACTCAGACAGTTCGTTATGCAGAAATAATGCAATGTGTAAGGCAACAATCAGGTAGTTCGTTCAGCACACTAATGCAGTGTGTAGAACAACAATCGGGCAGTTCGTTATGCTGAACGAATGCAATGCGTAATGCAACAATCGGGTAGTTCGTTCTGCAAACTAATGCACTGCGTAATACAACAATCAGGCAGTTCGTTATGCAGAAATAATGCAATGCTTAATGCAACAATCAGGTAGTTCATTCTGCAAACTAATGCGTAATGCAACAATCAGGTAGTTCGTTATGCAGAATTAATGCAATGCATAATACTCCCCTCATACTGAGTCACGGTCAGTTTCCGTCAACATAGGCCCCAACACGGGTCTGGTGCATACCACAGTGCAGCTCCACGTTCCGGCCCCGGTTCTGCCACTCCTTGGCACGTACGGGCCGCGATACGAGCTGGAACAGAGGCTCGTACTGCAAGAAGGGGAGAGGCCGAGAGCGTCTCTCTCCGAACCTGCCCCCGCCCCAGGCGCCAACACACATTTCCTGGGGGGGTGTGACCTCGCTCTCCTCTTCGCCTCTCTCAACTTAGGCCTCTGATGTGACTTGGTTGATTCCGGGCCGATGACGATAACGAAGATCTCGGGGCTGTAACAGGGCCCACACCATCGCCGAGACTCCCTTGAGGCTCGGGTGTGCACGGTCACAGGGCAATCCTCACGAAGCTCTCAGACCGTACGAAGCACACGCACACAGCGTCGCTGAGACTCACTTAAGTTCTGGGTGCACACGATCACAGGGCAATCCTCACGAAGGTCTCAGGCTGCACGAAGCACACGCACACAGCGTCGCTGAGACTCACTTGGACTCTGGGTGCCCACGATCACAGGGCAATCCTCACGAAGGTCTCAGGCTGCACAAAGCACACACACACACAGCATCGCTGAGATTCACTTGGACTCCTGGTGCACACGATCACAGGTCAATCCTCACGAAGGTCTCAGGCTGCACGAAGCACAAGCTCACAGCGTCGCTGAGATTCACTGGAACTCCTGGCGCCCCCGATCACAGGGCAATTCTCGAAGGTCTCAGACTGCACAAAGCACATGCACACAGCGTCGCTGAGACACTTGAACTTCTGGTGCCTACGATCACAGGGCAATTCTTCCGAGGGTCTCAAGCTGCAAAAAGTACACACACAGAGGGACGCTGAGACACTCGAACTTCTGGTGTGCACGGTCACAGGGCAATCCTCACGAAGGTCTCAGGCTGCACAAAGCACACGCACACAGTGTCGCTGAGACTCACTTGGACTCTGAGTGCCCACAATCACAGGGCAATCCACATGAAGGTCTCAGGCTGTGAAAAGCACACACACACAGCGTCGCTGAGATTCACTTGGACTCCAGGTGCCCACTATCACAGGGCACGGCTTTCGAAGGTCTCAGGCTGCACAAAGCCCACGCACACAGCGTCGCTGAGATACTTCTGGAAACTTTTGTGTTCCTGAGTTTCCACAACAGGGAGCCAGCTCACCTCTGGCCCTTGGGGTTAAGTTACTTCAGGACACAGCACAGCAAAGTCCTTTCAAGCAAGGGGACACAGCACACAGCAAAGTCCCTTTAGCCTCTCCTTGGTTAAAGCAGCAAACTGCAGGCCAGCCCCAGAACACACAGCAAGGGTCAGTCCTTTCCTTCAGTCAATTCAGCTATTTCTTCTTGACCACAAAGTAATTTCAGTCCTTTACATTCTTGAACAGGTCCACTCCTGTTCAGTCTTGCTCAGTTCCATTCCAATGTTCAGGGGTTTCAGCTCTCATTGTTATACCCCTAAATGTCTTTGATGTCTTTGTGTTTAGGGGGGCACTGACCCCTATCTAAACCAGTTCTGGGTGTCTCCCTGCCAGTGACACCTTATTCCTTTGATAGTGGTGGTCTGGACCCTTAATCACTCAGCAGGAGATGGAGCCATTGTTTTATGGCGGCAGCCCTGGCCTCTTCACCTCCAGGGGCTGCTCCTCCCCCCTACACTCCAGATGCAGGTCAGCCTGTTGCTGTCTCACCTCCTCCCCTGGGTCAAGACATTCCAGACCCTATCACTTACAGATCCAAAGAGTCAATCCACAACCAGGCAGAGACACACAGAAATGTCAGAGCACAAAAACCCAGCCACTTTTAAAAGAGTGGTTTCTAATCACACAATGCAAAAACCACCTTCACTAAAAGATGAGTTATTGAATTGTGAGTTCAGACATACTAAAATTCACCTCTCCATCTTAAGCCTTTTGGAAGATAGCCTGGAAACATATTACACAGCCTCCCATTCTGTCCTATGGGCAAGATGGCCTTTCAATAGTGAAAAACAAAATGGAAAGTATTTCACTGTCAGGACATGGTATACACCTCAGTACCTGTCCTACCTTTCACATACACTGCACCCTCCCAGGGGGTACTTTGGGCCTACCATAGGGGTGTCTGATACACTTAGAAAGGGAAGGGTAAGGCCTGGCAAGTGGGTGCACTTGTCAGGACAACATGGCAGTTTAACAAACTGCGCGCAGGCACTGCAGTGGCAGGCCTATGTTCTCTCTTTAGGGCTACTTGTGTGGGTGGCACAATTAGTGCTGCAGGCCCACTGGTAGCATTTGTATTACCAGCCCTGGCACACATAGTGCACTTTACTAGCATGGCAAACATACCAATCATGGACAACCAATTACCATTACACTTTGTACAGGGAGCACTTGCGCTTCGACACTGATCAGCAGTGGCAAAGTGCCCAAAGAATCTAAGCTGGCAACACCATGTCAGAAAAAAGGTCTAGAGGGAAAGCAAAAAGTTTAAGGAACTTTAGCCAAAAAGGGACAAGTCCAACAGCAGCACTGTGATTGGTCTGAGCGCTGTGGTTGGGCACTCAGAGAGGGACCGGGAGCCTGGGCATGTTCTCCGCCCAGGCTGTACATTACAGCCGCCCCTGGACCTCGTTATGCTGTACAGTCTATCTCCCGGAGCCGGGGGCCCAGGTTTATTCTGTGGGGTTTCTGAGAAACATTCCCTTCCAGCAAGGCACAGCCACGTGGAAGAGTGTTGGCGGTCACACACCCATCATGCGCGTGATTCTAAAAGCATCAGATCTTCAGACAGGATACAGCAAAGCTGGGACTCCTCTGAACGCCGAGTGTCCGGTTGAAATCACTTCTGCTTTCAGAAGGCTGCAGCATAATCGTGAGTTAGAATCTACATTTAAAAACAAATGCATTCATGGCAAAGAAGGAATTGTTCCTTCCACGTTGGAAATGAATCAGATATATTGGGTATTTCCAGCTGTAAATAAAAGCACTTCAACAATCTATGCAGGAAGGACATTGATGATATCTGGGCAAAACTCTCACCTCTTTAAATCCTGAATAAGTCAAACAGTTGTCAAAAGTTTCATGCGGGGCATTTCACACGGAGCTTTACTGTGGCTCTGCTTGAGCCGGAAACACTTTGTTTCACTGAAATCTATGGTTTATCCAGAAGTCGGTGCATTATGGGGCACGTACATCAAACCCACAATTATGCAGAAACCTCCCTTGCTCTGTTCACAGCGACCAGGGCACCAAGAGCTCTCTGCCTCCCTCATTTGTTTGCCACCATGCTAGGGACTTTATACCATGGGGGCCAACACATGAGAAATGTAGATATACTCAATGGCTCTTGGCTTCCGGGCAACATTTACATCAAAGAAATGGCATTGATTGTGGAACAAGTGAAACAGCTCCACGCTTCAAACCTGAGCAATGTAGCCCCCACCCCTCCCTCCTTCTGTCATGCAGCGTCAAGGCGAGGTTCCAAGAGTCTACGAGTGTCTAATGTGCATCTGAGCACCCATAGTGCCAATATCGGCAACAGTTGTCACAAAACACATAAGTACATAAATAAACCACACAACACTGTATTGTAAGTGGAGAAATATTGCTGCAGGTTTATTAGCATAACCAATATGCAAACATGGTGGGTTATCTTACGGGCGATCCCAGGGCAGGCCAGCCCCTATGCCGCCTGGCCGTCTGATAAGCCTAAAGTCACCATGGCAACGCCGAATGGTGTATACCAAATATTGGGAGGGGCCACCCCTCCCATCCGTGGACCCCCAGTCCACTAGCTTCACACGCCCCCGTGAGGGGTGGGCGGAGCATACATGGCAGCCCTCGGTTGCTCAGAACCACAACCGCCTGTCGGCTAACGGGGCGCCGTCGTTCTTCCAGGAGACAATGCTAAAACATCCCTGGGTATCCTGGCTTCGCACCCCGCGGTGCTGCTGCATGATGTACCCCTTAGTATGTGCAGACCCTGGATCGCCCTGTAACTCCTCCTGCAACACAAAGTAACATGTTAGAAAAACCTGACCCCCCCTTTGTACCTCCGGACGCTGGGTAAGCGGAGGGTCGGGCAAGGCGAACGAGAGGGACAAGAGGGCGAGGAAGGGGCGGAGACAGTATAAATACCCCTGTCCCCTTCCAGCCCCCGCCGGAAGTAGCCATCTGCTGGGGTCTCCCCTGGCGGACCCAGGGACTAGACCTCTCACCCCTGTGCCTTCCTGTGGCACTAAGGCGGCCGCCCTGTTAGGGGGGGGCTGCTGCGCAACCCTCCCCGGGCAGCCTTACATAGTGCCAATATCGGCAACAGTTGTCACAAAACACATAAGTACATAAATAAACCACACAACACTGTATTGTAAGTGGAGAAATATTGCTGCAGGTTTATTAGCATAACCAATATGCAAACATGGTGGGTTATCTTACGGGCGATCCCAGGGCAGGCCAGCCCCTATGCCGCCTGCCCGTCTGATAAGCCTAAAGTCACCATGGCAACGCCGAATGGTGTATTCCAAATATTGGGAGGGGCCACCCCTCCCATCCGTGGACCCCCAGTCCACTAGCTTCACACGCCCCCCGTGAGGGGTGGGCGGAGCATACATGGCAGCCCACGGTTGCTCAGACCCACAGCCGCCTGTCGGCTAACGGGGTGCCGTCGTTCTTCCAGGGGACAACGCTAAAACATCCCTGGGTATCCTGGCTTCGCACCCCGCGGTGCTGCTGCATGATGTACCCCTTGGTATGTGCAGACCCTGGATCGCCCTGTAACTCCTCCACAGCCTAGGGAGTGGCCACCGTCACTACCAGGGCCCCACACCAAGGTAGGCCTTTTTACTTACAACCTGCTGATTGCCGGGCTTCTCCCAGGTCCAGCCAAAACAGGTCTTCACCATTACAGGGCCGGAGGCCAGCATGCCCCATCAGGACAGGTGCCCCCCTCCTTTCTAAATTCCCCGTGGATTTTTGACTGAATTGACCTTAAACCTAAAAATTAGGCGATGGTCCAATGTTGCCCTTGCCTGGCTGAAGAGCAATACCTATGACAAGTCACTCCTGCCAGGAAGTGCCGATGCGGGTGGAGTTAACAGTTGACAAGCCCGCTCTACTTCCTCTTTCCTCAGTTATCTGAGTCTCGTACTAGTTGGAGTATGACCATCACCTTCCGACAGTCACCACCCTATGTGAAGCCTTGCCCTCCCAAACCTCTGCCAGCATACCAGGGAGCAGACAGGCCAGCGTGACCCAGGGGGGGAGACCAAAGCATAAATACCTCTCTATGTTGAGTACTGGGAAAGCCAATAGTTCTCCTGCTACTTTGTAGGCCAGATCTGTCTCCCAGGAGTTTCCCCCCAATCATATGGACCAAATCGCCCCCATTGGAAGGCCACTTCCACAACCTGCATAGCTGCCAGCCAGTGCTGGAGGGCGGGAGAAGTTCCCCGGTACCGATACTCACACCAATGGTACCTGTTTCATCTAACTCAATGACGGGCTACTAAGTGAGCAACCAGGCTCCGCCCTTGTATCCAGAGGTCAGACCCAAGCCCCTCCAAGTTCTGCTGCTTCACCTGCCTGTTAACACGAATCCCAGGGCAGACCACCGGCCTATAACATATGCTTGGCCATGCCTGAGCTAAAACACCTCTGAACAGCCTGACAACAGGCTAACCACCAGCATTGCATTCTGAATGTTCCTGACACTGCCAAGAAACATGCGCATAACTAAAGCAACTGGCACCATGCCATAAAAGTATAAATTCAGCCTTCTATGAATGCAAAATGTGCTCTTGTGGCGATCCGTATTAGTGCTCCCTCCAAACCAGCAGCCCTACCCAGGCAACCCGCACCCTCTTGGCACTGGCACACTCCCGCCCCAGCTGCCCTAGAGTGCCTGGTTGTGTGTAGCCACAACCTACGTTTTAATACTGACGTTATATCGGGGTATGATGACACACATCTAACTCTACTGCTGAGTGCCCGTTGCACCATCGCAAGATGCCTTTGCCTGCTCAGTGTCTGGCTGCAAAGTAGGATGACATTGGCAGCCCAGTCCCGGGCGAAAATAGCAGCTTTCCAGTTTCTGGTGCTATAGACGGTACCTGTAGCCTGATGTAACAGAATGCAATTTGCCTTGCTCCTGTTGAGCACGAACCCACAAACAATTGCTCACCAATGTTCAATACCTTCCTGCTACCAATCATTTTCTAGCAGAATGTTGACAAATCTATGTTCTGCAATGGCACTACTTAGCAGCCTGCACCATTCTGCCAGTGCCGAAAGACCTTTGTCATGCTGCCTGGCCTAATCAATCTTGCCCTGCTCTAGAAGCGTCCGCTTCAGCCCTGGCGCAAACAATTCGCCAGTAACCCCAAACTGGCCCTGATGCGAGACAAACCATGCCAAGGCACCCAGGTGAGTGTAATAACTCATAGCAGGTCTAACAGCGTCAACAGGCCTCCTCAGCTTACAATAGGACTGATGGAGTAAGGGTATCCTGTGAGCATAGAGATGACAGCTTCCCAACTGACCAACCGTGGTGGGAACCACTCCTGTATATTCTAGTACAAATGGTCCCAGTTCACCTGTCACTGCCTGATGTACGTGACCTAGGTACATGGTCCCCTTGCATGGCGGCATGTCATTGAGACCAACGTCCAGTCCCCGATAATTACCACTATCTGCCTACGCTACAATATTTCCTGGCGTTCCTTCATGGCCAGATATACCATGCGATGATAGCTCTCCTCCGTCATTTGACCCGACCACACCTAGAAGAACAAACACCGCGAGAGGAAGCGGCCTGTGACCTGCCCCAAGGCTTTACGAAATCCTCCTACCGCATGACGTGGGAGCTCGCCACCAACCTCTGTACAAGCCTGCCAACCCCACAAGTATTTGGACCCCTATTGCTCCAAGAATTGGAAGGGGGGGGAGGAGGGGCAGTCTTGTCTGGAGATGTGTGTAATGGAGGACATGTGTTCTAGAGTACCTATTGTTTGGGTGCAAATATCAGTACCACGAGTACCTGATGTGTTTAATACTAATAACAGTACTAACCACTCAATCAGCACAGGGCTAGTAGCCCCCCGTCTTACAACCGTGTGTGACAAACAGGGAGATTAAAGGAAGGCTAACCCCAGTCAGACCCAGAAAGACCCACCACTTGGCTGTGCCCAAAACCACCATCCCGCATCAAACAGACCCGATGGAAAGACAACAAGAGCCTAACGCGCTACACCCGCGGATGACCCAGGAAATAACCAATCGTATAACAATCGAGTAAATAACAACAGACATCCTTTCGGCATCTGAAGGCCTAGCCATTTCAGAAGTAACCTGGGACCCCAATGACAGGCAACAGTGCCGGCCTCGGCACCTGTGGTGTGTGTGATCAAGGCCCGCTTCCGTGTGAGCCAGGGCCCGCGATGCATACTTTCTTCACGATCGCTGAAGCACACGTAAACCACCCTAGCTGTTCCTTGCCGCTAGGTCATCCTACCCTAAGGAGCCCTAATGAACGACCAGGTAACATTAACACTCACACAACACTAGGCGTAACTCTGCTTAGCCTAGGTGCTGGATGCAAAGTGACACTTCCCCCTGCTCCCGACCATAGTGGTGAAGCGTCCCAGGAGTGCACGGCTAATATAAAAGACCCCGACACAACCGAGGGAGCCCTGCGCAGCTACAAGTGTTTCCCCAGAGTAAAAAACTGGACTGCAGGGCTACCAAGCATGCTCAGGCAGTGGCTATGGCCACCAACACGCCACGAATTTACTAGGTGTTCCAAGGCGAACGAGAGGGACAAGAGGGCGAAGAAGGGGCGGAGACAGTATAAATACCCCTGTCCCCTTCCCGCCGGAAGTAGCCATCTGCTGGGGTCTCCCCTGGCGGACCCAGGGACTGGACCTCTCACCCCTGTGCCTTCCTGTGGTACTAAGGCAGCCGCCCTTTTAGCGGGGTCTGCTGCGCAACCCTCCCCCGGGCAGCCTTACATGAGATGCGTAAAGTATATAGTGTGTGTTGTCTGCCCACCAGAAGTGTGCCGTGTACCTCTGCAAAGAGCTGAACGCCCGAAACCAGGGCAGAAAGAGGTGCGAAAGAAATGTTACGGTCGGTAACAGCGGGAAATCCCAGAGGGACCCCACCACCGGGTCAGAATTTATAAGAATAACTTTTCGGGGAGCCACTCACTGACGCAGGGTACTGAGAAACGAACCCACCTTCTGAACTGGTTCCCAAGAGACCCGACCACAGAAACCCACATCTCACGTAAGACGAGGTAGGAAAAGGAACCTCATGAAATCTCTCCGCACTGACACAGCGCCTTGATTCCCCCCCGAGGCACACACACTGTGTTCCACCTTTGTTTGAAAGAACTGTATTCTGAATATTAGCTGCGCACTCTTGTTTAAATATGCGGCATCTTCATTCAGATTGACTGAAGATGCAAGTGTATTTTATTTTAAAGTTTTTATAACCTGCTCATAAGACCAAGGCATGCAGAGTTTGGTTTTGTGGCTAGGACTGCTCACACCTGTGTGGCTTTAAAGTAACACGTTACAGAGCCTGCCTTTAAAGAAAAAAAATACATTATTAAACTCTCTGCACTGGGCTTTAGTGAAGATGAAAGGCTGATGTAAATACTGAAGGCAGGACTATATTACTAGAAGATGGCAGAGAGGAAATGGTGAGACTGAGTGATACAAGTGACATGGAAGGAAAGACTAAAGCGAAAGGAAGAAAAAAAATATAATTCACAAGCAAAAGGATATACATATTTTGGAAAGGAAAAACATTTGATGGCAGTAACAAAACAACAGAACAGACATCATTAGGAAGACAATAAATTAAATGGAAAACTATACTACAGACAGAGAAAAATAGAGATAACTGAAAAAGACGCATTTGGTTCAGGTAAAGACAGTGACAAAGGACAAAAAGTGAAATCACGTAAAAAAAAACAACAAAGAAAGAGGAGTAATGAAGAGGAAAACACAATGCAAAGAAAGAAGGAATGAAAAGAGAAATTAATATCTAAGACAAAGATAGGGACATTTTGCAAATAAAAAAACAAAGGTAATGAAAAATAAACAAGGAAGAGGATAAACACAGGAAGCACAAAAAAGAAAGAGTAAGAAATGGATGTAAAAGAGAGTTTAAAAAAGAATAAATTAAAAAGAACCAAATCAACTTCTGAGCAGAAATCACTAATGGGAAAAATAAACAAAAACGAGAAGAAAAAGGGAGAAACACGTGAACAAAGGGGAAGGATCAGTTAAAATGTAAACGTTATAAATGAAGGACCTTGAATCGGGAGAATAAAAAAACTGAAAAAGAAAACAAAATGAATAAAATAGAAAGCCATGAAACACAGACAGCGAATGAGCATATAAGGATTAGGCACAATGATAGCTAGAAGCGTGCAAAATAGAGATGATAGGTCATGAGCGGAGAAAAAACAATGGCGAAAGTGAGTTGGCAATAAGGTAAAATCAATTGTGAGGCAAGCATTTTGTTGTGGGTTGTGATACGTTTTCATTGCCTCATCAAGAGAAACTCAAAGACTATGTTGTACTTCACCTTTCCAGAACTCACAGGACACGTCTTCGAAAGTATCAGCATGAGTGACTCAGGATTGTGCTTGAATAACAAGTTGCATCACTTTGCAAGATGCTTGTTTTTCATCTTTTAAAAATAGGTCAGTCAGAGGTGTTCCAAAGGATGTGGTAGAGACAAAGTGAACAGATGAACCAGCCAAGGAACTGAAAATGGGCGTCGAGATCATGCTGAATCATGAAGTTACCTGAGGTTCACAGAGGCGAGGTGAAAAGAGACACGCCAACTTAAGGAAGAAGCAAACGAGGGTGACAGAGGAAAAAAGTGTACAGGAAAATAAAATAAGAAAGAAGCAAAGAACAAAAGAGAGAAGAAGAGAAATAAAGAAAGAAGGAAGAAAGGAAAAGGGAAATAAGAAAGGCAGGTGGAAAGTAAGAAGTGAAGCGCAAAGAAGAGTTAAATTAAGTAATGATGTAGGGACGGAAGCCCTCTCCATTGTGCACCAGGGCCTTTTTTTCGACTTTCTGTCTGAGCTTGTGCTTTCTCTGTCTTCAGTGAGCTTATGTGTGAGCCCACTGGGGAGCCTTCATGTGTTATTGTGCTGTTCATAAGTACTATACCAGGCCCTGCTGGCCGAGGACTACACAGAAGAGGACCTCCGAGTAGCACAGGGTGGCTACTGCCCATATCCCAGACTATGCCAACAGTAGCAATTGGTGCACCCTTAGATCCTAGCAGGGCACAGGTATTTGTATATGTACCTTTACAAGTGAAGTTAAGTAACCCTCTCCAGGAAAAATATGTTCTGTAACTGAGCCCCTCACTTCCCCATAGGGATGTTCTGTGAATTTGAGCTGACATGTGGCCCACTGGCACGCGTGGCATAGGTGGCATTCTCTGTGATCAAATATTGCATCCAGAACAAGATGGTTTTTCGCTGCAAAGGTGAAACCTGGTTTCCCCGTGCCCAGAAAAGCTCGCTGGTTGCCCCTCAAAAACCACACCACTGTTTTACCCTTGCCTGGTGTCTGGCTGCAACATCCATTCAGCTCAGGACTCTTCCTTATGGCCCGACACTAGCCAAGGACTGTCTGACCATCGGCGCCGGGGTGCGTCATATCTCGGTAAAGTGGGCTTTCTCCTGCTTAAGGTGTCTGACTTGTGTGAGATCCAATTTACATCCCTTGGTGATTCAAGCCACGCCCTCTTTGTCCACAAAGGGATGCCTGAGAAGGACCAGGTGTTTGGGCACTGCTGCCTTACCCAAGGCTGGGATGAAGACAGTGTTGGGCTGGCCTGTTGGCCACTCTGGCACTGCCAGGTGGGCCAGCTTGAAAGGACCAGTGTGTGGAGCCTTTATTTTGGTCCCAGGGGTTGTGACAGGACCAACAATAACCATACACTGGTCATTTGAAGCTTGCCCACCTGGGAGCGCGAGAGTGAATAACAGGCCACGCAACACGGGAAGAAGCCTATGGTCCTGGAGACAGGTGCGGTGGACAAAGAGGAAGTTATACTTCCTGGTGTGGACAAGGTGTGGTACCAGGATATCATTGTCAGAATATCATATTGCATCAATATAGTGCCCTTGAGGTTGTGTGCAAAATTACCTCTCCATTGGAACTAATAATAGAAAATCTACTCTCAATAAAATATTATTTTTGTGAAGGATATTAAGCACATGATAACCTGAAATGTAAACATGGAGATGAGCTGGCTATAACCAGGAGGATAAGAAGAAGGGCCAGCGGTCGCGGCTTGCACGGAGAACGTTTCAAGGAAGAGAGCTACCCAGGAATCCGGAGGACATCGCGAGGTTGCTGTCTAGAAGGGAAACTAAGACAACTTCTCAAGAGTGTTGCAGTCCTGGAGGAGAAACCACAGGAGTGCGAACCTGGTGACCCAGCACTGTCCTGTCCCAGTGATTTCTGACTGTGTAGGACATTGTGTCACTCTTTTCCAGTCTGAGCGAGACACAAGGAATTTCTTTTTCAGGTTATATCTATATATCTCTGGGATTTATAGAGCGCTCGGCTACTCGGAGAGTGTCTCGGTGCTGAACAGGCTAGAATTTCAACCCCAGCAGAAGCTAACCTACTGATAGGCAGATTGAAACAGTCAGGTTTTAGGCTACGTCTTAGACTTGGGTCACTCATGGACTTTCACCTACAACCTAGTCTGCTGGCTTAGGAAGGTGGCCCTGATCATGAACCATCTATTTAGCACTTTCAGTTTTAGAGATATCAGACTTCAAAGGCACAAGTGGACCATTTGCTGCTGGGAACCAGTGGGTGTCTCAGCCAGGTCCTAAGAGAATTTGACCAGAACACTGTGCTTTAACTAATACCCTACAAAAAAGAAATAAAGAAAATAAAATATGACAAATTGGCGGTAAGAAAGAAAGGAGGAAATAAAAACTGGAAATTATCAATACAAACATGACAGGAAAATAGGCCGGCAAGTATAGGATACTTCCTACCTACCCAAGAACCACAGCATACTATTTTTCCTATTGTAAGGTGCATTTTCTACAGTTCCCTAACAGCATTCCATGGTTGCAGATCACTAAACAACATACAAATATAAAATACTTTATCATTCACTGTTGAACTTGACCCTTTCTGCAGGGTCATCCCCAAACTTTTTGCTTTCACCCTCCTGTTTTCTGAACCTGTTTTTGTTGGCTTTATGACTCTGCACACTTTACCACTTTTAACCATCAGTGCTAAAGTGCTTGTGCTCTCTCCTTACAACATGGTACAATTGGCTCACACCCAATTGGCATACTTTATTTATTTATATGTCCCTAGTAAATGGCACTACATGTGCCTAGGGCCTGTAAATTAAACGCTACTGATTGTGCCGCCCACTTAACTAGCCCTTTCAACATGTCTCAGGTTGTCTGCCATTGCAGCCTGTGTGCAGTTTTCAACATGGCAAAATAAACCTTTTCAAACACAAGGAGATGATGGACGGAGCGCTGAAACGTTTCAGACACTCACCCCCAGTCACAGATCTGGGTTGAATCCATCATCATTCTTTAGCTCACTCGGCCACCCCAGTTCAGACATAGCTATATGCAAATCAGTCTTGACCCTGTGCCTCATGGGAACAGTCCAGCCCGAACTGCCAAGCCATATCTTCCCTGGACTGGAAACAAGCATCCTGGGACCGGTTACGGGCTAACAGCCCTCATCACCCAGGCTACCTTGAATCCAGTGGCAAAGTGAGAAAATAAACCTATTGGCAGACTCAAATCTTCATTTTTAATACATATGTCACCCCTGCGGTAGGCCCTGGACAGCCCTGAGGGCAGGCTGCAGTGTATTAAAAATGGAACACGGACTTTTATGTTTTACGTGTCGCGGTAGTGACAAACTGTCAAATTTGTTTTTCACTACTGCAAGGCCTGCCTTTCCGATAAGATAACATTGGAGTTACCGCTATTACATTTAATAAGTGATTGTTTCCAAATGGGAGCAGGTAACATGTTTGGTGTCTTTGGAATTGTAATGAAAATACTCTCTCATGCTAAAGTCAGATTTTGAATTACAATTTTTGAAAATGGCGCTTTTAGAAAGTTGAAATGTTCCTGCCTTAGCCATATAGTGCCTGCAGCCTGTCACTAAGTCACATGACTGGGTGTAGTTGGCAGTTGGGCTTTGTGTATTCCCCTAGACAGCCACACACAATTGATAGCTTAGGTGTGCCTGGATCAGCCATAACTGGTAGGATGGGAGGGCAGAGCATGGCACTGCCCTACTTATACTTGAATAGGCTGTGTCCTGCCTCCACACAAAGGGCTGCATAGTAGGTCTGGAGACAGGGCAGGAGCGGCAGGAAACCTGTGTACTTAAAAGGGAAACTTCTAGAACCTTCTCCCACTTCAAA
The DNA here is from genome assembly GCF_964204655.1 of Triturus cristatus. Lineage (NCBI taxonomy): Eukaryota > Metazoa > Chordata > Amphibia > Caudata > Salamandridae > Triturus > Triturus cristatus. Next base: position 107,357,790 of record NC_140579.1, on the reverse strand, counting down.
GGTGGAATCTGATATAAGTGTTGGACCTCAGACATCAACTTTTCAGTGTACTTCTGGACCTGTGGAGACTCTGCCAGGAAGAAGTACTGCTATTCTGCTGAAAGGACTGTCACTCTGCTGGAGTGTGACTTTGCTGGACTACTGGCTTGCTGGACAGCTGCTTTGCTGGATTGCTGCCCTCCTGCCTGAGTCAGAGGGCTTGGACCTGCACCTGAACCCAGGACTCCCAGAGTGACTCCAAGGGCTAGTCTGCTGGCCTCCTGTACAGAGCCACAGTGGCATAACAGGCTCACAACCAACTGAACCAGCACCCAGATTCAGCTGGAGTAAACCTCACACCCCCAACTGGTGCCCCTCAGGTCCTGAACACTTTTTGTGGCCTCAGTGGAGTTGAATTAAAGTTTTTTGGGCTCTTCGTGACCGCTAATGGGCCCTTTGGTGCCAAAACTTTGTCGCTTGCACTGCTGGACAACACAAAGTTCTGTCAACCTGACACTTCACGCTACTGCATCAACAGCTTGCGGGTAGCACCACAGCGAAGCTCTGGGCGCCTGTTCCTGATGACAACAGAACCTTCGCGCTACAGCGATGACCAGCTGCCACGCCAGACCTGCTTTTCGAGCGACATCGACGACCGTCCATGACTCTTCTCTGCTCCTCCCAGCCCTGTCCACTGTGAACAAGACTCTTTGCACCGGACTGAGAAGGTAACTTTTCAGTAGGACTGACTGGGTCCCTGTATGCGACCCGTGCTCCATCACGGTCGGCCTGAACTTATTACTTTCTCCCGGTCTCATACAACCAGAGACCCATGAGTGGTGCTTTGAGCTTTTTGGTGCTATTTTCACTTAAATATGTAAAATAACATATCTCTGGTTCTACTAATTGGATGTTTGTCATTTTGGTCTTGATTTATGAATTACGTTCTGCTCTATTTTTGTAAATAGGTGTGGGATTTTTCTTGTGTGGTGTTCTCACTTTATTACTGTTTGAAGTGCTGCATATATACTTCACACATTACTTTTAAGTTAAGCCCAAGCTACCAGAGGGTTGATGATTGGTTAATTTGGAGTTTGCTTTTGCTTCACCCTACAAAGATTGTGGTTGCTGCTTCAGTAGGGTTTTACTCCCCTCAACCAGTAACCCAACTTCTCACATTCACCAATCCACTTCCCTATGGCGCTTAGTAGACATGACGGTGCATTACATACCAAAAATCCCTAACTGTCTAAAATGTAATCTATGCTACTCAAAGGAGAAACTCTGATTCCAATGTTCAGGTGGCATGGTATTTCTGGAAGGCTGTCTGCCTTCTAAATGCAAAAAGCATGAGATAATTATGTTCAAAACTAAAGCTAAGTGTGGTCTAGCAACCAAGATTGGATGTGTTATTTTGGCAGAGTTGGGCCGAGTCTGTGGGAAGGGGTTGCTGAGTGACATCAGAAGTATGCTTAATACAGAAAGAGCAATGTATGTCTGGAACAGTCTCAAATCTGAAGTGGGGCCGACAAAAACAGTGGAAAGAGAATGCTGTTATCACACGTTCAAGTTTATGGGTCAAAAATACAAGGTTATCTCAGATTGAAGAGAGAGGCATCCTTACTATAAATTCTTCGATTGCTGCCCTGATGAATGCACTCAACTTCTTTTGCTGAAACCTGTTGACTATTCCTGCAGGAGATGAAATAGGCAAATACCCTCATTGTTGCTTTGAATTCATGTGGAAAGGAAACCAAATAGTTTCTTCCCAACACACTATTTTAGTTGGGATGCATGGGTTCTTGATAATAGAGGATAATAGAATCCATTCCAATGACAAAATGTTAGAGTTCTAGACCTTATTGCGATTCTCTGGTCAGATTATTTTCTGAACCCCGTCATTTCACATCCTAAAACTGTTTGCAATAAAGAGCGTCTGTGGTCCAGACGGCCATTGGAACAATGGAAACAATCCCTTAGCCTATTTTAGACTTAAATCTAACTATAGCTAATGAAAGATTCACTCACTGGATTGAATACTCACTAGAACAACCTATCCCCAAGAAAATTAGCACTAGGCGAGCCAAAGAGAAAACCTCACCATGGTACACCCTTAACCTCCGCAAGCTGAAACAGAATTGTAGAGGAGTGGAAAGGAGCTGGAGGAAAGACAATGGGGAGTTAAGCAGACAGACATATAAAGACTCGATTAAAACCTATCAAGCTGAAATCAAGAGGGCACAAAAACGAGCTTGATTCTTTTATAAAAAATTAAAGATATTTATGATAGGTTCCACTTTCCTTCCTCTACTGTTATTCCCTTATTTGATGATAATTAAGCACCCTACTTTGAGAACACGCTGCAGGAATTCCCCATCATGAATTGAAACAAGCTCATAGAAATCTTATCTCACAGTTAAGTCAGGCTCCCCTATCGACCCAGCTCCCCTGCACTTTTTAGCTAAAGTCGCAGATTTGTTGCTTCCATCCTTGCTCGTTGGTTCCCTTGGGTAGAAACAATGCGTATTGCGGTTAGCCGTAGTTACTTCAGCATAACATATGATACATTTCTGAAAGCCAGAACATTTCTTAAGTAAGTGGGGGAAGGAACAAGAACATAGAAAAAGTGTTTTTCATTAATTTATGTATCAGAATTGATAGCATTCTGGCTTTCAGAAATGTATCATATGTATCATAAGGGAACCATTGTTCTTTATATATCAAATACCCAGGTTCCTAGGGACACAGGGTCACCCCATTTTGTTAATATATAATCCATCCTTGCTCGAGCTGATAAATCTCTCTCTCACTACTGGACAAGTCCCTCTGCCATGAAAATGTGCCATAGTCAAAACATTATCAAAAAAGACCAATCTGGGTCCCCCGATGTTAGGCAACTGCCGTCCTATTTCTCTTCTCCACGGATACGTAAAATACTAGAAAAACATGCCAACCTGACTCTGTCAGTGTTTCTAAAAAATTATAAATTACTTCACCTTACCCATACTGGATTCCGCCCTCTTCACGGCATGGAAACAGCCCTTCTGACAGTGGTCGAGGAATCTAAAAAACTTCTGGATCAATGAGGATCGGCTGCCATCATTCTATTCGACTTGAGCTTCACATGTGATATGGTAAATTCTAACATCCTCATAAAAAGACTCGTGAATGGTGGAGTCCCTGGAAGAGCTCTCTAGGTTACAGTCCTTTCTGGAAGATAGGGCTTTCCAGGTCTTTGAAGGAGGCTGCACATCCGACAGCCTGCCGCTAAAATGCGGAGTGCCTCATGGCTCATCTTTGAGTCCAACTTTATTCAATATTTACATGAGGCCACTTGCAGATATTGTTCTACCTTATGTGATCACAATAGTCACTTATGCCGATGACACGCAACTGGTTAGTTGCGCCAAAAGTCACTACAAGGACACTGCAGGTAGTACATAACTGTGAAGCTTGTCTGTTGCGTAACATTCCTAGGACCCAATCGGCCTGTTAAGCTTTGAATACCCTACACTGGCTCCCTGTGGCTGAAAGAATGAAGTTTAAATCTTCATGCATTGCCAACAAAACACCATGGAGTAATGGACCTCTAATCACCCTCTCCTTGATCTCCTTCTGTACTCCTACACGAATCTGGCGCACCGCCAATTTATTCTTGGCCACAGTACCTCGAATTAAAAGGGAAAGGTGTGGAGGCCGTTCCTTCTCCTATAACGTTACCAAGCTTTGGAGTACCCTCCCCCTGTGACTCAGTTTGGCTAAGCAGCTACTCTCCTTCTGAAATAGCTTTAAACCAGTATTACCAATGTCCAATGGGGAAGGGAAGTGAGGGACACCAGTGCTCGGTTCACACTCTAGTGACGTGAGGGTTGGTGCGCATAGTATCGCCATTGGCACCCCTCAGTCCCCCCTCCACAAGAATACATACCCAATAATAACACACACACAGACTGTTTGGTTGGGTAAAAATTGCTGCAGGTTTATTACATACGCCATTATGTAATAGGTGGGTTATCTTACGGGCGATCCAAGGGCAGGCAACCAACTGGGCCCCCTGCCCGCCTGATGAGCCAGGCAGCACTGGGGCGAACCCCGCCTTTGCTGCCGTCCAAGTGATTCTCTTACAGGATCCCGTGACCGTTGGTGACTTCTACTGACGCCCCTTCACGGGGTGGAGCGTCGCATAGCAAATCCCCAGTTGTTCAGGCCCACAACCGCCCGAAGGACTAGCGGGGGCCGACACGGCTTCCAGGACCCTCTCATGAGGCTCCTCGGATTTGGCTCTGGCACCCCCTATGGTGCGTGCGAGGCGAACAAGAGGTCGCCAGCATGGTGAGGGAAGGCTATATAGCCTCCCCCCTCGCCAAAGAAGGCCCGGAAGTGACACCCCGCGTGTCAATTCCGGGCAGGAGAGAGGAGGGTGACACCGGGCGGCGTCCCTGCCCCCTGAAGGGGGGGGGCCCGGGGAGGGGTGACCGGTGCTCAGGCGATACTAGGGCGCAATACTCTCGGGGAACAGCGGGGCGATTCTACATACTCGCATTCGCCTTCCTCCCCACCCAGCCCGTGACTCGGCGGGAACGTTGGCCTCCTGGCTTCTCTGGTCCTTTTTCCTCCTTCAGGCTGGATCCTCGATCGGAACGTAGGTCTCGTGGCGTCTCCCTGTAGCTTTCCTCCGGCTCACCGTGCGCGCCCTCCTGTGTCTTCCGGTTGCCTTTTCTGTCTCTTCCCGGACGACGAGCACGTTCTGGGCAGGGTCTTCGGAAGAGCTATCCCATTTAAAGGGCCCGGGACGAAATACATCTCGTCAGTTTCATGCGGTGCATTCCCTCCCGCTTTCCACTCGTCAATCTGTGAAGAAAGGGAAGGGGGCGTTTCAGGAGGAGCAGTCCACCAACCCCCCTCGAGATCCTGCTCCCCCTGATCCAGAACAAAACCGTGACTGATAAGAACACAAACATTGTACAAAGGGAAATGGAACAACATAGCAGCACGTGCAGGGGTTACATACTACACTGATAAATATACACAGCAACAATTGAATGAAGGAAGAGTCCAAAAGACAGTAGGACACAAGAAAGCATAAATTCCTGAGGTAGCTATGAATGGCAGTTGCCGGGGAAGGGAGAATGGATTAGTCCAAGGTAGAGAAGGCCCATGGCATCTTAGCACTAGTGTTAAGACAACTTGAGTATACAAAGTGTGCATGATATCACTAATACGGGTTACAGAGAGAGAAAGTTAAAGTGGATAGTGGGATATATAAGAAAATATATAAGCATGTATCCGAGTTATATGAAAAGTGTACCTAGACATACAAATCGACAAAGAGGAGTATGATCAGCAGTGTACATAAAAGTACTGAGGAAGTTGAGATGCGAGGATGCACGGTGAGGAGACTAGAGGCGAAGGTACGGACAGCAGTTCTGAAGTCACCTTCTTGGAGGAAAAGTTTAAATTTCTTTGGTAGAGGGAGCTGGTACCAGGCTATCTTGGTTTTCTTGCTGATGTGTTCTTTGAGAGTGAAGTCAGTGTCTATGGTGAATTGAAACAATTTGTCATTACGTGAAACCTGGGGCTTGAATCCATCCAGAGTCATGTTGTTCAGCCAGGTTTGGAACAGTTGATGTTTGTTGTTCCAGGAGTGTCACAGGAATTCTGTTTTGGTGGGATCAAGCTTCACATAGGTTTGGGTGAGGTGCAGGCAGGGCTGGATGCATTGAATGGCCGGAATGGAGTAGATTTCACGTAAAGTTGTGTAGCGTCAAAGTATTGGTGAATTTTGGTGCTGTTATCAGTGAGTAGAGTTTCAAGGGATTTCATTTAGAGGTTAACCATGTCCCTGACAAGATGGAATCCATGTGGTCTCCTCAAGTGATAGGGATCTTCTGGGACCAGGAGTTGGCCCGGAATGAAATGGGCAGAAGGAGAAATAGTGAAGGATATTTTCAGTCAATCCTATTCGACACTTCAGGATGTGGATGATGGTAGGATAATTGACATTGTCAAAACCAGCTGTTCTAGTTTGCTGTAAATACACTGGGTGCATTATTCTACCATTCCGCTTTCACTTACATGCAGAGCAATTCTCCTACTGTAATATTAGACACCTCTACTTCCATCAAAAGCCTCTTTCTTTTGCCCGCTTGCTAGATGAGCTTAGAAAGATGGTTTCTTAAACTGCATTGATGCCCAAGAAAAGCATCACATTCTTCCAAGGTAACCTCTTCATCAATGGCATCGACCGGGATTAGGCTCAAAGAAACATTCCATAAAGACTGATGAATCCTAAATGACTCTGGATGTCCCTCTGCCACATGTTGAAGAAACTCTTCAATAGCAGTGCTTGTTGCTGGTAATGTAAATTGTATCAAGGGAACCGTCCTTTTATGTAGGATTGCCCTTCTCCATGCTGGTCCTGACCAACTCTGCTGTGCTACAAAGATGTGGCATGAGATGCCATATCGCACGAAATCCACCTAATGAACAAGGGATTCACATCTTAGCATTTTTGTACGATGCTGCAATTCCTGTAAGTTCTGAAAAATGACTTTCACTTTCTAATAATGTTCACGCGGATTATAAGGCTAAATTAATTTGTCCTCTAAATCAGGACCATAAGACAAACCAGTATTCCCAGAAGACATCATTGTTAAATTGTTAAAATGATTAAGGTACATCACAAAAGCTCAAAAGGCAAAGCTTTATTCTTAAAAGTGAGTGACTTAATCCTGTCTGAAATGTAGACTTGTGCCCTTCCTCTATAATTAGGGCTAAATTGTAATGTCACTAATCCAAATTGATGAAGATGGTTGCTTTCGCTACCTGAACCCTTCTCAAATAGAAGGCAGGAGATGCAGATGTATTACAGGTATGCCATTTAAACCTTTGTCGTCTATGCACGGACACGGCCACCTCCATTTTTGTTCTTTCCAAAACATAAGAATTCCAAGGCCACTAAGAACCAGATTCACACGGCTAGATATAATGAACTAATTTTTGGAACTTCTAAGTAGATTCATTTGACACCCTCAGGTCTTTTCAATTAATGTATATATTATATTTGTGATATACATTTATCTTGCAATCATCCTGTAGCAAAGTCTTATGAGCAATATGAGTCAGGACAGTCTTCAGATTAAAGTTACTAAACTGTAGTTCCATCTCAGCTCTCCCTTACCTTTGTCCTTTGGAGAAGAATTTTGATTTACTCCAGAGCCCTCACATCTTTACCAATATTCTGAACAATCCTCATGATGTTGTCAAGACTTTACTCACACCAGTACTGTAAATGGTCAGGGCTAGTCCTACAATCTGGCACACTCAGATGTATGCCTATGTTGGCAGAAAGTAAGAGGGAAAAAACTCCTTTCATCCAAGAAATTAAATTACATTACATTTAATCTCAGCTTGATTGCTTTCTCGCCGGGATGCCTGTTTGAACACATAAAAGGGGTCACCGTGCTGAAGGCTGCTATAGGCACGCACATATGTGTTGCAATAGTACATTTCAGCATGCTGTTCCTAAGAAAATAAAATATGTTCCTTGTATATTTTTAAAGTTATGTTTTTGTGTGCCGTCCCTCAACTTCTTTTTAGGTCAAGCCCTGAGCCAGCAGGCAAGCACTGCTCTGGGGCTGATCTATGGTAGTAGAGTACGGGAGAGAAGGCACGCCCACTCCCCCGCCCATCTTTTTTTATTGGCTTGTGTCTTTGTCCTTTCTAAATGCTGCCTTCCAACTGGTTCATAGGCTTGTTAGTCCCTCCTTATGACGGCCATGTTGTTATTTGTATCCTTCCATGGCTACTGGCCCCTTTACTTCAAGTGTTGCATGAGCATTATTTTCTTCCCGTGCCTTCTCCCCCTCCCACTGTCTGTGCCTTCTCTCGCCCCTTCGCACTCCCGTTGTTTGTGCCTTGTCGCCCCCATGACCCACGCCGGCCCTCACTCCCGTTTGCAATGCAATAGGTCTAGCGTAAATGCGAGTCCTATTGCATTGCAGATACTTGTTATCTCATGTCCACATCCCCCACACAAGTACTACGCACGCTCTAGTCGTTCAGAATAGTCCACAATGAATAGAATTTATGGCATAGCCTTCAATTTTATCCTCACTTTCGACGTCTCCGCCCTTCCTCTAACCGCGGTGTAGTCTAGGAGTGTGAGCTTATGTGCGGCCATTTTGTGGCTCTTTGCTGGCGGCTGCATGTTGCCTGCTCTGTTTGCGCCCCATCTCTGCAGTACTCGGCCCTAGGTGTGGACGACATGAGTCAGAAGAAGCAGCTCAAGCCTTGGTGCTGGTATCCATTGTCCGGTGCACGTGGTCGTAGGTGATCATTCTGGGTTGGTTGCGTTGGGGGGCGCAGATTTGGCAGGGACTTTACATGTGTGTGAGGGGCAGCAATGCGGAATGGAGGAACAGTGTTTGATGAGGGAAGGTCTCTTTGTTTTAAGGATAAGAAGGATCGCATCTTTTAACAGACTGCTCAGTGTAAGCTGGGTTTACTTACTGGTAGCAGCGAGTTCGGGAGCTTGGAGTATGATTGTTTAGGGTCTTCGTGATTGCAGGAACATTGTGGGTTTTAAGGAGGCGAGTGCTTAAGGTGTGACCTGGTGAAAGGAGCAGGAACTGTGTAAGAATGCTACGGGTGTTGTAAGTTGTGGTCTCGTGGGTGCTTTGTAGATTGGGAACCTTATGGATGTTGGGATTGGTTTACTGGGTGGAAGGTGTTGCTATCGAGATAGGTTGTTTTACCATATGTTCTCCTAATGCCCTTTCTTTTGCGATTCTCAGGCAACTTAAGCTTATCTGTGAAATACGTGAACTCAACCCATGTTAATATTGTTCAGTTTCTTGGTAATCCAACACTGCTATATTGTCTTCAGGGTACTCTTAGCTACCCCTTGCTGGTGTCAAGAAATCCCCCTACCCAATCCTTGGTGGCTATCTCTGACTATAATTTCACCAACTTCTGGGCAGAACCCTTCCTAGCCTCAGAACCTAGTAATGTCTATATGTTATTGCGCACACAATTTTGTACAGTATGTTCCCGTACCCAGTCCTCCTTGTATGTGCCCAGGCAAATAAAAGGAGAGTATGTGTTCGTTGGATGCAAGGACGGGATTGGGTATATGTGTAAGATGCTAAAGGGTTCTGGAGCAGGCTGCAGGCTTTGTGTGTTTTATGGGCTTCATGGATGCAAGGCAGGAGGAGAAGTCTTCCTGGGTGCAAGAAGTGGGATCAGGTGTAGGGGGATTTCCGTTGTGGGGGGCGAGAGGAGTGCTGCATAGGCAACGGAGGGTATGTTGTGCAGAAGGAGAGTGCTTTTCAGTGCGAGTAGTGCACGTGGTGCTGTTGTACATAGTGCACATAGTTTAGTGATTGTTAAAACGTGGGCACGGAATTCATCTGTGATGGAGATCTTGTGTTGCATTCCCCTTAGTTTCTTTATGCAAGAATGTATTTACTTAAGTATGGCAGTGCACGTCATATAGTTAGTTACATTACATTAGGGACAGTTAAGTCTCCCCATTAAGCCCGTAGTGATGTTGGTGCCATATGGTACCTGCAAGGCCACTTGAATTATGCAACAGGAAAGGAACAAATTATGTTGCAGGATCGACTAAATTATGGATGACAACAAGGCACGTTATGCAGCATAATGCGGTGCCTTTTGTGATGGTATTGCTTCATTAGTTGGTCATTTTTACATGTTAATACTGCTTGGACAAAGGTTTTACATAATTAGTACCAGTTTAACACGTGCATATAGCCATAAGCAACAAAGAGTCCAGTCAACATTTGAGAAGGACCTTCCAACGTGCAGCAACAGTTGCCGCTAAGTAACTTTTGACCTGTTTCAGCTAGAACCTACATTTTCTGCTGAAATCTGCAAATTGTGCAGTAGATGATTTGTTATGTGGCAAAGGAGGCAAACCCAAAATCATGCAGGAAACTGCACTGCCGCAGAATCGTATCGTTAGAGTGGCCCTGGGTACCAGACCTTTCCACCAACATTTGCATTATCGTTGTGGTGCAAACATATATGGGATATTTGTCCCATCTATGACTTTCTGGTATAATTAGGGTTCCCAGGTTTTATGGTATTTTGGTTTTGGTAATTACATCTGTATTTCTGTATATTTATTTTTTTGCTAATGTTATCTGTATTTATCCATATTTAGTTTCGGTTTTGAAAAAAAATGAAGTCAAAGCTAATATATTTCCACATTTATATAACCAACAAAAGTGCAATCATGCTTGAACGCCTGATGGGTTTTAATGATATGACCACCCACGGATGATAAATCAATGCACATATATGAAAACATGAACATTTTAGTATCAAGGTTGTGTATAACTACTAAAACTTCCTTTTTAGGCCGAGCTTTAGTGGCAGCGCGCATGCGCTGCTCGCTCTACGAGGCTTGCAGTAGTAAAATATGAGAGGCAAGCTGCCCTCATTCTCCACCCATATTTTTCATTGGCTCCTGCCTTTGTCCTTCATAAATTCTGTCTTCTGATTGATTATGAGGCTTGTTAGTCCCGCCTTATTATGCCATGTCGTCATTTGTACCCTCCCATGGCTATTGGCCCCTCTACGTCGAGTGTTACACTCTACGGTATGTGTTATTTAGAGCACTATTTTTTCCCGCCCACACTCCCGTTCTCTGTGCCTTCTCGCACCCCCCTCCCCATCTGCCCACACTCCCGCTGTCTGTGTCTTCTCGCCCCCCTGCCTCCCCCGCCCGCACTCCCGTTTGCAATGCAATATGTCTCGCGTAAATGTAAGTCCTATTGCATTGCAAATGCTTGTTGTGTCTACTGTCAGTGATGTTATGAGCGCATTTTCTTTAGTTTGGCTGAAAGCGAGGCTGCTGACATTTGGAAGAAGCCCCTCGCCCAACGTGTCTTTCTTTTATGTCGCCTGCGGCCTGCCCCTGCTGCTGGTGGAGGGAAGGGGGGCTCCAGATTCCAGCGGGAGGGTGGGCTCGCGAATCCAGTATCAGTCAAGGACAGGTGCTATTATTTTTCCTGTCATGTTTGTTGGGGCACCTCTATAGTTTATTTTCCTTACAAAAAGGCAGGAAGGGGAATCTGAAAAAAATACATCTTGCATGTCATCGGCAATTACTTGGCAGCGGTGCCTGCTGACAGTTTAAAGGTAAGTAGTGGTTGAGACCGGCTCTAGCTGAAGCCAGCACACGCAACAGAAATGCGCGGGTAGGGGGTTGGGAGGCTTTAAAGTTCTAAAACCACTAAAAAAACATTTCAAATGAAACAGGTTGCACCAATTAAACAGACATTATTTGTCTAGATTTAAACTGAATTTTAATGGGCATAGCTCTGAACATGTGTGGGCGCTATCTATGCAATTGCAATTATTTTTCAAATTGGGCTCTCACAGATGGAATTTGATGACTACTTTAGGAGCCATTACTGTGACCAGGTTATTTTCTACCTAACAAACAGCATGAAATAAAGGTCGCACCCTCACAAGGAAGGTAACCTGAAAGGTGACTTGGAGAATGAGCATGTTCTGGATTTAAATATATCTCATGCAGGGGCGTGGCCAAGCAGCATGGCCGACAGGACGTGAGCTCCGCCGGCTCCCGCGACCTAGACCCCTAAATCCTGTAGTAACGATCCTGCCAGGGCTCCTGTGCCGATGAATGGAGCGTGTATCGACCCCCTAAGCCTTGGGGATCGCTCCGGTGCGTAGTGGAGCGGGAATCCGGAGGTGCAGCGGTGGAACGGCACCCGCAGGGGCCAGCCCGGTGACGAGATCAAGAGAGGCCGGGGCCTGGGGCCTACTCCGGACCCTGAAGACGGCCGGAACGTGGCACACGTCGGAGCGCCGGAGGTGGGGAGCCCACCGCCTTGACCGGCAGATAGAACTCCTTGAGCCACATCGGGGGCCCGGGACGGGTGCGCTGGGGGCCTCCGGTCGCCAGGCGGACGAGCCGGAGAGTGGCAGAGTGGCTGGCGGATCTGCCCCGGACTACCCCCCTTGGTGAGAGAGACCTCCTGGGGCAGCGTGTGGCGGGGGGTCTCTAGGTCAGGAGCCCCCGCGAGTGCCCGGCGGGGAGGCCGGAGAACGGACCCTGCACTCCCTGCGCTGGGTGCGGAAGACGTGAGGCCGAGGTCTGAGGCCTACTGCTGGACGCCGGGGAGAGCGGGACCGCCCCCAAGCGGAGATCCTGTGGAGACAACGCTGCCGCCTTGTGACCGGGAGCCAGTGAGCGTGGCGGGAGACGGAGCGGAGGGGGCCCGACTGGAGAAAAGGTGAGGACGGTTCCGGCTCTGCATCTGATTGGCGGCGGGGGACCGGACCGGTGGCGCCGTGAGGCCCGGAGGTGCGGAGCAACGAGGGAGGCTGGGCTTGGCCTCACGAGGGGGTCGCTGGAGGTTCTCCTGAGCCGGGCGCACTCCGGATCATCCTGCAGACTTCTGCGACGGCCCCGGGCCTGAACGAGCAGGTGGGGACTGACTGGCGGCACCGGGTCCGCCTCGGAGGAGAGAGATTTGGCCGCTGCTAGACGAGGTACGGCCTTGCTGAGGGCGGCCTACTCCGGATGCTAGGCTTGCCGCCTGGGTGCCGTTGCTGACGCGTGGGCGGCTGCTGGACTGGGGCGGCGACTCCAGGGAGTGGTGGCGGAGGGGGTCGGCGCAGCCCTCGGGGCCCCCAGTCATTACTCCTCGCCTGAGCACTTTCCACGGTCGGGCGATAGTGCTGACGTTGGGCCCCTGCGCCTCGGGACCCCTCGGCGATGACGAGGGGGAAGATGTCGCGATCAACGCAACCGAACACGATCGCGCAATATACCATGCAGAGACTGCCATCCCAGCGGCTTACGCGGCAGACGGGTCTCAGCGGGGGGGAGGACGACCCGGCGGAGCCCTCCCGTGCGGAGTTGTTAAAAGCGATACAGGGGTCCCATTCGGCGCTGGAGCGGCAAATCGAAATGGTCTCCATTGATGTGAATCTACTCAGGACGGACCTCCGCAAGGTGGCGGATAAAGTGGCCGATGCAGAAGGGAACATAGAGCACCTACAGGGAGAGGTGAAGACCCTCACACAGACGGTCGTGCAGCTCAGGGCTACAACAGCTGCCCTGGAACGGAGGGCGGAAGATGCGGAAGGGAGGGCCCGCCGCAGTAACATCAGGGTCGTTGGTGTGCCGGAACGGGCGGAGGAAGGCAACGCGGAACGGTTCCTGGAGCGCTGGATTCGTACGAGTCTGTGCCCGAGGGGGCTGTCGGACGTTTTTGTTATCGAGAGGGCACACAGGGCACTGGTGCCGCCGCCACGACCGGGGGCCCCCCCACGGGCCATCATCGCCAAAATCCTTAATTACCGCGACAGGGACTGTATTCTAAAGGCGGCGCGGGAGGTGGCGAATCTTATGTATGAGAACAGCAGGATCTCCATTTACCCTGACTATACGCAGCAGGTGCAGGAGCAATGAAAGTCATTCCTGGGGGTTAAACAGAAGTTACGGGCGATGAACCTGCAAAACATGCTGCTCTATCCCGCCAAGCTGAAGGTACTGTGTCAGGGGAAGGCTCATTTCTTCGAGACTCCGGTAGAGGCTTGGGAATGGTTGGAAGCTCGGGGAGAGGATGTCCCGTCGGGAGCGGGGAGGAGCCCCCGTGAGGCGTGGGGCATGAGGCCACAGCGGAAACGTCCTAACAGGCGCAGGTATTCAGCGGGGCCGACGGCAGACCGGGATGGGGGTAGAGTGACGGTGGGAGCTGACGGAGCGCTGCAGCTGGGACAGGTGGGAGCAGAGGAGGGGCCGGAGCCTTCCGCAGGACGCCCGGCGGGCCCCGAAGACATTTTGGTCCCGGACACGCTGTTGGCCTCGGGGGGAGAGGTAGTGGCCGCAACCCTGGTGATCCCGGAAACTGTGGGGGTTGAGACTTCGGGTCGGGGGGAACCCTCCTGAAGCGATATGTTGCCTCGGATTGGGGAGTTTAGGAGGGGTTGAGACACCACCCTGGGTTGAGGGGCCAGTACTAGGCGGGGTGGGGGCCGAGACATGGACCCGGGAGGAGGAGGCCGTTCATGTGGAATTTGAGCAATGGGGCGGGAGGGAGTGGGGGGGGGACGGGGTGTTGAGGGGAGATTCGGTCGGGTTGCGCCTGGTATGCATGGTTGGTAATGGGGTCAGAACGGGGGTCGGGGTGGGGGGGAGTGGTGGTTTGAGTGCGGGGGTAGAGTTAAGGTGTGTGAATGGGGTGGCTGTGCACGTCTTGGCACCAGCGGGGTAAGGGCATATGGGCATGTTTAGTTGTTGCTGGCATAGTGCTCGTGGGTGGGGGGAGGGGGGTATTGTTGGGGGGGATGTTGATGGGGAAAGTTGATGACATCAGTTGCATTGCAGGTCAGGTTCCAGAGTGGGGCTACGTTGAGAGGGAGTGGCCGAGGCGGGGTGGAGTGAATACGAGATCATGGGATATAAGTTTTCGAGCTGGAATGTGAGGGGGCTCGGCACGTGCACAAAGCGCTATAGGGTCCTCTCCTTCCTCCGGCGGCACAAGGTCTCGATAGCATGCCTACAGGAGACCCACTTAGTGAACGAAGGGGCGCAGAAGTTGGGGATAAAATGGCGGGGACAACTGTTTCATTCATCCTTCTCTACGTATGCCAGGGGGGTCCTGATCTGGGTGGCGCCGGGGGTGCCGTTCGCCATCCAATATGTGGAGGCGGACGTCGAAGGCCGATACCTGCTCCTTCGGGCATGATTAGATGGCAGGGACATGGTCATTTTGAATTCCTACGCGCCCAATATAGATGACTCCGCATTTTTTGGGGCCTTGCAGGACGTTTTGACTTATGATCTGGGGACCCCGATACGCTGGTGTGGTGATTTCAATTGTGTCCTGGATCCGGTACTGGACAGGGCGCCCCCTCGGGAGGGGACGAAACCGCGAATGACTGACCAACTCAGAAGGGTGATGGCCAACATAGGGGCGGTAGATGTTTGGCGCCAACAGAACCCCACACAGAGGGTGTTCACCTGCTTTTCTCCCACGCACAACACACATAGTCGGTTGGATCGGGTTTTGGTGACGGAGGAGCGGAGGGGTATGTTGGTGGAGGTCACACACCTGGCTCGCTACTTATCGGATCACTCGCCGGTGGCCTGCGTGGTCCAGTGGGGACCTCCGGTGGTCCGTCTTCGGACTTGGAGGCTGCCGGCAGACCTCCTCCGGGACCAGGTGGAGAGGCTGCACGTGGCAGCAGCCATAGGGGACTATGTGGCCCTTAATTGGGGACCAGGAGACCTGGCAGTAGCCACAAAGTGGGAAGCCCTAAAGGCAGTGGTGAGGGGCGCATGTATGGGGCTCACCTATGGGGTCCGGAAACAGCTTCTCCGGGACCTACAAAAGGAGGAGGACCTCCGCCGGCAGATCCAGAGGGTGGTGGACCCCGATGCGGCGCAACAGAGGGAGAAGGGGGAGGCTCGGGCACGGGTGCAGGACACCTTAGACAGGTTGGATAGGTTCACTCTGGGCCAATATAGGCAGCGCCTCCACAGAGAGGGGGATAAGTCGGGACGGCTGCTAGCATGGATCCTGCGGAGAGAGCAGGCGCCCGAGCGCATCGTGGCTCTGCGGGACTCCTCCGGACGTGTGGTATGCTCGGAGCAGGAGCTGCTGGGGGTACTCCAGGCTCACTTGAGGCGGGTGTACGAGGCGGCCCCAGATATTACGGAGGCCCACTATTTGCCATATCTACAAGGGCTGCAGATGTCGACCCTGGCGGACGCGGATCTGGAGGGTTTGGAGCAGGGCTTGTCCTTGGCGGAGGTCCGGGGGGCGCTGGCTCGCCTGCGTGCTAAATCGCCCGGCAGTGATGGTTTTCCATCAGAGTTTTATCACGAGTTCGCAGAGGAACTGGCGCCGCTCCTGTTGCAGGTGTTCCAGGCGGCATTGGAGAGGGGGGAACTCCCACGCACCATGGCCCGGGGTGAAATCTGTATGATTCTCAAACCGGGGGGTGATAAATATGACCCGTCGTCCTACCGCCCGATCACCATGTTGAACACGGACGTAAAAATCCTAACGAAATTGTTGTCCACCAGGCTGGCTCCCCATATGGCACATTTGGTGCATCAGGACCAATGTGGGTTCATCCCAGGGAGGAATACGGCGATGAATCTCCGACGCCTGAACCACATACAGCATGAAATGAGGAATCGGGAAGATCGGACGGTGTTGGTCTCTATTGATCTAGCTAAGGCGTTTGACACCGTGGACTGGGCGTACTTACAGGAGGTCCTTCGGAGGGTGGGCCTTGGTCCCAACTTTCGTCGGTGGACACAGATTTTATACAGCGCCCCTAGGGCACGGGTGCGCCTGGGTGCTGCACGATCGGAGGAGTGGCAGCTGGGAAGGGGCACGAGACAGGGATGCCCCCTCTCGCCGCTACTTTTTGCGCTGGCGATTGAGCCGTTTGCTGTCACGGTTAGGGCGGAAATGGAGCAATGGGGAATCCAGGTGGGGGATACGTGGAATGTGATATCGCTCTACGCAGATGACGCCTTGTTTTACCTGAGGGCACCGACGGAGGCACTTCCGGTCTTGCTGCATCACCTGGACCGGTTCGGGGAGGCGTCGGGCCTGAGAATTAACCGCAGTAAATCTCTTATATTCCCGCTTTCGGGTTTTGATACAACGCCCGGCGAGGACCTGCCGGAGCTGGGGTTGCGCTGGGAACGGGCGAGTTTCCGGTATTTGGGTATTCAGGTGGCCGCCACGGAGGGTTTAGCGCTCGCACGGAACATGGATCGGGTACTGGCCCCACTGCGGCAGTCTGTGACGTTTTGGAACACCCTGCCGCTGTCCCTCATGGGACGCCTATCTGTAGCCAAGATGGTAATGCTGCCACGGACCTTGTACGTCCTGCAGAATATGCTATGCCCTCTCCCTCCTAGGGTTTTCCGGACCCTCAATTCGCTACTGACCTCTTTGCTTTGGGCGGGGGGACGCAGTAGAGTGGCCCTTAGGACGGTCGTGCGCGCCTATGAAGAGGGGGGATTGGAGGCCCCACGTTTCGATTTATATTATTATGCAGCGCAGCTCCTCCCGGCAGCCAGATGGTTTGCAGACGTGGATGTCTGGAGACGCGATTGCTGGCGGGCAGGGCCACGGCGTCGGACCTTCAATTGGCCTTGATGCGGGGGTCGGGGGCGGACGCGGCGCTGCCCTACGTGGTGACACATACGGCACGGGTATGGCAGCAGTTTGTCGAGCGGGTCTTGGGTGCGGCACCCTTTCATAGGGATTTACCCATTTGGATCCTGGCCCCCATGGTGGAACTAGAGCGCCAGGTGTCATACCGGGACTGGAAAGAGGTGGGTTGTGAAGTGTTGGCAGACCTGTACCCCTCGGAGACCTTCCTGTCATTTGAGCAGGCGGAGGATTTTTATGGCCTTCGGGGGAGACGATACCTACATTATCAAGGGCTGCGTGCGGTGGTGCGTTCGGTTTGGCCGCAGTGCCCGGAGATGCCCCCGATGACGCAGACTCTTAATATAATCCTGACGTGCGGCCGGGGCCGTAGACTAATTGCATTGTTATATGCGGCGATGAAGCGGGATTCGGCTCCCCCGGAGCCCCCGGCGTGGGCGGCCTGGGAAGCGGACTTGGGAGAGCCTTTAGAGCAAGAGCAACGTACGCGAATCGGAGCCTTGACGAGGAAAGTGTCCTGTAATGCGCGGTTTAAGCTCACCCATTTTAATTTCATGCATTGCACTTATCTTACCTTCGAAGGCGCTGAGTAGATTTGGTACGGGCAGGGGGGACGACTGCCCTCAGTGCGGCGCAGCAGGGGCGGGGTTTTTACACCTGGCCTGGGACTGCCCGCTGGTGGCGAGGTTTTGGGTAGGAGTGGTGGGCCGCGTTGCGGCCGTTACTGGCCTCCGCCTCCAACGGACACCCCTACACTGCCTGTTAGCCCTGGTTCCCAAACCTAGGAAACGGAGATTGGCTTATAAATTGCTGCAGTTAATGTTGGTTTTGGCGCGGCGTCGGGTCGCGATTACCTGGATGGGTCGGAAGGCCCCTGAGCTCGATACGTGGCTCAGGGATGTGAGGGAATGGTCGCTGGCGGAAGAAACACATATGCAGTGCTCTAGGAGGGACGAGAGGTTGCAGGAGGACCTTCTGGCGTGGCGAGCCCTGTGTATGGAGGGGTTGGCGGAGGAGCGGCAGTCGCCACAGAGTGAGTCGGAGGCGACGAGTGGGGAGCTGTATTCCCCCCTATCTTCGGAGGGGGAGGGGTTGAAGGTGAGGCTGATCCTGTGCGGCACTGAGCAGGGCTGGCCCGGATACTCCCCCATTATAGCCGGGGGCCTGCCTCACTCCCAGGTATTACTTCTGTATATGTTTGATGTTTGGACCTGTATGAACTGCTTATCTCTGATGTCGGGGTGAGGGGGAAGAAATCTGATTGTTTGTCTTAAAATGAAAAATAAAGTTTAAAAAAAATATATATATATATATATATATATATATATATATCTCATGCAGAGACAGCCCTTTTTCAGATTCTGATACAATTCAGGTACTGCTTGGGGCTATTGACATCTCTGATCGTTTCCAGTGTAGAACTGGGTAGAAAAAGTTGTAAAGACCCACAGACCAGTATGAGTGTAATCTCCGGGCCATTCCTTCCCTGGAGTGCCCACTTACTACCACTGGAAGAAGGTGTGCTCACATCAGAATCTTGGTCTAAGAAGTACATTTTTTATGACTGCAAACCCTTTTAAAATGCATACCACAAAATACTACGTTTGTGTGAAACCAAAGTTACAAGCCCTGGTATGATTTGTTTGCCGCAAAATTGAAGCCAGAACGAGATAGTTCACAGTTTTTAGGTCTCGGCTCGAGATTTAATGTTTTGGAGAAGAGGGGCTTGAACCCGCCCCTCTTCTCTCCTCTTCTCCATTGGCTGGCCTCTTAAATGCTGGCCAGCCATTGGAGAAGAGGCTTTGTCTCTCCGAACAGGCCCCGTCCTTTTCGGATTCGGGGGTGTGTTTTTTGCTACCTTTCTAATTATCTCCTCCAGCCAATGGCAAGAGGAGAGAAAAGAAAAACACGCCCCCGAATCCGAAACCGCCGCTGCCTTTCTCCGAGGCATTTCTGCTTCGCCTCGGAGAAAGGCAGCGGCATTTGGACGTTGACCAGTTTCTTTCTATAGTGTATTTCCTTAGATACATGCTACCCCCCCAAAACCCCTCCCGCTATATTTTAAGCCCTGTCTGTTCGAAAAAATGACTTGAATCATTCAAGAGTTACTCCTTTATTTTAAACGGTCTCCCCCTTACCTTCAACCCTCTGCATGCCTGCTGCTCTGTCACAAGCCTGCCCCCTCAATCTCGTTTATTGTATTTTTGTAAATTGCCAACATCTCCTGTCATTGCACACAACCTACCCTCTTTTGAACCATTCTCACGCAGCTTAGCAAACATGACCTCCTCTCGTCCATCTGTTAAGTCCACCATCCGCTTCTAAGAACCCACACGGGCCCCGGAGATTAATGAGGACACGACAGACATCGTGGTCTGCTGTACTTTGTCTGACATTCTGTCTATCCAAGCTCTCAAGATCCGCGGATTTACCATGGCGTACCCTATGCCTAAACCGAAGACACTTCGATTGTCCTTGTATGTTTTTTGATGTTGCAGTTATATATAGCGTGAACTCCACCATAAGGCACTGGAGCGCTTTACATGCAGTAGGTCACATGCGTTTGTTGGCCGAGATTAAGTGATTTGTCCACAATCACAGGATGGTGAGTCGACGCCAGGCTCGAACCTGGTTCTCCAGTTCAAAAGTCGGGAGCTCTGTCCGTTAGCCACGCCCTCTCTCCTAATAGCGCTTCAAGCGTTTATTTTCTTGGGGGGGGGGGGTGCTGGATGATAGGTCACGCAGGATCCACCCTATGATAAACGACTGAGACCAGCAGAGGAACAGCTGATCTCAGACTGGGTGGAGGGGTAATCGTGTGTTTACAGTGCGCGACCTTTGACCCCCTGCATGTGGGCCTGAACTATGGAGTCACGAGCAGGGGATTTGCCGCGCTGGAGCACCGGGTGAAGCCATCTGTCTACACGGGGTGGTGTCAGATGACCTGGATAGAAAGGGTGGGTCTGGGGCAGAGCGGCTTTCTAGGACCCGGGATAGCGCTGTTATCTGGGAAGGCGCTAGTTCTCGGAGCACTGCTGGCACCTGGGGCCCTGGTGGTACCTATGGCTCCTGGGGCACTGCTGGTAGTACCCAGGTCCGTGTCAGTTCCTGGCATTCTTCGCTGTGCTCCGTGGGTGGAGGCCGAAAGGTTACCACGGATCACCCCGCCGAGGCCTACGGAGCTCGGGCGGTAGCCCCCGCAGAGTTGGCTATCTCGCACCCATCAAGGCCGCAGAGGCGGGGCTGGGGGCCGCCCTGCCTCCTCGATAGAATCAAACCAGGAATGCGTCAGAAGAGAGTGGGCAGCCACGCCCCATCCTTCATACAACCACACCCCTCGGAGACAACACACAGTGCTCCAAGTCACACCCCACAGGTGCACTGATTCAAAGGGATTCTGTGGGTCCTGCGGGACCCCGTAGGCACTCGCCTCTGATGTAGCAGTACAAAGCAGGACACCTCTCTGGCTATACACATGCTGGAGCGGAGTTTTCAGTTTGAAAATTCAGTGGCTTTTGAAGCTCTGGCATGTCTATTCGTTGTACTAATTTATTAATAATTAATAATTAATTATTTGTCTTGTGCAAGAGTGTTTATATTAATCAATCCGTTTGTCTTAACAAGAGAGAGAGTTACACGAGGGTACGCATAAACGTGCTGATTAATTATAATGTGCGTGTTTTCATGTTTAAACGTTGCTATGTGCTGTTTATTTTTGAGCACAAAACGCTTTCCGAATTAATGCTTTTCTATGTTGCAAGAGCTAGATAAATACATACACATAAGGGTATTAGTGGGGTTAACACTGTTTAATCACTATGCTGTAGTAACGATTGTTTTTGTCTCTTTAATTAAGATGGTCTATTGAGGCCTATGATGGCCTAGAAAAGATGGCCGATTTGTAAGCCTGGCTGTGATTTATAATATGAAAACTGTGACAAGGGAGACCCCTGCTGGAAATGGTCCTGAAGCTAACTGACCATGGTCCTTGCTTGCTTGTTTGAAAACTTTCCATGAGGACAGCAGCAGTTTTGGGAGATCTCCAAGTGAAATGAAAATGTCCTTGGCAGCCTTGGGAAACAAAGGAGCCTTAGAGAAAAACTCTGAACTGTGGCTCGATTGCCGAGGAGAAGTAGAACTAACAAGATACATTTTTTATTTCTTGGTTCCTGTTCCGTAGTCTTTATTTTGTGAACTTTTCCTGAGCGGAGATTTTCAAATGTAGCGATGTTACATCCTTTCCTTCTCGCTCTGCTCAGCAGGTCCGGCGGACATTACAACTTTTTCTATGTTTCCAATGTATCTTTCCATTGTTTTAGACACTATAAGAAATGTTAGCCTAGAGAGGGTTTTTTGCCACTTGCCATTTTGCCTTTGCCGCGTACCGAATCTGCGTTGCTGAGGATCGATGCTGAAGGGACTTCGTCTTGAGAGACATTTACCGAGAGACTTGTCCTGACCCGTTCTGACATTTAGCTAGAATAGGTAACTATGAGAAAATGATTTACTCTGATTGATTTCCTTTGACTAATTTTAGATAAAGCAATATAATTTTAAACATGGTGTTGGATATTCTTTCTTGTCAATTATTGGGTTTACATTTTTGATCATTGCTGTATATGTTGTATAGATTATGTTTAAGGACAGTCACAAAAACCAGGTCTTATCGACCTCGATATAGATGCAGGGTGATTAGGAGTTTTCTTTCCACAGGTTTATTGCTGGTAGAGTATTTGAGCGTATGTTAGTGTAGTGAAATGGGCCCTTGCGTATGATGTATGCATGTGCGTGTAACTGTGAGATTACTCTATCCGTGGTAGTGGGAATATTATACACACCCTGATCTCTATCAATTTCCTGGTAGCAGAGTAGGATGGTTTTTGATGATTGTCTTGATCTGATAAGATTGCTTGTACATTAGTTTATTGATTATTGATTATTGGTTCATGTTGGTATATGTACTAATACTATATGTTGGAGTCGTAATGTTGAGTTATATGTAGTGCTTCTGGAACTTGGAAGCTGGTAGCAGTTTCGTAGTAGGGCAGAGGGAAGTATATGCTGCTCTCGGGAAAGACGGAATTGTGAGGAATAACGTGTGACAATTGAAGTTGCGCGTCACATTGTCTGGGTTCGGAATCAGTGACATTGTCGTATGTTACTATTAGAATATATTTCTAGTATATAAGGAGTGTGTATGATAGTGAAGGTTATCTGTGAAACTCTGGTTTTAAGTCCCAGGGATCCGTAAGGATTTCCGTTAAAGCTTATCGCGGGAGGAGTAATAGGTATTCTCTGAGCTTGTTTGAAGAACTGGGCAAAGAAAGCTTGCTTAGTTGATGTATGTTATAATTCTGTAGTGGGACAGATTGTGCGCTGTTCTCGGGAAGCAGGATTCTGTGTGCATGTACTATATTTTCTTGTATGAATGTGCGTGGATGCATATACATTTATTGACTGTAAGACTCTTTGGACAAGTCCTAGAGGAAACGGTTAGGAGATGTATGAAAGTTTGTTGACTCTTGAGAAATAGACACTCTTTACTGTTCTGTGGTTATCGAAGCAGACAATGGAGATGTTTTTATGTTGTAACTAATAGATTTTGTAGAAATTTTGACACGAAGTCTACTGAGAGATTTTGTAAAGGAGGGGTAGACGAGTGACAGAAGACAGGAGACAAGCGACTGCAGCGACTGTTGACGTCAGAAAGACTGCGCTCTGATTGGATAGTGGATCAGAATAGGGTTCGCGCTAGGATTGGTGCGTTAGTGTGAGTCGCGCAAGGATTGGAAGAGCTATTTAGTGACGTAGGCGCTCCAGGATTGGTGCGTTAGTGTGAGTCGCGCTGTTATTGGTTGAAAATTTGTATTGTATATTTATAATACGAGAAAGAGTAGAGAGTTTTGGTAAGCGCTAAAATGTATTACCAAGAAGAGAAAAAGAAGAAAACGTTCTTTGGAAAAATTAAAAAGTGGTTTAACAAGGATAAAGATGTTAAGACAAGAGAGGGTGAGTTGCTTCCTCCAACGAAAACACCTGCATCCTTCATGGCTGCGAAATATGGGTTTCATACCTGTATATGGTTGGAGAATTGGGTTAGGTACACTAAAGAAGATGGTGTTCTAGCATTTCCAGAACATGGTTCATTTAATCTGGCCGTGTTGAGAAATTTACGGGAAAAGATGTTATGTCTAGACCCGAAACCAAGACCTACACAGTTTGAGGCTTTAGTGGAATGGGAAGAAGAAGTTCATGAGCGAGAAAAACAGAGGTCTGGAGGGTACTATAGGTATATGTTTGGGAGGAGACATGATCGTGAGACTCATCATGATCGAATGAAAAGGTGGCGAGATGCTAGTATGTCAGAGGGATTATATCCGATGAGGACAGTTGAAGGAGGAGCAGAAAGGGTTCCTGAGTCAGAAATGAGAAGATATGGAGAATATGAGGATGAGGTCTTGAATGACATGATTTACAAGAGACCACCTCCATATAGACCAGAACCGGATAAGAGTACACCAGTTGTTTCTCCGATAAGAGATACAGTTTGTGTCAGTGAGACAGAAAATGAGACACCTGAGTTAAGAAGTGATCACTACCTTGATGAAAATACCAGACAATTAGCCAGAACCACAACAGAGCTGACTGAGAAAATTAGGGAGTTAACGAAGAATCTGGAAGCTGTTACGGTGCCTGTAACTATAGGTCCGGTTATTCCTGTGTTTGATAAACAGAGGACAGGTGAAAATGGACTGGTGGTTCCATATGTTGGGAATAATTTGACAAATTCAGTTGGTCCTTCAGGAGATTCAAGTAAAAGAACAGAAAGAAGTGACCTGAGACGATCCAGACATGACATATGTAGTGAAATACTGGATGCTAGTGAACCTAGTTGTTCAGGGATGCCGATTTTAGAACCGCAAAAGAGAGTGGTTCCAGTGAGAAAAACTGCTGAAATAACGGTTGATGATTTGAATGATTGGATGAAGGTTCTTCAGAAAAAGGATAAAGACTCACAAGCAATTGATGTGGTTAAGTTACGGGTAGAATTAGAAGAGCTTGTTACAGGAACAGTTCCAACAGAAATTTTGAAGAGTCATCATGATGGTGAGCTAATGTTCATGTGTAAAAACATCACCTGGAGAGCAAGGAATACACATGACAGGCTAAGAGCGATAGCAAATGAACAGGGAGTTGACATTGATAAAGTGAAGGCTTTACAAAAAACCTACAGGATGGATTTTACGGAGAAGGATATAGAAAATGTGAATGCTACTGGTAGAACAGGACAGATTAAGGAAATGGTAGCATTATTGCGAAGATGGGGTGATGTAGAAAAGTGGAAGGATAGGTGGTATAAGAAAAGAGAGGAATCTGAAGATAGAACAACTTATTCAGCATTTCCAGTGAGAGAGAAAGAGAAACCAGTGGATAATTATCCTATGAGAGAAATACCTGGAGGAGGATATGTACATGTTCCATGGACTAGACAGGATATTTTATCATTTACGAATGATTTCCCTCGATTGAGAGAAAAGCCCGTCGAGTGGTATAGGCAGGTAGATAGGTTTGTGAAATTGTCAAAAGTGCTGTGGGTTGACCTGAATAGTCTGTTTGATATAATTGTTCCAGCAGACTTGTGGACTGAGTGTAAAATAGTTGTGAGTTGGCCTACTGAGGAATATCCAAGAGATCCAAGAACAGGGGCACCAGATCCAGAGGTAATGAGAAAATATGATCAGGTGATGGTATACCTGAAGAGTAAAGTACCTGCAAAAGAGACAGACTGGGTTAAAATAGATCGAACACAACAGGAAGCGAAAGAATCAGTTCATGCTTTTTACGAGAGGCTGATACTGGCATTTAAACAATTCAGTGGAGATGAACACCTGGGTGACAAAGATTTGAGTCATTTTGTATACAGATTTGTATATGGCCTTAGACCTGAAATTGGTGAGAGAATTCGTGAGCACACAGTGGATTGGCAGAGTAAGAAAGTAGATGAGATCCTGAGGCATGCAAAATACTTCAGTGATGAAATTGAAGCAAAACAAAGAAAGCTGAAAGAGAAAGCAATGTGGGCACACGTGAAAGTTGCGGAAAAACAGGAAGCACAGTTAGTGGAACAAGCGAATAATCCAGGAAACAATGCAGGGAATAGACCTAGATATGCAGGGAAAGGAAAGGGAAGTCTTGAGGAAGCGAAAAAAAAGTTTCCTTGTCACAACTGTGGCCAATTGGGGCATTGGAGATCGGAATGTCCTAATCCACCATTAGTAAGTAATGAAAATAAACCCTTAAATCAACAGGTGCAGAACGAAGGAAATAATCAACAGCAGCAACAACAGAAAGTTGTGAGACAGCAGAGTCAAGAGCCAAAACCGCCCTTGCCGCAGAATAGAGGGTTACAAAAGTATAATCAGGATTCAGGATTCTACAATGATGAGCAGGTAAACAAACCAAGACGTTCTAACAAAGTACAACAGTACTTGTTAAAGAGTGAGGGGAGTGAGTCTGAGGGTGATTATTGACGGTGCCGAAGAGAGGAGGAAGAGTGCATACTTGGTGCAACTCTAGAAATAGACCAGGCAGGACCATTTGTGGATGGGAAAATAAATGAGGAGAGTGTTACTTTTTTGGTAGACACAGGTGCGACAAGATCAACTGTCAGGTCAACAGATGTTAGAAATTTTCCTCTCTCGGATGAAGCAATCCAAGTAGTTGTTGTAGCCAATACACAAATCAGTACACGTCTTACTGAACCAGTGAGAGTACAGATAGGGAAATTTTCAGATATGCACAGATTTATCGTCTGTGACACGAGTCCAGTGAACTTGTTAGGTAGGGACTTGTTATGCAAAATGAACTGTACAATTTTTTGTACACCGGATGGAATAGCTTTTGAGACACCAGATGAGGATGTTTTGTACCGAGTGACTCTAGAGAATAGAGAAAGTGAGTTAATTGGTGCATTTGCTGTGTTTGATCCGGAGGATTTGCCTCGAGAACTAAGAGACACAGTGAAAAGGGCAGTTTGGGATTTTACTGGAGAGGATGTGGGATTGATGAATAATGTAGATCCAGTGAAAATTGCAGTGAAAGAGGGAATCACATATCCTAACATTCCTCAGTACAAAATGACACCAGAAATAATTGAAGGAATAACTCCTATAATTGAGAAAATGATTCAGCAAGGAGTCCTGAGAGAACTACTGAGTAGTCCGTGTAATTCACCGATAATGGGACTAAAAAAGCCCAATGGGAAATTTAGGATCGTACAGGATTTGAGAAAAGTTAATCAAATTGTGGTGGCATGTTGTCCTATTGTGCCAAATCCATCAGTGATCCTGTATAAAATTCCACATGATGCTGAGTGGTATACAGTGATTGATTTGTGTCATGCGTTCTTTTCAATTCCATTGCATCATGATAGCCAGCCGATTTTTGCATTTAGGTTTGGCCAGCGTATTTTAGCATGGTGTCGTATCCCACAGGGGTATACGGAGAGTCCTTCGATATTCAATCAGTTATTGAAGAAATCGTTGGAAAGTTTGATCATGCCCGAGAGTTCAGTGCTAGTGCAGTATATTGATGACCTACTGGTGGCATCAAAGACACGTGAAGCTTGTGAAGTAGATACCATAGCTTTACTGAATCATCTGGCAGATGGAGGGTTAAAGGTATCTCCAGCCAAATTGCAATTTTGCAGGAAAGAGGTGCATTATCTTGGACACAATATTGAAAAGGGTCTGAGAAAAGTGACTGATGACAGGATCAGAATAATCAGAGAAATGAAAGCTCCAAAAACCCAGAGAGAAGTGAGAATGTTCCTGGGTATGGTGGGTTATTGTCGTCAGTGGATAGTTAATTTTTCGCTGATAGCAAAGCCATTGATTAGACTGACAAAAAGTGAAATGACAGATCCATTGGATCTAGATGCAGAACAAATGGCAGCATTTGAAGAGCTCAAAAATAAAATGTGTGAGGCTCCAGCCTTGGGTATGCCTGACTATGAGAAAGAATTTGAGTTGTACTGCAGTGAGAGGAATGGATGTGCACTTTCAGTGTTAATTCAGAAGCATGGATTACTGAGAAGGCCTATTGCGTACTTCTCATCGACACTTGACCCTGTAGCTGTGGGTTTACCAGGTTGTCTGAAATCTGTGGCAGCAACATGCAGAAGCCTGGAACAGAGTGAGGGAATCATAATGGGATATCCTGTAAGGGTATTCGTACCTCACAATGTGGCAATTCTTTTGACAAGAAGCAGAACTCAGTACATGTCACATAGTCGGTTGACTAAATATGAAAAAGTGATTCTGGGAGCATCAAATGTGACTCTTGAGAGATGTGTAAATGTGAATCCAGCGACACTTTTGCCAGATATTGAAAATGTGGGTGTGAAGATGGAAGATGATCATGATTGTTTGGATGTGCTTGATTACTGTACAAAACCGAGACCAGACATAAGGGATCTACCCTTGGATGAGAGTGATCATGTGTTGTTTGTGGATGGATCATGCCTGAGAAATGATAATGGTGTGCTATGCACAGCATATGCGGTATACAAAGTTTCAGAGGTCATGGAAGCATCACCATTGAAAGGAGTGAAATCTGCGCAAGTTGCTGAATTGGTGGCATTGACAAAAGCTTGCGAAATTGGGAAAGATTTGAGGACAACTGTAATGACTGATAGTCAGTATGGATTTGGAGTGGTGCATGATTTTGGCCAGCTTTGGCTACAAAGAGGTTTCTTGACATCGGGTGGAACTCCGATAAAGAATGCTGAAATGATTGGTAAATTGCTTGAGGCGATACAGCTGCCTAAGGAGTTAGCAGTTGTAAAATGTGCTGCCCATGGACAAGGAGAGGATTTTATAACGGTCGGAAACCGTTATGCCAACGATGTTGCGCAATACTGTGCCAAGACAAATCAGTCCATCAATCGGGACAGAGAGGGGGAAATGTCTTTACTCTCTGTGATGTTTACTAATGTCTTAGAGACATGGGATGAAGTGAAAAAGTTGCAAGATGAGGCAGGTGAGGAAGAGAAAAAAGATTGGATTAAGGCAGGATGTGCTCCAAGAGAAACAGACCATGTTTGGGTCTACAGAGATGGCAGACCAGTAATGCCCAACTCCATCTTGTCGTCAATGGCAAGGATGTATCATGGCCAGGGACATTTGGGGAGGGATGCGATGGTTAGGTCGTTCAAGCAGACCTGGTACAATGCAAAGTTCAGGACAATTGCAGAAAGCATCTGTCAAAGGTGTTTAGTTTGTCAGCAATTTAACACTGGGAAAAAGACAGTGGTGAGTCTGGGGACAATAGGCAGAGAAGGAGGTCCTTTTACAAGAATGCAGATTGATTTCATTGAAATGCCCCAAGTAAACAGACTGAGGTATGTTCTAGTGGTAGTCTGTTTGTTTTCAAGGTGGGTGGAAGCTTACCCGACTAGAAGAAATGATCGATTAACAGTGGCAAAGTTACTGTTAAGGGAGTTGATTCCTAGGTACGGGTTTCCAGTAACAGTTGAGTCTGATAGAGGTGGACACTTTCAAAATGAGCTTATGGGTTTGATTTGTGAAGCATTGAAAATACAGCAGAAGCTACATTGTGCATACCGACCAGAGGCTTCTGGTGTGGTTGAGCAGATTAATGGCACAATCAAGAATAGGATTGGAAAAATGTGCTTAGCCACTGGCATGAAATGGCCAGACGTTTTACCTCTAGTTCTGATGACTATGAGATCTACTCCAGATAGAACTACTGGTTTGAGTCCGCACGAAATAATCATGGGACGTGCAATGCGCCATGCATTCGTGCCTGTCAATAAATTGGTGACAATAACTGATGACATGATTTTGGATTACTGTAAAGGCCTGGCTGACGCAGTTCATTCTGTGTTTCACCAGGTTGGAGAAGAAGCTACCACACTTGAGAAGAAGCAAGCCCATGATCTGAGTCCAGGAGACTGGGTGAGGATTAAGGTACACAGAAGAAGAAATTGCTTGATTCCAAGGTGGGGAAGGCCGAGACAAGTTATTCTGACTACGACGACTGCAGTAAAGTGTGCTGGAGTGAAGCACTGGGTACATGCAAGTCATACTCTGAGAGTTCCAAACCCAAAAGAAGGGACTGGTAAAGAGTATTTTGAAGAGTCAGATTCCAGTGATGATGAAGATACAGAATCAGTGAGGAAAGAAGCAGAAAAAGCTTCGAATGAATCACTGCGAGTATCAGAGAGAAGATCAGATTCTGTAAGAGAGCCTGAAGTTTCAAACAGCAGTGAAGGAAAAAGAAAAGAAAAGAGAAATCACACAGAGACTACTCCTGAATCAGAAGACGAGGAGATTGAAGAACCACTTGAGATTATACTTGAAGAAGCAGGGTCAGAAGAAGATAGAGAGGGACAGATTGCGGAAGACCCCCGAGGAGGTGTAGGGAACATTCATGACGAGCTAGGTGAAGGGACAAGTAGACAGCAAGAAGATTGCGTGTCGGAGACCCGAGGAGGGACAGGAGTAGGGAGGTCTCAAATAGTGGTGAAGAAATCTGTGGAGAAAAAGAAAACTGCTATAAAACGAAAACAGAAGGCACTTGAGACAGAATTGGATGATGAGAATGAACAAACAGAGGGTCGAGTTCTGAGAAAGAGAACTTGGATTGGAGAAAGAAGCAATAAAGAAATAAAGCCAAAGAAGGTGATAAAAGGAGATCGTTGGCCTAACAACAGAGTTAAGAGGCTGAGATACAGAATAATAAGAGCAAACACATCGAAAGCTGAACAAGTGAATGAAGTATCGAGTCAAAGTTCAAAAGCTGAAGGAGAAGAATCAAAGGAATCAAAAGAACCAGTAGAAATAAAAAGAGTAAGAGGACCCAACCAAAAGTACAGATCACCGGAATGGTCTTATGTGGCACTGTCTGAAGAAGGAAAAGAAGAAACAGTGACTCGAGATAATCCGGAAGAGATCTTGAGAGAAGTGGTTAAGGAAGATACTGGTGAAATCCTGAGAGTACTCTTGACTGATATTGGAGAAGAGTCAGATACTGAGGATTTTGATGTTGGAGATCTAATACAATTTGATGTTGAAGAAATTGAAGTGAAGAATGACAAGTATCCAAACTGAATAAAAGAAAGATTCACTTGGATTGAGTGAACGAGAAGATCTTTTGGAGAAACTGGAGGAGAAAAGAGTTTGAAACAATTGTTGAAGAATTTGAAAGTTCCTATTTCAGTAGTGGAGTAGTAGAGGTTAAAGCAAAATAGCAAAATGGCTAACATAGAGAATAATCAGAATAGATGTGCCTTCTTTAAGAGGTGGTGTAGGATGTGCTGCTGCTGTACTGGATTATTAATGCTTCTATGGGGTGTTTTAATTTTGTTAGTTACTTTTAAAGTTGAATTTGAGATGCATACAGAAAATGTGACAAATATAGAGAAGAATTCACAAAAAGTAGTTCCGATTAGAATAAGTAATACTTACATACATAAAGATAGGTCAATTAATAATTTTTCTAGTAATGTTTTTTCAAAATTGTTATATGAATATATAAAAACAATGGAAGTGAGGGATTGCTACGTTTGTATGCAATTACCTGCATCCGTTTCAGAGGGTGTTACTTATCACCATTTACCAGTTACATATGGTATTTCTTGTAGTATTTTAAGTAGTGTTTTTTATTTGTTAGGGAAAGTAGATTATAAGATGTCTAACAGAGATAGTATTTTTGGACATTTGCCAATGAACAAAGAGCTGAATCCAGCTAAAGAAGCTAACACTTTTGGTGAGATTTTTATTGAAGAAAAAGGATTAACATTAGATTACATTTTTAAGAATAATTTAACTTGCAGTCTGAAAGGAGAAGAGAAAGCTTTCCTGGATATGGTAGAGGAAAGGAGATTGAACATGCATGAGAAAGCGGGAAAATATAAAGTGAGTGAGACAATTTGGGACATTGAGATGGGAAAAGAGTTGAAAAATGGGGCTAGTCCAACTTTAGCTCTAGATGCATCGCAAAAGGGTAAACTTTGCATTACGAGAAGGAAATCCCAATATGATACATATTTTGTTGGGACTAGTGAGTGCCATGATACATACTTCATTGCAACAGGTTGGGGTTTCAGAGGTGGAGAAGATACAATTTTTCCAGGAGTGTACTATGTTTGTGGGAACAAGGCTTATTACAAGTTGCCTGACCATTGGTATGGCACGTGTTATGTGGGTCTGGTTTTTCCGAAAAATTTTCATATAGATAAGATAAGAGATGTAGAAGATATTAACTTACTAATGCGTTTTAAGAGAGAAACTTGGTCTGAAATTGTAGGTGACATTTTTGGGGTTTTGATTCCAGCAGTGGGAATTTCTTTAAATGCTTATGGAATTCGGAAACTGTCCACAGTGGTTGATCGCTTATCGACAAATACCGCAGGAGGGTTTCTTTTGGTGAATACGGAATTAAGTGCCGTACGTGCCATGTCTATGCAAAATCGACTTGCCCTTGATATTCTATTGGCCAAGGAGGGTGGAGTCTGTGGAATGCTGAAAGTTCAACATTGTTGCACTTACATTCCAGACGAAAGTAAAGACCTGAAGGTCTATATCAAAAATATTACTGATTTGCATGAAGAATTAGTACCATTTGAAGCTGAGAGTTTATGGACTAAAATAGCTAATAAAATGATAGCTGTTAAGGATTTTATTGCAAAAATAGGTAGTACTATTATAGGTAGAATATTGTTCCCTTTAACTTGTATAATTGTTGCTTTATTGATACTGAGATTAGTGTGTGTGTGTTGTAAAAACAGGGGAGGGAAAAAGAAGTTGGATAGAGAACAAAACAAGAGGTTGAAAAGAGAACCGCAAGAAATTGAATTAGAAGAATTGAGGGAGAGTGTTTATTTCGAGACAAAGAGGGATGATGAAAGAGTGACTGGTGTGTAATGATGTATGAGGAGAAAAAGACATTTCCGATTTCTCCTAAAATGGGACTAAATTTTCACTAATTTTTTTTTTTGGGTTTATTTGGTGATAAAATCACCAAAGGGGGGATTGCTGGAGCGGAGTTTTCAGTTTGAAAATTCAGTGGCTTTTGAAGCTCTGGCATGTCTATTCGTTGTACTAATTTATTAATAATTAATAATTAATTATTTGTCTTGTGCAAGAGTGTTTATATTAATCAATCCGTTTGTCTTAACAAGAGAGAGAGTTACACGAGGGTACGCATAAACGTGCTGATTAATTATAATGTGCGTGTTTTCATGTTTAAACGTTGCTATGTGCTGTTTATTTTTGAGCACAAAACACTTTCCGAATTAATGCTTTTCTATGTTGCAAGAGCTAGATAAATACATACACATAAGGGTATTAGTGGGGTTAACACTGTTTAATCACTATGCTGTAGTAACGATTGTTTTTGTCTCTTTAATTAAGATGGTCTATTGAGGCCTATGATGGCCTAGAAAAGATGGCCGATTTGTAAGCCTGGCTGTGATTTATAATATGAAAACTGTGACGAGGGAGACCCCTGCTGGAAATGGTCCTGAAGCTAACTGACCATGGTCCTTGCTTGCTTGTTTGAAAACTTTCCATGAGGACAGCAGCAGTTTTGGGAGATCTCCAAGTGAAATGAAAATGTCCTTGGCAGCCTTGGGAAACAAAGGAGCCTTAGAGAAAAACTCTGAACTGTGGCTCGATTGCCGAGGAGAAGTAGAACTAACAAGATACATTTTTTATTTCTTGGTTCCTGTTCCGTAGTCTTTATTTTGTGAACTTTTCCTGAGCGGAGATTTTCAAATGTAGCGATGTTACATCCTTTCCTTCTCGCTCTGCTCAGCAGGTCCGGCGGACATTACAACTTTTTCTGTTTCCAATGTATCTTTCCATTGTTTTAGACACTATAAGAAATGTTAGCCTAGAGAGGGTTTTTTGCCACTTGCCATTTTGCCTTTGCCACGTACCGAATCTGCGTTGCTGAGGATCGATGCTGAAGGGACTTCGTCTTGAGAGACATTTACCGAGAGACTTGTCCTGACCCGTTCTGACATTTAGCTAGAATAGGTAACTATGAGAAAATGATTTACTCTGATTGATTTCCTTTGACTAATTTTAGATAAAGCAATATAATTTTAAACATGGTGTTGGATATTCTTTCTTGTCAATTATTGGGTTTACATTTTTGATCATTGCTGTATATGTTGTATAGATTATGTTTAAGGACAGTCACAAAAACCAGGTCTTATCGACCTCGATATAGATGCAGGGTGATTAGGAGTTTTCTTTCCACAGGTTTATTGCTGGTAGAGTATTTGAGCGTATGTTAGTGTAGTGAAATGGGCCCTAGCGTATGATGTATGCATGTGCGTGTAACTGTGAGATTACTCTATCCGTGGTAGTGGGAATATTATACACACCCTGATCTCTATCACACACACCAACCCCTAATCGCTTCAAGAAGGTGCAACATATTAACTGAACGCGCGGTAGAGCCGGACTGGGAAACCAAAAGCAGCCATGGCACAGATGCTCGAGCCAGCCCTCTCCCTTCCTCTCCTCCTTTTATCCCCCTTTCCATCCATTCTCTCGCTCTCCTTCACACTCAGTCCTCCACCCTCACTGCCCATCCCCACCTCCAAGCCCCCTGGGCCTGTTATTGTTGTTAACCTTGAGGTACAGGCAGTGACATAACTAATAAATTGTTTGTAGCTCAAACGGATCAAAAGTTACAAAAAATGTGAAATAGTGCATTATGCTGCAGCCTTTTTATTTTCTGCATAATTTAGTCAACAATGTGGCATAATTTTGTCCTCCATTGTTGCATAATTCCAGTGGCCCCCACGCAGACAGTACATGTTAAAAGTGCGTGTGCACGAAGCGGAGAGACTGTAAAGTTTGCAAACTTCGTTTGGTGTGCCTGCAAATCCTCCCTGGTGCGCTGCTGCAGCTACTACTGCTGAAACCAGGCAATGGAGGTACCAATGAGTGAGGCGGACTGGCCTCAAGGGCGGGGCCGGCTCTAGTGCTGGTGGCACCCTGTGCGACAGTGTTTGTTGGTGCCCCCCAATGACCACCTCCGCCCCCTCGCTCCGGATCTGCAGACCGGCTGCAACTTCGGGATCCACGGCCTGCTCGCCCCGCCAGTCAGGGAACGGCGGGCGCGGCCCTCTTTTTTCTGTGGCCGCTGGTTCCTGTGGTACGTCAGCGCTCTTCCCCGATCCCCAGCACAGATCCTCCTCCGGCCATGCTCCGTGAGACAGCACATGGCGGCCGCAGCAGCCATGAGCACCCCTCCTACACTGCCCCCATGACATAACGACGGAGCCGCCCCACGGGATCAGTCCCCCGACAACTGATGGCAGGGAACATGATGACGCGCACCTTTAGAGGTAAAAGTGAATTCTCTATTTTGTTACTCATGTATGCAATATGTGAACAAGTTAATGTCTGTTGCCTGTGTATGGAGCCTTTAGAAGCATTACGCCGATTTAATATAATCTTTAATATTAATTCGTTAATATTAGTAGATAACGATGTAGAGGTAATATTTCCGCGTTCTTTAGGTCTCGGCTAGAACAAACCGCCGGCAGCATTACCTGCCACACTATTGTTTGTCTTAAAACAGCTTATATTGTGGACTCCGAACAGCATACTGATACATGTGCCGAACCCCAAATGCTGATTTGCTCCCATTCTCATGTCAAGTTGGTGATGATTTGTAAAACAGTTCAGCAGGTTAGTGCACATAAACAAAAATAATGTCATGAGCAATGCCAATAGCTCTAACTTTAACAATGCCGATACCGTTGCATTGTAAATGCTTGTTATTTTAAGTATGTATGAAACGCAGGAAACACATAATGCAGCAAAATCAGGAACAATACTGTTGAAATGCAAGCAGGCAAAGGGCAAGAAAGGGTATATGATAAACAGTCATATGCCTTTTCACCCACATTTCCCTGTTTTCCCCACGGAGTTCAGGCAGTCTGGTCTGGGGTGCTTCTTTTTACAGGTCTCCAGTCCTCTCAGCAGTCATGGCCACCCACCTTCCTTTCCAACTGAAGAGAGAATGCTTCCCATCCGTAGAAAACCCTTTTCACTGGTCTTTAATCCCATTAGCCCGCATTAAGGAGCTACCTGAAACACTAAACAAATCTAGATTGTTCTCTATCTACTTCTAGAAATTATTAGCTGGTCTTCCAAAACTGCCCCCATTGTGATGCTCTATTCTAGACAAAAGAGGCCTAATTTACCTGGCCGGCCGTACTGACATGTACCATGTGTGACGTCACACATATTGTACAAAGTGCTATAAAGCACATCCAAATAAACAGTATGAGATTTCATTCCTGACACCTAAGGGGTCATATCAGTGTGGGCATAGGGAACTGAGGCAGCAAGGCCCATGCTAATCACGCTTGTCTGTGGCTCCCTGGCTCTTGCTAGCCGCCTGCACCGTGCTTTAAATGGACCGGTACTGAGTACTGGCACTTTTTAGGTCGAGCCTAGCGGCAGTGCGCATGCGCTGCTCACTATGCGAGGCATGCAGTAGTCGAGTATGCTGTGGAAACCTCGCCTTCTCTCCGCCCATATTTTTGATTGGCTGGTGTTATTGTCCTTGGTAAATGCTGGCTTCCGATTGATAATGAGGCTTGTTTGTTCCTCCTTGTTACCGCCCTGTCGTCATTTGTTTGTGGCGTTACACGGGCTCCTTCATAAGTCGGTAAGCACAATTTTTTTTTATTTGCAGCACGGTCCGCTTTCACTTTAGCAGCAGTGCTTGTTCATTTATTTAATTTACCGCACGGGCCGAAAAAGGAGCGTTTCTACTCACTAAACTAACAAGCATTTGCAATGCAATAGGTCTCGCATTTACACGAGTTTGAGCTATTGACATTGCAAATACCAATGCCTTTTATTTTTGTTTTTGTTTTAAAAACATAAATAAAAGGCATTGTCATTTACAATGCCAAAGCTTAAACTCGCGTAAATGCGAGACCTATTGCATTGCAAGTGCTTGTTGTTTAACTTTTTGGCATTTAATTAAGGTAATTAACTCATCTGGAATTCAGGGATTTCCTTTTGAGTGAGCTCTAAGCTCAACTAATTTCTCAAGTGAAAAAAAGACTCATGTGGTATACAGCACTTGCTTAGTCTGTGGGTGGTGAGGCGGTTAGGTACCAGAATATCAAGTTTTATATTGTGTCATGCTAGCGTATCATGTACAGAATACAGGACCGGACTGGGAAGCCAAAGCAGTCCTGGCATATTTGTAGGACAAGCGCTCGTGGGCGGGGGATAGAGGGGAAGCAGTACAAGTGTGACGCACTACTGCTTTTTGTTGAGGTCTTGCATGTTTCCCATTCTCCCTCTGCTCCCTGCTGCTCAGCCAGTATGTGAGCTCATCAGAATGTTGAGAGTGTTTAGAGTTGAAGGAGTGTCAGTTGAAGGGATGCTTCTCCTGGTGGGGCCTACCTGTAACCTGAACTAAACCTAATCCAACTAAATCTTTTATAACCTACAAGTATCTATCTTTGATTACAATAACTTTGTTATTGGGAGCCGATATTGCTGCACAGCTACAAAACCGGCCCCCAGTAAGACAAAACGGCCTCCATCACTGCAAAGTTGTCCCCCAAACTTCCGCCCTTCTGGGGAAACGCCCGATGTCCGTTATGGCCAGTCCGGCCTGACAGAATACCACAATTTTCTGAAGGTAAGTACATATAGGTCAGTAGGAGCTTACACATACTTGAACATTGATGATATGCACATCTTTATGGTATGATAATGGGGCATTAAATATGGTGAACCAAATTTGAAAGGAGACATTGAATGTAAAAGAGGTTGGACTTGCAAGAATAAGTGGAGGTGCCAAGGCCTGCTCGGGGTAAAATATCTGCCCAGATGTAAACTGAAGAGGAAGAAGCGTGTGTTAAAAATCTATTGAGCAGTGGAAAGATCGTTGTATTATGTAACCTTTAAATATGAATACTGCATAGTGATGTCTATAATGCATCTGCAAGTTTAATAAAAAACAACTTTAAAAAAAGTAAGGTGAACCTATGCATAACTATGTACACATACCTTCTTGATAATCTAGCTGGAGATATTTTATCCGAAAAACTTATTGTACTTAATATTCTGACATACGAGCATTGTGAGTCTACTTGTGTATGTGTGCGCACACCAAGAGCATGGGAGGTGTGGTGCAGTGGACGTTGGCATTTTTTTTTGCCTAAGCCCGTAGGGTCTCAAGCGCCTTGAGACCCTACGGGTAAGTAGTGCGCTCTATAAATGCCTTGATTGATTGATTGATTGATTAAGTCAGTAAAAAGTCTTGGGCTAGGATTGTGTGCCGTAAATCACAGCACTCATGATAAAAGGAGTCATGCATCAACAGGATAGTCACACAATGTTTACAGATATGTGTATGCAGCACAGCATAGCATCAGTAAAAATTTTGAAAGTGTCCCATGATTCTTTTCCACATGTAGGATCTGTTACAGGGTGAAAATGACAATCTTCCCCAGTGCCAGAGCATCAACTCAGCTCTAAATATATTCTTTTTAACAGGGTAAAATTGCTTGTGCCCACTCACCTTTTCCAATCCTTTAACAGGAAACAAAATGGCTCTTCAATGTTCTTGTGCAAACAGCTCCCCAGAGTTCTTGTCCAGACAGAGCAGTGTCCTTCTGCTCAGGATATTTGATATAAAACACTATCCACCATCTTACCTCACCTCTCCGCACACACATCCCCACTCACCTCAAGGATCCACACTGGCTCTCCATACACAAATACTATTCAAATTCCTCACCCACACTTTCGAGGCACTACATAACTCTGACCCAGCACACCACAACAAACCCCACAGACACATCCGCTCGGCCACACTTCTTCTTGCATATATCCCAAACATCCAGAAAACCACATCCCGTTGTATCTTTCTTTTCCCATGCATGATGGTGTCTTTACATACACTCACACACAGCCTCTGAAGCACCACTGCAGCTTCTCAGTTGTTGGCAACTCTAAGGCAACATTACATTATATTCTGGGATGTGTGGCAACTCCTTTTATCACTAAATTTGGGATTTAGCGGCCAATAAACCACCTCTACAATCATCCACAGCTAAATGTATGCAATTTACCAGGGAAAAATGCCTGATAATTACTGCACCATCAAGAGACTCATTATCATGTTATTATTCAAAAACTAGGCGATAAATAATGCTCTCAATAAATTCCAGTCACTTCAGTGTCGGATCTTATCTGGTGCAATAATGATCACCACCGATACTGGGTTCCTTGTAATGAAAGTGTGTATAAAAGGAGTCTCAGTTAAACTGGGCCACGGATCTTTCAGGAAGGTCTGGGAAAGATATTCTCTCTGATGATGGTATGGACCAGAATATGACTGACAGAATATCAACTGACATAAATATTGTCTTCTATATACCATTCACTAAACTATCGCCACACTGGAGTTACTAATAGAAAATCTGCACCCAATCGGACAATATTATCTCAATCAATTTTTAGGATGCAAGCTTTATATCAGATGATATATCAGTATACAATATTCCTTCCTGGCCACCGAAACCAATTTCTCCAGGGAAAACATGTCAGATGAAGTCGACAAATCTATTTCCTGTAATATCATCATCAGGTGAAAAAATATGTTATCAAACCCCAAAATAGCCAATTGATTGCCCCAATTTTCTCCCCTGTAAGAAAGAGTGGAAAAAGAAGGGTAAAACCACGGTAAAGAACAAACTGTAGATCTGAAAGAGAATTTGAATAGAAAAAGGCAAGATGTGGAATCCAAATCCTGAGGAAAAGAAGGAGTCTAGAAGAAAATAATGCGAGGTCAGATGGATGGAGATACAACAGAAAGTGGTATTGTGAGTCTCTGATCACTGAGAATCCTAGGAATGAGAGACGAGATCCTTGAAGGCCTGTCCAGGATTGATAAAATAATCATAACCTAAATGCCAGCTGGATAGAACCAGACTTTAGAAAAACTTTGAAAGGGTATAGACCTGCTCTGTCAATGATCCTATCTCAAACCACCAAAGGCAAACAATTCTTTTGACCAGAGTTCTTCAATCTGTGGGGCGCGTCCCCCTGGGGGCGAGACACCATCCTAAGAGGGGCGCCCGCTCCAATCTAATCTTACCTTTATTCCCTGCGTCGTCGCAAGTCTTCTTGGAGAACTCCGGTATGGTTGGAGGGTGGAGGGAGGGGAAATCGATGGGGCATGACCTGCCCATGCTTTTGTTATGTTACCCGTCCCAGGAGGGTGTTAATTCACGGAACTGAAATGCTTCAGCTGCAGTGAAAGGCAGGAAGTCTCCTCTGCTAAAACGGAAAGCAAAGGAACAGACAGTCTGTTATATTCTATATTCAATGTTAAGCATGAGTCATCACCTGCTCCCAGCTGAGCGTGTTTATGTGATGTCAGCTCCTGATGTCATAGTTGGAATGTTATAATTCAACTGGAGGAGACTGACTGATGGGGAAGGTGGTTGGCAGTTCAAGAGCTGTGTAGTTATCTACATCAATAAATTCACTTTGATACAACCTGCTCCTGAGTGAATTACTACAGAAAACTGGCGACGATTTGACTACACAGCAGAACCCACAAAAATCTACAATCAATTCAATCAAGCTATCAACTCTATTTTCAACTATCAAGTTCTACTTACTTGCTACCTATCAGGAGGAATCAGCGTGACCTGGACAACGTTAGTCTGGACTTCGTTCATTGCTGCGATCATTGTTGTGGACTGTGCTTGGCTGGGTTGTGCCTGCTTCCACTTCAAGGCTGCGCATCTCTGCTCCTGGATTTGCTGATCAGATGACCCATGGCTTTGTCTCACATGGCTGCGTACTGATGTGATGTCCTGCTCCAA
Source organism: Triturus cristatus (assembly GCF_964204655.1). Lineage (NCBI taxonomy): Eukaryota > Metazoa > Chordata > Amphibia > Caudata > Salamandridae > Triturus > Triturus cristatus. The sequence continues at coordinate 107,317,692 of NC_140579.1, read as the reverse complement.
AAGACATTTTCGAGCCCAGTACTCGTGAGTCAATCCATGTTGTATATGTAATCAGGCGGATTTCGAGTGCGCTGCGTTTCTTTTGGGAGAATCAACTTGTATGAGGATAGAGCCTTTTGGTTCACTCTCTCCGTTTGTTGACGCTGGAATCGTCCTTTTAGGATTTATTTAGCGAATACAAATAGTTAAGTTGTTTTTTTTGCACTGTCCGCGCGCAGTCTGTGCGCTGATGTTTGTATTGAAGTTGCGGGCAGCGCGTCTCGCTCGAGCCGTTCATTCCACTCTACACGGAGGATTTCACACGCGCATGCGCATGCATGCGCATGTGCGCGAAGAACTGGCTCAGATCGGAGCATGAACACAACGGCTTACCAATCTTCCTGAAGCACGTCATCAAGACAATGCTCATTTATTAGCATGAAATTCTAGAGGCCTCTATCCACGGATGTTCTTTTGGTTTCCTTGACAACCTTTGTTTCAAATTTCATCTATTGCCAACCACGATCGTGTTTTGCCGACCAGGACTACATTTGCCAACCACGAGAGCCTTTTTGCCAACCAAGCTTATATTTTGCCAACCACGGCCTGTTTTCTTCAATTCTAGACTCATTACAAGTATATCTCTAATTCCTTTTTGGAATTTCTATGAGTTATTTACAGTGACTAGTGGTCAACTATTGATTATTGGTTATTTAATGTTATTTCATTAATTTTTTTTAAATATTTTTTTTTCTCGTTCTCTTTCAAATATTTTAAAGGGATCTGGCGTATTATGTTATGTTATGTTATGTTACATGAATTTATAGAGCGCACGTATACCCGGGGGTGTCTTGGCGCTGGACATAACAATGATACAAGAATACGTTGGCCCTAATGCTGGAAGAGCCAAGTTTTCAGTTGCTTCCTGAAAATCGTCAGGGAGCTAGCATTTCTGAGGGAGAACGGAAGGGTGTTCCACAATTTAGACGCTCCGTAAAAAAAACTGCATCCACCCCAGTGAGTTTTGAGAATTCTTGGTACAGCGAGTAAACGAGCTCCAGTGGACCGCAGCTGTCTGGTGGGACAGTAACAAGAAAGATGATCCTGCAAGAAACTCGGACCAATACCATGCAAGGCCTTAAAGACGATGCACAGGGCTTTGAAATCAATACGCTGGGGTATAGGAAGCCAGTGGTGATGGCGGTTTCCATTGGAAACGGAGTGATATTTGGGAATATCCAGTATGAGGCGAGCCGCTGCATTCTGGATCATCTGTAATTTATGCAGATGAAACTTCTGTGCGTTCAAGAAAAGGCCATTGCAGTAGTCGAGCCTGGATGAAATAAGGCAGGAGACTACTGTTCTCCTGGTGTGATTGGGGATGTAAGGAAAGATTTTCCTGATTTTCTTGATGAGAAAATGCGATGCCGACACTACCGCGTTTGTGTGATGATGGAAAGTGAGCTTGGCATCCATAAGCACGCCCAGGTTCTTTGCCTTAATCACCGGAGTGGGAGGGGAACCCAGCTCAATGGGCCACCACAGATCATTCCACGGGGGCTGAATGCTCCCGAAAATTAGGACTTCTGTTTTACTAGAGTTGAGCCTCAGGCAGTGTGCTGTCATCCACTTATTGATTGCACTCATGCAATTCCTGAACTGCGGAGCCGGAGACTGTTGGGATTTGGAGGCTGCCACCACAATCTGAGTATCATCAGCATAGGTGGTCAGACTGAAACCAAAATTCCGGATAAGGGGTGCTAGTTCAGAGACATATATGTTAAATAATGTGGGGCTTAGAGAGCTCCCTTGTGGGACACCGCAGGGAAGTGTGTAAGAGTCTGAATTAAAACCATCCCTGGATACGGTGGATGTTCGATCGGCGAGAAAGGAGGCTATAAGTGCGCGTGCTGAGTCTCCTAATCCTAGCTTCTCCAAGCGTCTCTGCAGAAGGCCATGATCCACCGTATCAAATGCCGCAGAAAGGTCGAGGAGCACCAGAGCTGCTGCACCTCCAACATCCATAACTGCCCTAATCTCCTCGGCGGCTTTGATCAATGCCAACTCTGTACTGTGGTCCTTACGGAAGCCAAATTGGGTGTGGTCCAAAAGGCCATTGCCATTGATAAATAGGGACAATTGTTTATTCATTATTTTGTCCACTATCTTTGCTGGCAACGGCAGTCTGGCAATGGGCCGATAGTTGGTGGGGTTAGTCGCATCACGAGTGTTTTTTTTTAATAAAGGTAAAATGGAAGTCTGCTTCCAGCTAGTCGGGAAAACACCAGATGAGAACATCAGGTTATAAATATCGGTGAGTGGGAAACTCACCGACTGTACCAGTTCTTGATAGACCCTTGGGGGGCAGGGGTCTAAAGGTGAACCCGACTTAGCTTGAAGGATAAGGTCTCTCACTGTGTCTATCGAGATTGCCGAGAACACAAATGGTGGAAGCTTGTTAGTGCTTGGGCTGTTTGGGCATAAAACTGGGCTGGGGTCAGAAGCCACCCTAAAAGCATTAAAAATATCTAAAACCTTCGATTTAAAAACCTCGGCCACCTCGTTGCAGAATTCCTGGTTAACCCTCCTGCCTGAGTTAGTGGGTGTCGAGACCTTATTGATCACTGTAAACAGTTCTTTAGAGGAGTTGGCGGCGGACTCGATCTGCGAGGTAAAGTATCTTTTTTTTCAGATATGAGGAGTTTTTTATAATTGGAAAGTGCAGTCTTATACGCTAATTTCTGAGGCTCATCATAGTTTGTCTGACACCGTCTTTCTAAGCGACGACAGTGCTGTTTTTCCAGACGAAGACAGTCGGAGAACCAGGGGGCAGAAGGTTTAGACCTATTAGTTGAGAGCGTTCTTTGAGGAATTGAAGCATTCGCTGCATCCTGTATCCAATTAATATAGCTGTCCACAGCCAGGTCTACCTGGTCATGTATGGAGGGATAAGAGGAATCCAGCAGAGCAATAAAAGATGGTAGGTCTGCTTTATTCCATGCAAGCCCAACAGAGGCAGAGTGTTTACTGACAACCTCCTTGGGTTCACTAGGCATGGGGAGCGTGAGTTTAATTAGGGAGTGGTATGACCAAGTTAAAGGAAGCGTATCCTTGATCATAAGACCCTGAAGCGAGGAGAACACACCATCTAGTGTGTGCCCAGCAGTATGTGTGGGGGAATGCACCAGTTGTGAGAGTCCAAAAGAACCAAAACTGTCCAATAACTCTGCTGTATCTTTGTTCCCTGCATCCTCTAAATAAAAGTTAAAATCTCCAAGGATGATAAAATCCGAATTTAAAATAGCTGATTCCAATAGACTGCCCAAATTAGTTAAAAACATGGTGCGAGGGCCAGGTGGGCGGTAAAGAAGAATTCCCTTGAGCGTTAATTTGGGATGAAGTGTAAGCGAGAAGTGGAGGCCTTCATAAAGGGAGGAGGAGATGGAATAATGAGCTGACGGAAACCGGTCCCTAAAGATAATGGCAACTCCACCCCCACGCTTAGCAGACCTGTCTTCCCTGATCACTTTATATCCCTTGGGTGTGGCCGTAATAAAGTCGGGGTCAGATGCCGCATCGGCCCATGTCTCTGTTATGAATAATATGTCTAAAGCTAGGTCCTCTATCATCTGAGCAATTTCAGTTTTACAGTTTAACAATGTTACACTGAAAATCTACATATAATTGCTGAATCAAAAGGTGGTTTTACCTAACACTCATCAGTTTTACTAGTTTATGCTTATAGAAATTTCAATGAAGGTCAAAATAATATCTTAGATCTCAAGCTTTAACATAACTCTAGCCACTTCATATGTGCATTTTTGGGGTTTCTTTTGTCTTTATACCAACCCGAATACATGTCAAATATGCAATCAATCAATGCACCTCCCGCATTTTTGGAAACTCCAGGTGAACCTCCTGTTAAGTGGGATGTTTGGTTGGATGTTTTTGAAACTTATTCAGGAGCAATTGGCGCACTAAGATACCGCCCAGAAAGAAAAAAATATCTATTACTACATTCTCTTGGGTTCGAGGGTAGGTCAATATTTAAGCATTTACCTGAGTTAGCGGACAATGGTGAAGAGTTAGACGATTATCAAGTGACTGTATCAAAACTCAAGATTCGATTCGACAAACAACCCAGTTTGATTGTGCTAAGGCATACATTTTTCAAGAGAAAGCAAACTGAAAACGAAGATGTTGATGGCTACATCTCCATTCTCAGAAAATTGGCTTCAGTGTGTGTGTTTTACTGAACAACTTATTCGTGACCAGTTTGTATGCCATGGTAAAGATAAACATATTAGGCAGAAATTACTCTCCATGGACAATCCCACACTTGATGAAATTATTAAAGTTGCTAAAAGTATTGAAACCTCCCAAGTTTCACTAAAGGAACTTGAAGATAAACCAGTCGATAAAGTTAATTTTGTTGGGGGTGCAAAGAAAGATAAGAACAAATTTGGTAAAAATACCACTAAGAACTTCTCAAATATCAAATCGGATGTATCTATACCTAACAATGTTTGTCTGCGTTGTGGTAATGCATCTCATGTCAAGGGAGGAAAATGTCCTGCCATAAATTCAATTTGTAATTACTGTAAGAAAATGGGACATTTTGCAACTGACTGCCTCAAAAAGAAATTTCAAAACAAATCTATAGCTTGTGTTGTAGAATCTGCTGATGAATCAGAGGGAGAAATTGTTTCTGTTGTTCATGATGAAGGATCTGTTCATGAAACATCCATACCTCTCACTTCATGCTGTGTTGATCCGGTCGTTGAAATAGTAGTGGGTGATAAGAAACTTAATCTTCTTGTGGATTCTGGTGCCAGAATCACAATCATAACCCAGAAGCTGTTTTATGAAACCTGGGGGGATAGAGAATTATTTCCTCCTTGATTGATCACCGGTTTCTTATGAAGGACGGAAAATTGATCTCTTAGGTTTCATTGAAGATTTGTTATTTTTCAAGGGGAGGAAAATCAAGGGGAAAATTTATGTAGCAGTCAAGGGTTTGAACATTCTAGGGTGGTTTCACCAGGGCCTCTTTGGCATGATATTAAAACCAGGAACTGAAGAGCAAGTCATGTTAGTCACCTGTGAAGGAGTGTGTACTAAGTGGAAAAATGAATTTCCTTCTGTTTTTAGTAACAACCTGGGTAAGATTGCAGGATTCAAACATAAAATTATTGTTAAAGATGGAGCTATCCCTGTCAAGCATAAGCTTAGAGGGGTTCCTTTTAGTATACGAGAAGATCTCAACAAAGAACTTCTATTACTTTGTGATAAAGGAATTATTGAGCCCACAGAGTCCTCTCTCTGGTTGTCACCCCTTGTTGTTGCTCGGAAAAGGGATGGGCAGCTGCGTGTGTGTGTGGACCTCAGGTCTCTCAACAAAGAGATCTGGGTTGATTCCCACCCTTTGCCCAGAATATCTGACCTGTTCACGTGTATCAAAGGTGCTTGTGTGTTCTCAAAATTAGACTTGGCTAGTGCCTATCATCAAATAGAATTGCATCCTGACTCATGTGCTTTAACTGCGTTTGTATCCCCTCTTGGCACGTTTCGGTATCGGAGAATGCCGTTTGGGTTAGCCTCCGCGGCGTCAGTGTTCCAGAGGGTTATGCAAAACATGTTAAGAGGTGTTGAAGGAGTCATTGTCTTTCAAGACGATGTCCTTATTTACACTAAGGATAACGACTCACATGACGCTATCATCAGACATGTTCTTGAAATTTTCAAAAAAAGTGGAGTTGTACTTAAAACTGAAAAGTGTAAGTTTTGCTGTAGCGAGATTGAATATCTTGGACACTTGTTATCTCACGAGGGCATTAAGCCTAGAAAAGGTCTGATTGATGCTATTTTGGAAGCCCCAGTGCCGAAAGATAAGACAGGAGTTAAATCTTTATTAGGTCTTCTGGAATACTACTCTAGATTTATTCCTAATTATGCATCAATAGTCAGACCCATTAGCAATCTACTCAAGTTTTCGAGAAAGTTTTTGTGGTGTGCAGAATGTGATCAGGCATTTAAGGAAGTTAAGGATGTTTTAAAAGAAAGTGATGCTCTTACTCCATTTGATCCTGATCTACCATGCCGTATAACTGTGGATGCTAGTCAGAGAGGTTTGGGTGCCATGCTTACTCAACAGAATGGTAATGTTGAGAATAATGTTGCATTTGCTTCAAGAGTGCTCGGGAGTGCTGAAACACAGTATTCTGTAATTGAGAGGGAACTACTTGCTTGTTTGTGGGCTATAGACAAATATCGACCTTATGTATGGGGAAGATGTTTCAATTTGCTAACTGATCACAAGCCTTTAGTTGCTATATTGTCCGCTGGCCCTAGTAAGTGTTGCACTCCAAGGATTACGAGAATGGTTAGCAAACTTCTTCAATATCAATTTGAGGTTTTTCACATTTCTGGGGGTAAAAATACTAGAGCTGATTTCTTATCTCGTTTTCCTCAGAGCAGTGGACATTGTGAAGGAACCAGTTTTCAAGACTTAAACGATGAAGATAATGAAGATTGTTTTGTGGCCTCACTAGATATTCCAATTCTTGCAGTTGGTTCTGAATCTGATTGGAGGGCAGCATTGTTGGGTGATTGTCTCCTTCAAGGGGTATGCCAGCTTGTTAGAAATGGGTGGCCCAAAGAAAAATCTTTGCCTGCATCTCTACAACCTTTTTGGAAGGTTGAGTCTGAAATTTCAGTAGAAGATGGTTTGTGGATGAGATGTGATAAGCTTATACCACCTCACTCTTTGAGGGTCAACATTATCAAAGAGGCCCATGAGGGACACCTGGGGATCACTCGCACTAAACGACGAGTCGGTCAAGACTTTTGGTGGCCTAGCATGGATGTTGAGATCTCTACAATGGTTGAAAACTGTCCGGTGTGTCAAACATCAGAAAAAACATTGAAAGTGACCACACCACTTTTACACTCTACTGAATGTCCTTTGGGCCCATGGGTTAAAATAGGTATTGACATTATTGGACCTTACGAGATTCTTCCTCTGGGAATGAAATACATTTTAGTAGTGATGGACTATACATCAAAGTGGCCGGAAATCAAAGTAGTCAGGGAGGCTAGTTCTTCAAGTCTTGTCAAGTTTCTCAAGGACATATTTTTGAGGGAAGGGTTTCCACAGTTCCTAGTTTCTGATAATGGGACCCAATTTCTGAGTGAAGAATTTCAATCTTTTCTAACGCTAAGTGGCATTAAACATCTCAAGAGCTCACTTTATCATCCACAAACCAATGGCCTTGTTGAGAGAATGAATAGGGTTGTAGGTGAGTGTGTCAAGTGGGCAGTGAATGGGAGACGTGATGTATATAAGTCTCTCGAGAGTATGTTGTGGTTTTATAGGGCCACACCACATTTATCTACAAAAGTTTCTCCTTTTGAGATACTAAGGCGTAGGAAAGCTAATACAAGTTTCCGACCAGGATAGATGGGTAAATGGGTGGAATCTTTGTTTGATGTTGATGCTCTTATGGAAAAAGTCAAGGTCAATTCTGATATTGCACAGGCAAAAGAGAAAATATGGCTTGATAACAAGAAAAATGTTAAATTTGTTGCTCTTTCTGTGGGTGATTTTGTAAGTATTAAGAGTCCTTTGCACACCAAGAAAGGGTATTGTAAGTTCGGAAATCCTGTCAAGGTCATTCGGATTTACAATAACGCTGCCCAGGTTGAAGGGGGTTGTTGGTGGAATTTGTCTAGACTAATTAAGACAAGATCATGTTCTATATCTAAAGATTCAAGTTCGACAAGTAAAGTATACACCACTTCCAAGCTTTCTGCTGGACAACTTAGAAAGAGTTCTAGAGTCCGTATTATTCCTCACAAGTTTCGTGATTAAGAATTTATTTAGGTTTTATTTATTGTGCTATAAGATGTGTTTTGTTTTGTTGTTAGTTTAGTTATCTAGGAGAAAAGGAGGTATGTTATATTCTATATTCAATGTTAAGCATGAGTAATCACCTGCTCCCAGCTGAGTGTGTTTATGTGATGTCAGCTACTGATGTCATAGTTGGAATGTTATAATTCAACTGGAGGAGACTGACTGATGGTGAAGGTGGTTGGCAGTTCAAGAGCTGTGTAGTTATCTACATCAATAAATTCACTTTGATACAACCTGCTCCTGAGTGAATTACTACACAGTCCTGTTCGTACGCATTCAATATCACAGCAGAGGAGATTCCTTGCCTCCCACTGCAGCTGAAATGATAGTCTGTTTGTTTGCTTTCAGTTTAAGCAGAGGAGAGTCCTGCCTACCACTGCAGCTGAAGCACTTCAGCTCTACGAATTAACCCCCTCCTGGGAGGGTTAGCTCTTCCCAGAAAGGAGACAAAGTTTATTTTAAAATTACACAGGCAGGCGCGCAAAATGCTTGTCTTGACACTAAATATGGATATCAATAAAAAATCATGTATTAATTTGAAATGTGACTTTTCTGTCTTTGTTCCCTTTTATTATCAGTCATGGATTATTCAGGCAGCCCTAGAACACAAGTACAAGTTCTTTCTATTTTTATTTGCTGTTCAAAGTATGCACAGACAAGTACTGACAATACAGCTTTAGGTGACTGCTTATTTTTGTACCGCCTGGGACATCAAAATAATGAGCTGGCAATCCAAATCACAAGACTGGGGGTTTGTTGCAAGATCAGCACATTATTTATTTCCTCCACCCTGATCCCTGGTTACTGCCATAACAGCAATAGTTTAACACATTTGAAACCCTACGCTGCCGTCAATAACATTCTGAGTCACTTAAAGTGTCAGGAAATGCACCTTGAATTCAGACAATTCGCTCCTCATTCTCGCCCTTCACTTTCATGCTCACCCTGCACTCACAGCGATCACAATGCACTTACACTGATCTCAATTCACTCACACCATTCACCCGCTCACCCTGCACTCACAGTGACCAAACTGCACTTATGCCACTCACCATGAACTCACACCGTTCTTCCTCCACTTACCCTGTGGTCACATGAGCCCACCGCTCACTCTGCACTCACAGTGATCACTCTGCACTCACAATGCTCTTGCGCTGTTCACCGTGTACCTCACCCTGCAGTCACACGAGCACACTACTCACCTGCACTCATGTGACACTTCACTCACCTGTCCCCCTCACTGCTCAATCTGCAACCTCACTCAAATAAGCCCACCACTAACCATACATTCATTCGTCCCACTCTGCACTTTCACCCGCACCCAAATTCATATGGTCACCTCACTCACCCTGCAGTTACTCCTCTTACCCTACTCTCACACTGTCACATGGCTCACCATGCACTCATATGAGCACTCCTGCCACCCACACAGTGCAGAGGTTTAATGTGCCTGCTACAAAGAACGTGTACCATGCAGATCACAGAACTGAGTGTGAGTAAACAATGAGTAGCGCTATGAAAAAATGATATGTTTGCCAGAAAGGTGCTATAGAGAGATGAGGTGCATCGTTGGTGAGTGGTAGTGAGGAAATTCATGGAGAAGGAGGAAATGTTGGCGGGGGCGCCAAAAAAGACAGTTGCACTGTTTGCAACTAGTGCTAGGGCCAGCCCTGTCTGGGAGTGTTAGCCCCCACCCGAAGTTCAGGTTTAGTTGCGCCTCTGTACACGAGTATGGGCAGGTCATGCCCCATCAAGGTTTTCGTCCTAAATTACAAAAAGACACATTTACATGCACTGCAATCCAGCCTTCCAGGGGGCCCCTTGATAGAGACAGCTCTGTTTTTGCCCTGATGGCCTGGAATAATTCCTAAACAGATTCTTGTAAATAACGTTTTGTTTCATTTCTTTTTAATGTGATTGATGTAAGGAGTCTATTACTATTTGCAGAGAAATGTGTTTGTTTCATGCAACAACCATAAAAAAGTTTATTTCAGATCCAAGCGGGTCCTCACATATGAGAAATTGGAGGATATCACAGATATTATTCGCTGTAAAATTAGTGGGCTGCCGCTTTGTTACAACAGTGAAAACCCATAACTATCTCTGAATATTAGATGTAAACGCTTTTAGAAAATCGACCATAGTGCCTGTGCACCGTTAGTAGCCTGGCTAAAGAGGGTATGGCAGAGCTGAAAGTAAATCATTTAAACTCAAAGCTGCACTGAACAGGGGCCCCCAAAATAGTTTTGGCCCAGGGCACCCAACATCCTTAACATGTCCCTGCCGCCACAGAGGCTGTCAGACAACATTGCTCTGAAGTAAAATAGACAACATCATTCATTCACTATTAGTTCTATTTTTTTTAAACTTCAGCCCGACGTGTCCTTAACCCCCACTGCATCGGGCAAGCAACTTATCGTATCACTAAGGAATTCTCAATTAGGCGTTCGTTCAACGCCCTCTCAGTGGACTTTCAGCTTTGTCTTCGGGTTCATAACAGGTTGGTGGGCAATGATCCCATTATAATGCTGCCTAAAACGTTTGTTATTGATTTCTAGAGAAGATTGGTTTCTCGTGTACCAGCTCTGAGCAAGGGAGTGCTTGAAAAATCTGACAACACTGTCTCCCTTACAGTCCGTGTCTTGGCTGAAAATGTCTGCAGAATATTCAGCTTTGAGAGAAACTGCTATCAAAACTCTCTTGCCTTTCAGCTCGTCCTATTTATGTGAGATTGGGTTCTCGGCACTTGTGGTATTAAAGACTAAGTACCGTTCAAGACTGGATTTGGAGCACAACCTGAGGATGGCAGAAGCAAAAATCCATCCACAGATTGACCGTCTCTGTGGCGAAAAACAGGCACACCCGTCACATTTATGTTGGTGGTGTTATTATCAATCTATGTCATATGTAAAACAAAGCATCCTAGTACAAACAATTTGCGCACATTTTATCTTGGAAAATTATGTTTTAAGCTGTGTAATAAGCCTCTGTCATTTCACCACACCCACTCACAAACCTGCACTTTACTAAACACTCTTATTGTGTTGAACATTATTTGCTGGATAAGGCCCGGGATATGCGTGTGGCGGTCAATTATTTAGTGTACCAGATTCCAGAAATTTCTGTCAGGCGGTGGGGGGGGGCCCAACATCTAACAAAATTGAGCTGGGGGGCTCAACCTACAAAAGTTTGTAGACCTCTGCTTTAGACAGTTCCGGAACTATAGGAGGCCAAGGGTTGCATGGATCCCACCCACTCCACCTTGGAAGCCCCAAAATGTTATTACAGTATTTTGCATTTACTCCACTTTCGTATTAAAGTTTGTTTCCAGAAAAAGGAAAGTAGGTACATAAAAGGATGGAATCTGGGGGGAAGATGCAGAGGGAAAATGTGTCAATGGAAGTTAGAAAAAGTTATCCGAGAATAATGCACTAGGACATAATACAATTATATAAAATTGTCCACTAGAGATAAGAAAGACACCAAGAATATTTACTAGGCAGCCTAGTCCTAAAGGTGTTCATAAAGGCCAATCTGGCCAATGTAGACCCAGCTGTATGAATACTGCAGCCTCTCTCTCTGAGTATGTTGCTAGTGTCTGTATGCATAGTGACCTCAGCTACCCTCAAGACACTTCCTGGTGCTCACGTGTAAACTTTGATTTTGCAAAGGCTTTACCAACCTCCCCCAGTCTTGGTCCTTCTCCTGCATGACGGTTTTCAGGATTCACAAAGCCACTTTCCTCCCACAGGCAAACAGCTGTCTTCAAAAAGGTTCAGAGTGTTATCCATGTTAATCAGGTCAGGAAACTGGTCCTCTCTGTTCTTGGAAAAATGTCATAAAGGACAAAGATTCAAGTCAGAGGAGCTCCTTCTCTGGCAAACAAGCACGGTGTCCTCTTAGCACAGCAGGCAAGGACATCCTTATTATTTTTACCTTCATGCTAGTTCTGAGATGCCACAGGGTCATCAAAGAGTTTTAAACGGAGGACTAGCATGCCATTGATTGCCGATCCTAATCCTACCCTACCCAACTTTTGCTACATTGCAATAATGCCACTGCTCACTGAGAGCACCTCCTAGAGGCCCGCAGTACCACAGTGTGCATAAGATCCTTTAAATGTACTACTCACACAGTGGTGAGGACAATTGTATGACTAAGGTTGTCCCTTCTGCCGTCTGACTTTACCCACCTCTATTCGACTCCTCTAAGTCCACTCCAGAGGCATTGCAGCACCTTTTACTGCCACTAACCTAAGATGTCCCACTGAGCAATGGATATAGAGAATATGAATACAGTCTCTTCCTGAAAGAAGCCAAGTTGTAAGTGGGGCATTAATTGACAAAAGTTCACTTAGTAGCCCAGGAGGTATTTAGCCCCATTCTCTTCTCCATGGGCACAGTGTCTTGTTGTTGAACCTCTTGGTTCGGTAATGACTTGTTCTATGCATGACACACTAATACCATGTGGTGCAGATTGGCCACAGAAATGACATAATAAATAAAAAGGCTTAGTCAGGACTGTTAGAAGGAGGGAAGTGATGTTAAGTGTTGGAAGCCATTCACTGCAAGTGTGAATCCTATTAATTCACTTATGCAGGCTCAGGCACACAATTTTCCATATCTCATAAACGACAGAAGAAACATAGCAACCCACATGATTGCAGATTTGATCATATCAGGTCAAATCACACTTAGGATCTCATTTATTTTATGGTTTTCAAAAGAATTGTTTGATATATACTTTGGTCCATGAGACATAAGTCCCGTATTAGGGGATTCAATGGTCAGTTAAGCTTTCTATTTTGTAGGAAATTCACTTGAATTGTAGAGAAAAATATCCAGCTCTGCAGCTCTATAGCTGGCCTAGATGCAACTGGCTGGGTGTCCAGCACATGTCTCCTTGTGTTTGCTTTGTGCGCCCTAAGTTGGCAGGGTATGCTCAGACATGGGTAACTTGCTCACTTTCCCACTGGATTCAAGCTATGGTTGATGAGAGCTGTTAGCCCACAACCGGTCCCAGGATGCTTGTTTCCGGCCCAGTGAAGACTGGGCTTGGCAGTTCGGGCTGGACTGTTCCCATGAGGCACAGGGTCAAGACAGATTTGCATGTAGCTGTGTCTGAACTGGGGATGGCAAAGTGAGCTAAAGAACGATGATGGATTCAACCCAGATCTGTGACTGGGGGTGAGTGTCTGAAAAGTTTCAGTGCTCCGTCCATCATCTCCTTGTGTTTGCTTTGTCCAGCACATGTGGCATTGCCCTACAGTGGGCTAGTTAGTAATATTTCATTACTCTGCCGTGTCAGCCTGAGGCCAAGGCAGGCCAGTCCTGCACTACTAGTGTACTCACATCACTTAAGAATAGTACGTGTGGCAAGGCAAGTATAGTGGAACTCAATCAATGGAAAACACTATACGTCCAGAGGTACAAAACTTAAAAACATAACTGAGCTAAATACCAAAAGCAGATTGAATTTCCTTGAGAACACTATACTTGGCAAAGGAAAAAAGTTCAACCACAAGATGATACATGTGTTTGGAGATCTATATAACTGCCTTCTTCTGATGTAGTGGGAGGCATGACTCAGAAGGCATGCTTAATTTAACACAATGCTTCATTTTAAAAGATTATCACATAAGAGGTGTTCCAAAGGATGTGGCAAAGACAAAGGAAGTTACTAAGCAAGTAGAGGAAGAGAAAATTGGTGCAGGCCAAATTCAGCATGCTAAAGGGTGGATACTTAGCAGAGGATCTCAGAGGGTGAGATTAACAACTTTGCCAAAAAAGTCAAAGGAATGAATAAGTAATGAGAATGAAATGCATTTGGTTTGAAATTTTCAGAGTATTTGGTGGGGAATCCATCACCCTTTTTCTGTTAACATGTTGTTTATATTACTATGACTGGTTTCTCATGCTTTTCAGCTGTGCAAAGAGCCATCCAAGGCTGTGGCACCGGGTGAGGCTGCAATCACCGCTGTGTGCTGGTACCCAGGGCGAGAAGCTTGCTAAGATGATTGTGGTGCCAGGCAGTGCTGTAATGCAGAGTAATAACATTGGTGATTTCCTTGTCCTTCAGGGATATGTCCTCAAAGGTTAAGCAGGTTTATTAGTATGTGTATTGGTCTATTTATGTGTATAAGTATGTATTGTGTGCATGTGTGTAAGGGTTTACATACTCTTCTCTCTAATCATCTGAATCCGAAAGAAATGGGTAGGTCTGCACTTGGAAACTTCCAGCTCTACTTGGGTGAAGATTTACTAATTTCAGGAACTCATAAAATATTTCCAAGTTATGCCTGGAAATCTGTGTGGTGTTTACAAATTTCCAGTGTAGCATCCTCCCCAGCCTGGGTACCCGCCAATGACTACTCCACACACAGAGCTTAGGTTTACATGTCTTTATTCGTGTGCATGTAACTGCGAACTCAACATTCTAAACCGACCTTCAATGTATTCCACTCTAACACTTAAGTTACAGTCCTAGGGAGTCCCTCAGGAGCCAAAAAGGGTCCCTTAATTTCTAACTCGCAAGAGGCTACAACCTGGATCAAGATTCACTCTCATGGGGTCACCTCGTGGAAACCTTCCTGTGAGTAAATATGAAGGGAAAAACGGCTTTTGTGATTTGAAAAACTGGTTTTGCCATCCTAAATAAGGCTATTAGCTTGTGTACTGTTCAATTAGAAATACACATAGGTTTGTAAATAGAGCCCTCAATCTCTAGGAAGAGCTGGAGTTCAGAGGAAAAAAAGTGCACTCAATTGTGTATAATACCGCAGGAGGGTGTATGTCACAACATTGAGGTAATAATATCAGCCTGCACATATAACAACTGTGCAGTATCGACAACCACTGTTGTCATCTAGTTCAAGGGCATGCAACAGAAGTCACTTGTGGATGAGGCAGGCATCTAATGCCTCAAACACTGCCTGCACATCCCCCAGACCTGGATGATCAGCATCTGCCTGAAACTAAACCCCAACAACACAGAAAGACAGATTTCCTGTTATTTACCAAGAACAACCAGCAAGAAATAGTACAACCCTGGCATAATGACATGAACTTTGACGGGTCTGAACGCTAGCTTTCACCAAATGCCAACTCACTTGGATTCACCCTTGACACCAGCATCACTCCAAGAAACACATTCAGGAGGGAGGAGATGTGGCCTAGCAGCCATAGCTGTTGAACTAGGGTAACATTCCAAATGTGGCCTTAAATACAGGATTCAAGGAAAATCACTTACATGCCTGGGGCCCTATTACAGATAGTAGCACTTTTTTAGTTTGTGCCATGGTGCACTTGTAAATACAAGCACTGTGCACAAGCAGCTAAAGAGTGCCATATTATGAAGAATGTGCTGCCCTCAGGGCAGCCACAAAGTCATGCTACCCTGGGTGCAGTGCATTCTAGTGAATATGGAGCAGCTGCTTCAAAGCCTCTTCATGTTTCACTGTTCAGGAGGCAACCTGTCTGCACTTTCAAGAGGGATTAGAGATGCCCTTGAAGGTGGGTGTAGTGAGTGACTGCACTCGCCTACTGGGGCTGTCTGGGGGGGTCCATGCACATGTTGGATTAGCTGCTTCCATAGAAGATCAAAAGTCAAAAGATAAGCACCAAACGGAGTGGAAAGTTTAATTTGGCCACTATCCTAAAATTACAACAAAGGTGAAAGGTTGCCCCATGACCTTAATTATAGACAGTAGTGTGTCGATTATTATCATGCCAGTAGAGAAGTTTAACAGCCAGTCTCCTGTGTCACACCTTACCCCGTCAAAAATGAAGGTATACACGTAGGCTGCATCTAAACCGTTACAGAGTCAATGATCATTTACAGCAACCATGAGACACAAAGCGACATCAGTGCAAGCGACGATTCATGTTCTTCAAGGAAGTTCATTGACTGCATGCTTCCTTAGCTTTGCCACTGCTGCTGACATGGGACTGATATCTCTCAACTACAACATCTGTGCTCAGTCTTAAATTGTGAGTCAGTTACCGTCATTGTTTCATGGCCTAGGTAGACTCAAGACAATGAAAGTGCAACTCATGTTAATGAGAACATTCACCCTGTTGCCCAACGGCACCGTAGAGTTGCTTTCCACTTCCAAGCAGCCATTGAGAAAGAACTAGAAACACTGTTGAAGCATGACACCATTGAACGCTCCACTTGTCCCATGCAGTGTGTTTCGCCAATGGTCGTGGTGCCAAAAAAGGACAGTGGAGGTGTAGTGTGTATTTGTGTTGATGTGTGGCAGGCCAACAGAGCAATCGAGAGAGAAAGACATCTTGGTCCCCACACCGCGGACATGATCATGCATCTGAACGGTGCCAAAGTCTTCTCAAATCCTTGACCTGAACAAAGGATACCATCAACTCAAGCTGGAGGAAAACTGTAGGTACAATACTACTTTTTCGACTCATGTTGGTTGCTCAGATTCAAAAGACTGAGTTTTGGGGTCTCTTCAGCAGTTTAGATATTTCAGGATGTTCTCCACTGAATAATTCAACCTCTCACACATGCTTTCGATCACAGTGATGGTATAGTGGGCACATAACCTTTACAACGCAGTCATTACAACGCACTACCTTTACAATGCAGTCATTACATCGCAACATCCTTTACATTGCATGCCATTACAACGCAGCCATTACAACGCATGTCACTACAACACATGCCATTACAACGCATACCATTACAACGCATAATTTTTACCCGTACACTATCCGACACTTTCCCTACTGTTGCACTCACTGGAGTGGGAATAGTAATTTTAACCCCTACACTATCCAACATTTACCCTACTGTTGCACTCACTGGAGTGGGAATAGTCATTTTTACCCCTACACTATCCAACACTTACCCTACTGTTGCACTCACTCGAGTGGGAATAGTAATTTTTACCCCTACACTATCCAACACTTACCCTACTGGTACCCCCAAAAATTATTCGATGTAATGGTATGCGTTGTAATGGTATGCGTTGTAATGGCATGCGTTATAAAAACATGCGTTGTAATGGATGTTGCGATGTAAAAACTGCGTTGTAAAGGCATGCATTGTTAATGTGTGCGTTGTCATGTCATACATTCAGTATAGTGGTATTTGGGACAACACAAAAGGAGCATGACAAAGCCCTTATTCGAGTGTGCCAATTACTTGCTGATGCAGGTCTCATTTTGAATGAGACAAAGTGTGAATTTCACAAAACAAAACTCAAATTCTTTGAGCACATATTCTCCAAATGGGGAAGGACTCCTGATTCGGATAAAGTGTAAGCATTGTCATCTACTTGCCCCCCAAAAGATGCATGCTGTGTTCCTTCTTAGGCATGGCTAGTTATTGCTCCAGGTATATTTGTGAATTTCTTATAGTGAGTGCCCCACTGAGAGACTTAATAAAGTGAAAAGTCCCCTTCCAGTGGTCTTCTGAATGCAAGCAAAGCTTCAAAGACATAAAACATGTGATTGAGAATGCAACTGAAATGGCCTACTTTGACCCCAAGTTACATACTGAGATCACAGGAGATGCAAGCCAGGTGGAGCTGGCGGCAATCCTTGCTCAACACAATGACCATCCGAATGTCCAGAGACACATTGCAGCCTATGCCAGTACAAGTCTGTCTGAAACGAATCGTGCTTACTCTCAGCCGGAGAAGGAGAGTCCGGCGGTAGAGTGGGCCTGTGAACATTTTCATGTGTTTGACTATCTTTGGACACCTGAAAGCTCGGATGCTGCCTCGCATTGAGAGGTGAGAGTTGCGACTGCAAGAGTATAACCATGTGATTGAACGCAACCCGGGAATAGATCAAAAACTTGCATACTACTTTTCACAAGTGCCACTACATCGCCACAGTTCAACTTCCAAAGGGCTGAAGAGTATCTCCACTTCACTGTGATATCCAGCACTCCAGCGGTTCTATCCAATGAACAAACTATTGCGGCTACAAATGCAGATAAGAACATGCTCATCCTCAAAGACATCATTATAACACAATCTTGGAAGAAAAGCGTTCGGCCCTTTGCTGATGAGGTAGAATTTGAAAAATTCAGAAATGTACAGAATGAGCTATCAGTCACCAGGTAAGGTATCATATTGAGAGGTTTGAGTATTGACATACCTGTTAGTTTGAGACAGCAAATCATTGAACTGAGCCATGAAGGACATCGTGGCATTGTAACCACCAAAAGAGCCCTAGGAGACCGAGTGTGGTTTCCCCACCAAGGGTTGAGAAAGAGCTGAAAGCGTGCCACCTTCGTAACTATTTATCCCCCAAGGTGATGCCATTGCCAATTTCTGATCTTCCTGGGCATGCCTGAGAAAGAGTTGCAGTTGACTTCTTTGGGCCTTCAGGCAATGGATATCATCTCATGGTAGTCATTCATGAATATTCACGTTCTCCTTTGGACAAACCACGGCAAAGTAATCAAGCGGCTTAATAACATCTTTGCAGCGAGGGGCAACCCCGCTATTCTCAAATCTGGCAATGGCCCACCTTTCATTAGCAAAGAATTCAAGGAGTTTCTTGTTTGACTCAATGTTAAGCATCAGAAGCGTACACCTCTCTGACCCCAAGCTAATGGTGTTGTTGAACAATTCATGGGCAACCTCAAGAAGGTAATTCAGAAAGGAAGGTAATCCAGAAAGCATCGATGGAGGGAATCAATCTCAATCAAGCCATGTGTCAAGCCCTTCGCACCTATTGATCAGCTCCTCACTCCACAATCAGTGAGACTCCTGCCACCTTGCTATATGGGAGAGCCATGAGAACCAAACTACCTCACTGGACATCGGGCCAATCAATAAATGCCTGTAAGGTTTGTGTCACAGACACGTCTCGAAAGTGCAAGATGAAGACATATGTCGATCAGCGCCGACTTGCCAAGGAAACAGTCTTAGCCAAAGGGGACTGGGTACTGGTCAAACAGAAAAGGAAGCGGAAAACAGTCACTCTGTTTGATGTCGACCATTTGAGGGTTGTATTGTGCAAAGGACACATGATGACAGCGCATCGTTACGTAAAATCCATCACACAGGACTCATCATACTTTAAACACCTACCTCGATGTTCATCAGCTCCTGATATCATTAGTAAGGCTACCCTGCCTACATGTCCAGATCAAGCATCTTAACAGATGTCATCGGTGCCTCATCAAGGTGCCCCTCAACTACTTCATACCACTTGATCTTGCCGACCAGTGCGAGCGCCCGACAACTCATTGAGGAACTATGATGCTAATGCTAAAGTGTCTTGAGGATATGCAAGCTAGATCCCTTGCGGTTCTGGGCAGACTTTGAACAGGAATTATGTAATCTGCTGGCCGGTGCAAAGGTGTGGTTATAAAAGTTATGACACAGTGCGTGCAGTGAGTGGTTGTATGTTGAAGAATAAAGAAGTTTGTTGCAGAGCATCTTCTGCAGCATATTTAATTTTCATGCTCCTGGGCTGGGGAGGACGCTGCACGTTGGATGATTGTGAATGTTGATGGCGAGCATGTGTTGGTTAGACAATGGTTGTGTTTTTGAGTAGAACTGGAAGGAGGAACTGAAGAAGGACTCACAGGTAAAGAAAGTGATAGACTGGGTTAGGGAAGATGAGCAAAAAAAAGAAGGCAGCCAGTGTGGTGAGAAGTGTACAAACCCATGGTGAAAGTATGGATACCAGAGCATGTCTACATGAAGTTACTGTTTGACCTCCTGTGGCCGTTCCAGGTATTGCCTGTTTCCCAGATGTTAACTATATTGGTATTCAGATGGTTGATTTATAAAAGAAAGAGTGCCGGTGCCCGAAGCTCTGCCCTGAAGCCCACGACCAGTGCAAATAAATGTTGGTTGCGTTGAATACTAAAGCTGGTAGTCTTAAATCCAATTCATTCCTCTTTCATCCTCTACTTATCAATCCCTGCCCATTTATCTCAGTCTTGCAGGTTCTTGTTTTCTTCCTTTGTGACTGTTTTTTTTTTTTCTCTTCCTCTGTCTTTCCGATCTGTGTGTTTTTTTCCATGAATATCTGATGCGGAGAAATAAGTGAAAGCCACAAAATAAATGCCCAGTGTCCTCCACCGGCAACCACAGGCTCAAATTAAGCACTGGTCAAGATAGGTAGAGGTGTGATTTGTGAAGGATCCCAATACTAGAAGTGTGGTAGAATTTTTAACTGATGTGTGTTCATGGGAAGGCTGTCCTAATGAACTTTGTTCTGATGATGGGGTACAGTTCACCTCCCAAAAAGAAGTGCAAGATTTGCTGAGGGATTTTGGTTTTAAGCGTTTGCCATTGCGGGCCGCTCCAACATGGACCAGTTTATTTACCAGCCCGTGGGGGCCAGAGGACACCGTAGTGCCAGGCCGCTATTCCCATTTACAGCTGCCCGCTTACTAGAGGGCAGCTGACACGCTTTGGGGGCATGATGTTTAGCGAGCCCCAGTGGGGCCCCGAGGGCACAGTTGTGCCAGGGCCCCCTCCCATGATTCCCAGCTGCACCGCACCAGTGCGGGTAGCTGCAACGTTAGGACTGAGATGCACTCCTTTGCCCCATATCTTCCCAGCAAGTAGTGGGCAGCTGTAATGGTTAGGCCTGCGCAGAGTGCGCACCCTTGACTTCCGCTGCATAGGCAGCAGCCCTGACATTCTGGACACAGGGCATTCATTTGAGCCCCTTTGAGATGGCCGGGGGACTGTGAGGTAAATAGGGCGCTAGGCCTATTTACTATGGTATTTTTAGGAGACTATGTGCTAAATGTGAGTTATGTGGTGCTAGGCAATGTGATTCCTGTAGTATGATTTACGCACCCTGTTTTATACCTCTAAATGAAGTTTTATGTATGAGGTTGGTTTGCA
Organism: Triturus cristatus; assembly: GCF_964204655.1. Taxonomy (NCBI): domain Eukaryota; kingdom Metazoa; phylum Chordata; class Amphibia; order Caudata; family Salamandridae; genus Triturus; species Triturus cristatus. The sequence goes on along the minus strand of NC_140579.1, from coordinate 107,296,957 downwards.
TATTATAGTTTATGCTAGTGAGATTATGTTCCACTGAGATTATTTCCTAATGTGAGTTATACTTAGGAGGTTAGGGTCTAATGCGTTTAGACTTATGAGAAGATTGATTAATGTGTTTATGCTGGTGAGGTTGGCACAGAATGTTATTCGCGCTTAATGTGATACTGGGCATAATGTAGTTTATGTTACAGGCTGATGCTAAGTACAGTGATTGCCAGTGGTTACTGGTTGTATGTTTATGATCTGTTTTACTTTGACTAAGTTCGCTTTGTGATGGTTCTGACAGTGGTCCAGTGGTCCCTGTCAGGTGTATATAATCCCTTGTAAATATGACCTAGTGCCAGGTGGCACCATGTGTATTATGTGTTTACTATTCTAATGTGTTATGAGAATACAAAGGCTATTTTTGATATAACCTTGTGTGGAGTTGCTTTTGTAGTGTGCCTGGCATGTTGTTGCTGTTTGCGTGCGCAAATGCTTTACACATGGCCTCCAGGATAAGCCTGACTGCTTGTGCAAAGCTACCAAGGGGGTGAGCAGGGGATATCTTTGGCGTGTAACTCCCTTGCCCTGACGAGAGTGGTGGTCTCTGCCTGGCTTTGGCGCAAGCCTTAGCCAACCAGAGATCCCATTCCTAACAATATGCCTGGCCAATGAGCAGTATAACTTCATAGCCACACCTCCCCTAAATGAAATATCTCACTTTAAGGCAATCCACAGTTTAATTTTTACAATCTGAACTACACTAAATGAAGTTGGATGCAATATGTTTGAGGTATTGCAGTCCAGCGCTTGTTACATATAATTATGCTGTTTGTAATCTTTATTATGTTTCTTGATTTTTTTAAAACAATATTTACTCTTTATTTTATGGTATTTAATGTAACTGCATGTATACATTGTGTTAGTTCCATTTTTATTTTACATATGTATAGCCTATTTTAAAACTGATATAGTTTTTACTACACTGTTTCCTTTGTTACATGCTAAGAATAGAACCGCACTATCTTTTATTTAGGATTTTTACTACAGGTTTTTTAACGACTGAGCAAACTCCTAGGATTGAGCAAACACCCAGGCTAATCTGGGTGCACTGCTGATGGGTGGAGGTGAGGTGGAAAGCCCCATGGGAATCCCATGAGTATACTGTGCTTAGAGCTCAGGAAGTGTCACCTCTTGCAGGAGTAGTGCAGGAAATTAGGCGGATCCTGCTGGCTCCTGGTTTCTGCAGCTATTCCTGAGTCGAATATGGGATACTGCCGGCCCAGTGAAATATGCAGAATTTGTCCTGGTTTAATTTTCTGTCACCAGGTCACAATTCAGCAGGGCTCACACATTGCCTACTTTCTGTGAGCAAAAGAACGATGGATTTAACCCAGATCTCTTGACTGGGGGTGAATGTATGATTTGCACTCCATCCATCTTCTGTGTGTCTCTTTTGCTTTCTGTTTGGAGCAGCAACCTGCAGGCAGCAAGGGAGCGTTCTTATTTTCACTTCCAGGCCTCCTTTAAAGGACTATCAGCCCTTTTTTGTGTTCAGGTATCTCTCTGGCTGGGAACCCTCTGGAGCCTAACCCCTAGATGCCAATGCAATGGAAGGAAACAAAGGCACACAGCTTGTTATCGCTTCACAGGTACTCTAGAGAAACTATGATTTGGAGGCAAGTCTTTTGACTTTCTAAACCTCCCCTCATGTAAGAGATGTGCATGCACTGTTACACCGAGGAGGGCGTCAGAGCACTTTCTATCACACTCAGAGAGACAGAAAAGTATACATGAGTAGAAATCCTTATACATGAAATGTTACATAAGATAATGAGGGTTTTAAGGGCTAGGAGTCACATATCTTCCATACTTGTACACATTATAAGTTAAGAGTGAATGGTTGGGAGAAACACAAAGTCAGGTCATACTTTGTGATATGGGTTGTCGGTAATAGCAATACTTTATTACTACCCAAATTAACCCTTCTTTCCAAACTTAGAAAAATAACGGATTGCGAAAAAACAATAGGAAGCTAAACCCTTAACCAGAGATTTGCATGCAGCACATTGATGCCAGTGTATAGGTCACTGTGCTACACTAGAAGGGTTGCAACTCAGGAACTGGAAGTAACAAAAAGATCTATGTTTCTGCACCAAAAGCAGTAACTAACATACCTATCTACGTAAAATAAAAATCTGTGATCAGCATGTTCCTGTATGTGCTTTGCAGCAGGCACATTATCTCTATATGCTAACTTAGGAGTTAAAACTGTGACTAGACAAATCAGAGATCTCTCTGCAAAAGCATTAACCACCAGAGTTATCTTACCTTTATTATTATCCGCTGAAAATATCTCTAGGGCAGATGCCTTAACCCAAAAGATATTTTAAAATGCACTCTTTGTGGCCTATTAATAAGCCAGAACAGATTTACTGTCAGATTTGTCCTTGCTGTCAGTCTCTTTGCGGCAGACTTAAAAAAAAAAAACATCAGACATCACTATTCATGACTCCGCCCATCATGGCTACACCCCCTTTTGTCTGTCACACCTTAAACCCCAATGTTTGGAATGCCGGAGTAAATATTTCCTGTGATACCAAGTACAATGACCCCTCCCTCCCCCTAATCAAAGATGGTGTTGTCAAACAGAAACATTAAGGGCCAAAACTTCAGACCCACTCTTGCAAAATTAGTGATGAAGATAGTAATGACACTCTATATAGTAGAGTTGAGCAAAGTTTTTAACGTATGCACTTCCAGGAATCTTATGAATACAGCAACTACCTGTAGGTCCCAACATTTTCTGCATGTGACTTTTTATTTTAAACAAATTTGGACTTTATAAACCCTTTTAAAATAAAACCTCACCTTAAAGCAAATTGAGTTAACGAAGCCCCAGGAACTTGACATAAATTACTTGAGGAACTGTATTGCCTGTAAAAAATTAAACGTCCACATCTTTTCCATAAGTACGAGATGCAAGAGGCTTGGTAGTTTGTTAAACGGAAAAAAATAAGGTGAGTCCACTTTGGAGAAAGTTCAACATGCTATTGTATTTATGCCAGCAGGAGGAAAAAGGTCAGGCAGCGAGTTGTGCTCAGTTCTGGTTAACTCGTCAAGTGTGGCCTCACAGCTCCATTTCTCCGTTCTCCTGGAATAAGCCTAAGAAAGAGAACTGGTGGACACAACACACCTCCCTTTTCCTTATACAAAACAAACTAAACAAAACAAATCAAATGATTATTACGTAATGACTATCTAAAAACAAATAAAGGGATTATCAAATGAAAGAAGCTTATTATCATCCTTACAACAGAGAGAATAAACAAAAGTAGATCAGAAGAAAGTTAATATATCACATAGTCTTTGTACCTTCTTGGGAACCTTCAGTTCCACAGGTTGGGTTGGGTTTACCATCCAGTTCATATTGCCTTAGCTCCTGGTCAATAGAATCCAAAGATTGACTAGGAACATTTGGAATTTCAGAAGTTCTTCTACTCCTATCACACATTTGATCAACACTTGAAATCCTTGCTTCCGATCTTAACCACTCAACCACAACTCCACCACTGGCTATTAAGACAGCCTCACAGCTCTAGAATTCTCACTCACTTCTTCAGCCTCCTCAACAGATCCAAACCTCTTTCCTCCCTTCCTGATTTTGGAATCAGCAAACTTAATCTGCACATGATCATCTCTGTGGAAAGTACCACACAGGTACCTTTAATCAGATCAAATCTATCCTTGCTCTTATTTACGCTTTCCACAACCTTCTGTTTCATACTCCTCAATATTTCATTTCTCTAACCACAATCTACCATTTCCATATCCTTTCCTGAATTTGATTAACCATGCTAGACATAAAGACTTCTATGCAATCCTTCCCCTGAGAGCTTTGAAAGGTGCAACCCCTGTAACGCTATGCAGGATATTGCGGATGAGCCACAATATAGATCTGAGAAAATGTTTGCCATTGAGTGCCATACCAACTGCACACCTTGCACACTCATTCACTACTCTATTCATTCTTTCCACAAGACCATTTCTTTGATGATGACAGACTGCTCTTCTTCTGCTTGGTAGATGCACTTGCTGGAGTGGGGTTTTCTTTAAAAATTATATACCCTCTCCATTTTGCATGTTTACATTAATAAGAATAATTTATTAATAGTAATTGTACTAATTGTTTGCTCTGTGAATTGATCAACACTACTAATATAAGAAATACACGTGGGAATTGCATTTGCATGGCCTAATTAATAACGTAAACTAATTTCGTATGCATATTAATAATAGACAATTAGAAATTGCATGATTATATGTTGCTTTCGTGATGTATTCGTGATTTGTGCTTTATTAATGTGAATACAACCCGCCTTAAGTGTTGCTTCTGCTAGATAAATACACACATTTATGGGTATTAGTAAGGGGATAACATTTTATTAGTCATTTCCATGTTTAATTACATTTTTGTGTTTCTTTGCTTAAGTTGACCATTTGGTGGCCACAAAATGGCCGACATCCCTATTTGACGAACACGACTCCATTATGTAGGTTTCTGGGTGAAGTGCGCATGCGTCACCATCAGCTGCAGTGGCCTTTGGACGACCCTAACTCAACTGTGCCACCCAAGGACACACCGGGCTACCAGCCAGCTGCTCTGAAAGAAACAATGAAAAGATACTATTCCGAGGAGAAAATAAGAACTATATCTAAAGACACATTATCCGTATGGGAAAGCTGTTAGACCATTTTAAACGGACCAATTAGAAACGTTAAAAATATCATTCGTTACTCTTTGGAATGTAATTTTACTATAAAAATGGTAGAATAGAGAGGTTGATATGGCGAGACCCTTCAGAAGATTTTCGATTTCCTGACGTTATGCTGACGGAGAGGACGGTGACACTGCAGGACAGCTGTTTCCTAAGACTCTGATAGTATGAACTGATGACCAAGATTTTGACTTAAAGGACGACTTTTAGCCAGAGTATGTAAATATGATGGTCTATTGCTTGTTTAAACCAGAGACTCAATTTTGATTATTTAGATAAAAATTTAAGATTCATTACAAGAACTATGTAGGGTCGTTATTATGAGAAAAATTTATTTATGTAAATAATGTTATAGATTTTGTTATCACTCCAATCTGCAGCTAGCTGATCCATGGCCTATTCATGGGAGAAGTACTAAAAGGTGAAGTTTAGGCCTTTATAAATAGGGATTTATGAGTATTTCCTTCCATTACAGCGAGTGGAACAATCGCCTCCTTGGAAACAGGTTATTAGAAGGATGAATGTTGGTGTTATGGGCCTCACCAGCGAATGTAGTGATTGTGTGTGATCTATGATCTGTGACAAAGGGAGGGATTTTGCATTCCGCGCTGCAACAGCTTTTCTTGGTAGCAGAAGTATGGTTAGCTACTGTTTTGGTTTAAGTGATCATTGCTTGTAAATAGCTTATTGATTATTGATTGGTATTGATTTATGTACTAACACTATATATTGAGTTACGTTGAGTTATATGTTGTTAGCACAGCTTCTGGGATGTAGGAAGTCGGAAGTTTGTAACAGTTACGTAGCAGAGCAGAGGTAAGCGCTGCTCTCGGGAAAGACGGAATTGTTGTTGCCCTGTAGGTACACAGGGGAAACGTGTGACAAGTGAAGTTGCACAGCGCATTGTCTGGGTTCGATTTCGGCAGCATTGTCGTGTGTTGTCATTAGAAATATTCTCTGTATGAGAGAAGTGTGTATGATAGTGAAGGTTACCTCTGGAATTTTGGTCTTTAAGTACCAGGAAACCAAATGGCATACCGATAACGCTTATCACTGAAAAGGTAGTAGGTGTTCTCTGAGCTTGTTAGAAGGACAAAGTAGAGGGAAGCGCTGCTTTGTTAACGTGTGTCATAATTCTGTAGTAGGACAGACTGTTCGCTGTTCTCGGAAAAGACAGGATTCTGTGTGTATGTACTACATTTTCTTGTGTGAAAGAGTGTAAATGTAAAGGCATTCGGGTTGATTGCGAAACTCTAGGTTTATATCTTAAATGCTAGAGAAACAATTAGCTAATGCTTGTTAGAAGGGTGAGGTAGAGGGATGTGCTACTTCATCAACGGAAGTAACGATTCCGTAGTAGGGCAGAGGTAAGCGCTGCTCTCGGGAAAGACGGAATTCTCGTGAGAAAGGTCTATTGCTATTCATTGGTTAGCGAAGCGGACAATGGAGATGTTTTAGTGTTGTTACTAATAGAATTGTAAAAAGTTGCAATAAGAGTTCACGGAGCGGACTTGTAAAGGAGGGGTAGACAGGAGCAGAGCTGCCGCAGCGGCTGCTGACGTCAGAACGACCGCGCTGGGATTGGACAGTGGGTCAGAAGTGTGAAACGCTCCGGATTGGTGCGTTAGTGTAAAGCCGCGCTAGGATTGGAGAAGTACAGGGTGGCGTAAACGCTCCTCATTGGTGCGTTAGTGTAAGTCGCTCTGGGATTAGAGGACAGTGACAGTGACTTAGACGCTCTTGATTGGTGCGTTAGCGTGAAGTCGCTCTGTGATTGGACAGAATAGCGGTACAGTTGTAAAAGACTAGCGATACACAGAAACCAAGAAAATGTATTACCAGCCACCAGATAGGGAAAATAAATCCTGGTTTGGTAAAGTTAAAAAGTGGTTCAAGAAAGATAAACAGGTCAAAACTAGGGAAGGACAGTTAATTCCTCCACCGAAAACCCCCGCAGCTTTAATGATTGCGAAATATGGATATCATACTTGTATTTGGGTAGATAATTGGGTAAAATATACCAAGGACGATGGAGTCCTGGCATTTCCAGAACATGGTTCCTTTAATTTAGCTGTTTTAAGGAATTTGCGCCAGAAGATGATGTATCTAGAACCAAGACCTAGACCGACGCAGTTTGAGGCATTGACAGAGTGGGAAGACGAAGTGCATGAGCGAGAAAAGCAAAGAAATGGTAGAAGTTACAGATATTTGTTTGGCAGGTCATATGGACATGAAACGCATGATGATCGAATGAAAAGATGGAGGAATGCAAGTATGACTGAGGGTATGTTTCCTGTAAGAGCGGTAGGAGAGAATGAAGGAAGAAAATGTGTGGAAAAAAAGAATAATATGGAATCAAGAGATTACGGAGCAAATGATTCGGATGATGATGTGTTGGATGAGGTGTTTTATAAAAATCCACCACCGTACCGACCAGAACCAGAGATGTTGACACCAAATGCCCCAATGAGAGAAACATTACGAATTATCAAGACTGAGACTATGTCACCAGATTTAGAAAAGAGAAACTCCACTAGAGAGGTAGAAAAGAAATCGGAGAATAGAATAGATAGTGAAAATTCAGCGGAATTGGCCAAAACAACTCTAGAATTAACAGAGAAAATAAGAGAATTAACCAAGAATCTAGAAGCTGTAATAGTTCCAGTGACCATAGGTCCTGTAATGCCCATTTTTGAGAAGCAAAAAGATAGTGAACATTGCTTGACGGTACCATACCGGAACAATAATTTGGTTGAGAGTCCAGAACGGAGTCAAATTGAGAATCCATGGGGACCGACAATAAATATGTTTGAACCAAATGTTTCAAATAATCCCTTTATAAATCAGAATTATGCTGAATGAAGTAGAACGACAGTACAATCTTTGTTGGAACTCCAGAGAAATCCAGAACAGAGTAGCATAGAAAACCCGGTAGGACCTTCTGTGGAAGAACTGAGTGAATGGTTAAGAGGGTTGCAGAGACCAGATAAAGTATCCCAGTCAATAGATGTGGCTAATTACGGGTGGTATTGGAAGAATTAATTGTAGGGACTATTCCTGTAGAAAAATTAAAAGTTAATCAGGATGAGGAGCTGTTATTCCTATGCAAAAGTGTGACATGGAGAGAGAAGAATCTGCATGAAAGACTAGGAGAAGTTGAGAATGAAATGGCTATAGATATTGCTAAGGTAAAAGCCTTACAGAAACCCTATCGAGTTGATTTTACTGAAAAAGACATTGAAAATCTGAACACCACGGGACAGATAGGTCAGATTAAGGACATAATCATTGTATTGAGAAAATGGGGGGATGTGGATAAATGGAGAAGTAAATGGTATAGAAAACGTAATGATGCCTCAGAAAGGACAGTTTCGGCATTCCCTGTTAGAGAGAAAGAAAAGGTAGTAACTGAATACCCCATGAGGGAGATCCCAGGAGGAGGATATGTACATGTCCCATGGACAAGACAGGACATTTCGTCATTTACGAATGATTTTCCTCGACTACGCGAAAAGCCCGTCGAGTGGTACAGGCAGGTAGACAGATTTGTAAAATTGTCAAAGGTACTGTGGATAGATTTGAGTAGTCTGTTCGATATAATAGTACCGGCAGATTTGTGGACAGAGTGCAAGCTGATGATCAACTGGCCGACTCAGGAGTACCCTAGGGATCCTAAGACAGGAGCTCCAGACCCTGAGGTAATGAAGAAGTATGAACAGGTTATGGTATTTTTTAAAAACAAAGTGCCCCCTAAAGAGACGGATTGGGTAAAAATTGATCGAACACATCAGGAAGGAAAGGAATCAGTACATGCATACTATGAGAGACTAATTCAAGCTTTTAAGCAGTTCAGTGGAGATGAGAACCTGAGTGATAAGGATTTGAGTCATTTTGTATAAAGATTTGTATATGGTTTACGCCCAGAAATTGGTGATATGATAAAACAGCATACAGTTGATTGGCAGAATAAGAAAATAGATGAAGTATTGAGACATGCTAAATATTTCAGTGAAGAAATTGAGGCCAAACAGTGAAAATTAAAAGAAAAGGCAATGTGGGCACAAGTAATGGTAGCTGAAAGGCAGGAAGCTCAATTGGTCGAACAAGCAAATAACCCAGGAACTAGACCGAGATTTGGCCCAGGAAAAGGGAAAGGTAATATAGAAGAAGCTAAAAAGAAATTCCCATGCCATAATTGCGGTAGGTTAGGGCATTGGAAATCCGAGTGCAAATACCCTCCAAGTACTAATAATGAAAATGCATCATTGAATCCGCAGGTGCTGAATGAGGTGAGTGGTCAACTGCAGCAACAGCAGCAGGTGGTTACCTCACAGAATCAGGTGCCAAAACCACCTTTCCCGCAGAGCAGAAACACTCAGAAGTATAGTAATGAATCGGGATTCTACAATGAAGAACAGGTAAATAAACCGCCACGCGCTCGCACTGTTTCACAGTATTGGCTGCAACGCGATGAGAGTGACTCAGAGGAAAGCTATTGACGGTGCCGAAAGGAGGAAGAAGAGTGCGTACTTGGCGCAACTCTAGAGGTAGACCAGACAGGACCATTTGTAGATGGGAAGGTTAATGATGAAAATATTACTTTCCTAGTGGATACTGGTGCTACTCGATCAACTGTTAGATCAGCTGATGTTAAGAATCTTCCTCTTTCGGATGAAACAATCCAAGTGGTTGGTGTGTCCAACAGACAGATAAATACATTCCTGACAGAACCAGTGAAAGTTAGTACAGGGAAATTTTCAGAGATGCACCGCTTTGTCGTGTGCGACACCAGTCCAGTGAATTTATTAGGTAGGGACCTGTTGTGCAAAATGAATTGCACTATTTTCTGTACTCCAGATGGAATAGCTTTTGAAACACCAGATGAGGATGTGCTGTATAAAATGACTAGAGCTAACAGATAAAATGAGGTAACTGAGACTTATGCAATATTCAACCCTGATGAATTACCTAAAGAACTAAAACAGTCAGTGAAGGCAGAAGTGTGGGATTTTACTGGAGAAGATGTAGGGTTAATGATAAACGTAGATACAGTCAAAATAACTGTGAAGGAAGGAATAAGCTATCCAAATGTTCCTCAGTACAGACTGACACCGGAGATAATTGAAGGGGTTACTCCAATAATTGAGAAAATGATCAAGCAAGGAATTTTAAGAGAAATTATGAGTAGTCCATGTAATTCAACGATAATGGGACTGAAAAAGCCTAATGGGAAATTCAGGATAGTGCAGGATTTGAGAAAGGTAAACAAAATTGTGGTATCATGCTGTCCCATTGTGCCAAACCCATCAGTAATTCTGTACCAGATTCCCCACGATGCGGAATGGTATACAGTAATTGATCTACGCCATGCTTTCTTTTCTATCCCATTGCATTATGACAGTCAGCAAATTTTTGCATTTCGTTTTGGAGAGCGGATCTTGGCGTGGTGCAGAATCCCACAGGGGTATATAGAGAGCCCCTCAATAATCAATCAATTGTTGAAGAAATCTTTGGAAAGTCTGCAAATGCCTGAAAGTTCAATACTAGTACAATATATCAACGACCTTTTGGTGGCGTCGTAAACACGTGAAGCTTGCGAGGTAGACACAATAGCACTACTGAATCATTTGGCAGACGAAGGATTGAAAGTGTCACCAGCAAAATTACAGTATTGTAAGAAAGAAGTACAGTATGTGGGACATAAAATTGAGAAAGGTCTGAGAAAAATAACAATAGACAGAATCAGAATTATAAAAGGAATGAGAGCCCCCATGACCCAAAGAGAGGTGAGAATGTTTCTGGGAATGGTGGGGTATTGCCGTCAGTGGATTAGCAATTTTTCCCTGATTGCAAAACCCTTGGTACGACTAACAAGGAGTGATGTAAAAGAACCCCTTGAATAGAACAGGGAAGAATCGGCAGCATTCAAACAATTGAAAGAGGGTTTGTGTGAAGCACCAGCACTAGGCATGCCTGACTATGAGAAAGAGTTTGAGTTGTATTGCAGTGAGAGAAATGGATGTGCACTTTCTGTGTTGATCCAGAAGCATGGAAGGTTGAGGAGACCAATTGCATATTTTTCATCAATGCTTGACCCAGTGGCGGCAGCTTTACCTGGGTGTCTGAAAGCAGTGGCCGCAACATGTCGAAGTTTGGAGCAGAGTGAAGGTATTGTGATGGGATATCCGTTGAAAGTGTTTGTACCTCATGATGTGGCGATTCTCTTGACAAGGAGTCGTACTCAGTATATGACACATAGTCGGCTGACTAAGTATGAGAAGGTCATATTAGGTGCAACAAATGTGAGCCTTGCGAGATGTGTGAATGTGAATCCTGCAACTTTGTTACCTGATGCTGAGAATGTGGAAGTGAGAGATGAAGCAGATCATGATTGTTTGGATGTGCTTGAGTACTGCACAAAGCCACGACCAGATATAAAAGATGTACCTTTGCCAGAAAGTGATTTTGTGTTGTTTGTTGATGGGTCATGTTTGAGAACAGATGAAGGAGTGCTAAGTGCAGCATATGCAGTATGCACGGTTGCAGCAGTGATGGAAGCATCTTATTTGAAAGGAGTGAGGTCAGCCCAAGTAGCTGAGCTTGATGCTTTGACCAAAGCATGCAAAATTGGGAAAAGTGTGAGAGTGACTGTGATAACTGACAGCCAGTATGGCATCGGAGTTGTCCATGATTTCGGCCGGCTTTGGCTACAAAGAGGTTTCCTGACCTCAAGTGGAACCCCTATAAAGAATGCTGAAGTGGTTGGAAAGTGGATTGAGGCGATACAGCTCCCGAAACAATTGGCTGTGGTAAAATGTGCTGCCCATAGTCAAGGTAGTGATTACATCACTACTGGAAACAGGTATGCGAATGATATGGCACAGTATTGTGCATGGAACCAGAATTCGGTCAATCGGGCCAAGGAGAGAGAAATGTCTTCTTGCTCAGTAATGTTTACTAACACAGTAGGAACTTGGGAAGAAGTGAGACAATTGCAGGAAGAGTCAGGAGATGAGGAAATGAAACAGTGGATAAAAGCATGGTGTGCACCAAGAGAGAAGGATCGTGTGTGGGTCTATCGAGATGGAAGACCAGTGATGCCTGATAGCATGATGTCTACCATGGCACGGATGTATCATGGCCAGGGACATATAGGGAGGGATGTATGACGATACATCGCGGACATTGACATCGCACGCCGCCAATACATCGCTTTAACCAGCACATCGGCATTTTTAACTCCGTGTGCCGTTGCAACGCGAGTGCGTTGCGGCCTATAGCCAAGTACGATACATCGCCAACGTTAATATTGGACGTGGTAACATCGCACGTCATAACATCGCGTCCCTGCCCCCCCCTAACCCTGACGGAAATTCTTTTATTTCTATTTCCCTTTTTTACATTTTTTTTTTGCCTCTGTGTTTATTCCCACAAAATACGTACATTTCAAACCTAACGTAATGTACTAATTTACCGCCACCCTTGTTAAAACTTATGGGTGGGATATAAAAGGTGTCAGCCAGCGTGCCTCCTGCCATTTCCCCCTCACTTACAAATTGCAAGTCACCAACGGATGTCTCTTTTGAAAGCAGTAATCTGCCGATCTGTTTCCATCCTGTGCACCCTGTAACCGACTTGGTACATGTTCTTTGCAGCAGACATATTAACCCTCTGCACTAACTTCACAGAGGTCACAACCTCAACTCTACAAAACACGGATTTCATTTCCAGGATGGTAATTCATCACACAAATTTTCTAGACATTTCTGTGAGGCCTGGTGATTGCCGGCAGAAAGAAACGCTACAGCAGGTGCTTTGAAAGCTTTTCGTGCTGGCTGCGCCCTGTGCGACAATGTTTGTTGGCGCATAAGCCAAAGGCGTGAAAGTGTAGGAGTCACATGTAACCCATACTGGTAGGCAGTAGTGTAAGAGTGCTTGGTGTGGTGAATATAACGATCATTAATTTTCATGATTGTTGCTATTCATGCGTCGGGTCGTGCTGGCAGGCCGTGAAGTCCCCTTCTCAGTCCCGGGCAAGTCCTGTCTACAGAGCCCCCAAGGTTTGTATGGCACGTCACCGTAGGTCACTTCTGTGAGCTCAGTCTTAAATAAACAGAGGCATTTATAAAAATAAAATAACAGTAATTATAATAATGATTCCAATGAACATTTGACCTGTGAAGACCACAGCATGAACCCTTCCCCGGTGGTATTTTTAATGTCCAGAGCAGTGGCCAGCGGAATGTGCATAAATAATGCCAAATCCCTGCAGGTGGTCCGGGGTCCGTATTCCAGGGTTGTGTTTCTTGTTTTGTTTTCGAAAACATTGTTTTCATCGTGAACACTACCAGTAATTGTAAACGTAGGGGCGTGAACACTACCAGTAAAGGTAAACGTAGGGGCATACATACGGGGGTGGGTGGGCGTTTTGAATGTGTGCATAAATAATGCCAAATCCCTGCGGGTGGTCCGGGGTACCATATGCAAGTGTTAAAATATGTGCATAAGAAGTTGATTTCCGGTTTTTAATGTTGTGCGCATAGACTGTATTCTATACCATCTGCAAGTAATTGTAAACGTAGGGGCATACATACGGGTTCCGTTTTTAATGCACGATGTAAAACCCTCCAGTGTTACGGCTCCCGCGATGTTAAACCCGCGTTGCGATGGCAGCGCGTGAAGAAGGAGTCGTTGTAATGGATGTTTCCCATAGGGAGAGACGCCATGATAAGGTCTTTTAAGCAGACCTGGTACAATCCAAAATTCAGACTTGTAGCAGAAAGCTTATGTCAGAGATGCCTAATATGTCAGCAATACAATCCTGGGAGAAAGACAGTGGTGAGTCTAGGAACCATAGGCCGAGAGGGTGGACCTTTTACCAGAATGCAGGTTTAGTTCATTGAAATGCCTCCATGTAACAGATTGAGGTATGTTCTGGTTGTAGTTTGCCTATTCTCCAGGTGGGTGGAAGCATTCCCAACAAGAAGAAATTATGTGATGACAGTGGCAAAGCTACTTTTGAGAGAATTCATCTCCAGGTTTGGGTTCCCAGTGACTCTTGAATCAGACCGAGGAGGACATTTCCATAACGAGATTGTAAAATTGATTTGTGAAGCATTGAATGTACAACAGAAACTACATTGTGCCTACCGACCAGAGGCTTCTGGTGTGGTTGAACAGATGAATGGTACAATCAAAAACAGAATTGGGAAAATGTGTTTAGCCACTGGTATGAAATTGTCAGGTTCCGACCATGGCCGCGCATCCCGAAAAACCCCTACGAACTACAATACCCAGGAGCCCCCGAGGCTCACAGGATATAGGGAGTGCGGGCGCACCGGAAGTTGCGCGTAATTTTGAACTAGGGATTGAACTCTTCCTCGGCGAGCAGCGGAGGAGTGAGGAATCAGAGCGCCGTTGGGGTTGCGGACGGAGACGAAGCTCCGAAGGAAGACGCGAGCGGTCACGGAGAGGGCAGTACGTGAGTACGTGTGGCACCAGTGGCGTGCCCGTCGAGTAACTGAAGAGTTGCAATGCAACTACTTAGAGGGATAGGCATCAACCGGCCGGTGAGCAAACCGCGGTTGGGTGCCCCATTGCCAGTGGTTATCGGAGCGGGAGCTGTGACACATCGGGAAAGGAACCGCATGTGCACCGTCTCTGGTATCGGAGTAAACACTTATAAGGCAAAGAGGCCTTACGGAACCATTATTAGGGAAACCATTCGAGACTTTTGGGAAATTCATTCGAGACTTTAGGGAGGCAGCCTGGGAGAGCTTTCTTATCTCCAGTGGATTTTGTGTTTATAGCCTTTTGGGTGCGGGACAATTCTTTTCCACAGAGGGTCACGAACACCGGACCGCCCCTCGAACAAACTGCTTATGTAAGGGAATACTAGGGTAGACATGATAGCGCTGTGCGTGACTGTAACGTGGAGCGTGTGACTTCAGTTTGTCTTCTTTTGTTTTACTAGGTTCAAGGAGAGCATTAGGCGGGCCAGCGGTGTTCAGGTGTTGTGGCTTTTTGGTTGTTACAGGTATACTCGCATACTAGTGAGACCTTATTGAGAGTAGCCATTCTTGTTGTGTATTATCATTGTCTGTTTTGTCATTTCAGATCCTTTTATCCACTGCTGTCCCTTCCCTTCCTTTCCCCCGCCTGATCTTTCGCACACCCAGTTCCCCTTCGTGGTTGGGTGTGGGTCATATCTGGAGGTGGACCATATTCTGCTGCAACCAAATCCTGCGAAGCTGGGCTTGACAGAATTACGCGCCCACGAATTATAGCTTTGCCCGGTTCGGTTGCGGTAGACCATGGCCACCCTGGATGAGGTTCTTCAGGCGCTATTGGCTGTTCAGCATGAGTTGGCCGCTTCTAAAGCAGAAGCCGCAGCACTAAGAGATAGAGTAGAGCGGTTGTCACGGAATCCTTTTGACGTCGCCTCGGCGGCTTCGCAGATTCAAGTAACTGTACCTCCACCCATACCCCTGGCAACTCCCGAGAGGTATGCAGGGGATCCCTTGAAGGTGCAAGTCTTTTTGACTCAAATCCTGCTTCATTTTTCCTGCAAACCAGCATCCTTTCCGACTAATCACTCCCGAGTGGCATTCGCCATTTCCTATCTGGTAGGGGATGCAGCTAATTGGGCTGTCCCTCTGGTCAGAAACAATGATGATGTATTATCAGATTGGGAAGCTTTCCGGTCAGAGTTTGAAAAAGTGTTGACAGACGAGCTACCACGCTTAGTGCCGATAAGGAACTACTCGAACTAAAACAAGGGAGAGGGGATTTGATTACTTATCTAACCACATTTCAACGGCTGGTAGCAGAAACAGCCTGGCCGGAGGAAAAACGTATGTCCTTATATTATCAAGGACTACGTGATGAAATGAAGGACGTGCTGGTGCAAATAGACCCCCAGCCCAGCACTTGTACCGACATGATTAACTTGACCTTGCGCTTAGATGGGAGGATGATGGAAAGGGGAGAAAAGAAAAGGTGGGATAGGGGAGCGTACAGAGGTGAGAGACCGCAACGCAAGGTGGCGTTGAGCCCTGAAGCCCCTTCTGAACCTATGGAGATAGGAGTAGTAAAGAGTCCGTTAACCAGAGAAGAGAGAGAGAGCCGAAGGGTACAAGGCTTATGTATGTACTGTGGCAAAAAAGGACATTACGTCCGGGACTGTCCTGCAAAACCGAAATCCAACGAAGTTTGGACTAGACCAAAGAAAGTAGCCGTGTCCACGTTGGCCCCGATAGGTACTGCAGAGACGAAGATAACGGGAGAACAGGATAAGGAATCCGGCTGGCTTCTGCCGTCCCTGGCAAAAAACGAGGCCCACGATACAGAAACACATATCGTGCTCCCCAGTACACTCACTCAGGGAGATTCCTGTTCTACGATTAAGGCTATGGTGCATTCGGGAGCCACCGGGAACTTTATTGACAGCGGGCTGGTTACGAAACTGGGGTTACTTAGGGTACCGAGGAGGACCGCAGAGGAAGTCTTCGCGGTGGACGGCAAACCGTTAAAATCGGGGCTAATTGTAGAACAAACCGATAAGCTGCTCATGAGTGTGGGAGTAGGGGAGGAGAAACACCAAGAAATGATCTCACTTAACATAATTGATGCCCCCCAATATGAGGTGATTCTGGGCATGCCGTGGTTAAGACACCACAACCCTACGATAGATTGGAGAAAAAAGACGGTGCACTTCGTTTCCGACCATTGCCGGGACCACCTCGTTTCCAATACTTGCTGCCCACAGAGCGAGTCTTTGACCCATTCTCACTCAGTAGCCACTGCCGCTGAAAAGGACGTTTCATTACCGGCAGAGTACTCACAGTATCAGGATGTTTTTAGTGAGAAAGAAGCCGAGCAACTGCCTCCCCAGAGGGACTACGATTGTCGGATAGACCTGGTAGAGGGAGCCACCATCCCAGCGTGTAGGGTGTATGCCCTTTCGGTGCCCGAAACGAGGCACCTAAGAGAATATTTAGATCATTACCTAGCTATAGGGTTTATAAGACCATCCCGTTCCCCTGCGGCTTCTCCCCTGTTCTTTATACCGAAGGCGAACGGGGAATTGAGAGCGTGTGTGGACTACCGCGTTCTAAATAAAAACACCATTCGCAATAGATACCCGTTACCACTCATCCCGGTCCTGCTGGACCAAGTTAAAGGAGCCAAAATATACACACGTTTAGATTTACGTGGTGCATACCATTTGGTGCGCGTGAGGGCCGGGGATGAGTGGAAAACGGCGTTTAAAACCCGATATGGGTTATTCGAATATACTGTAATGCCGTTCGGGTTGTGTAACGCCCCGGCGGCATTCCAGTACTTTCTAAACGACGTCCTGAAAGACTATGTGGATGTTTGTGTCGTAGTGTATATTGACGACATCCTTATATACTCGGACACCACAGAAGAACACGTTCAACATGTACTTCGAGTACTACATACCCTAAGATTGCATTCACTTTACTGCAAGTTGAGTAAGTGCGAATTCGGAGTGACGCAGGTGGAGTTTCTAGGAGTTATACTTAGTCCAGCGGGGTTGTGCATGGCTGAGAGAAAGGTGGCTGCTGTCCAAGAATGGCCTATTCCCATGAACGTACGGGAGGTCCAAAGCTTCTTGGGCTTTGCAAATTACTACCGCAGATTTATCCAACATTTTTCCCAGGTAGCCGTACCAATCACGAGACTGCTCAAAAAAGGAGTGCCGTTCCAATGGACCGACGAAGCGAATGCAGCGTTTGTATACCTAAAAACCGCTTTCACGACGGCTCCCATACTAGCGCACCCACAACCCGAGCACCCTTTCGTGGTTGAAGCGTATGCCTCAGATGAGGCAGTAGGAGCCATTTTATCGCAAAGGGATAAAGACACCGGTCAGCTACACCCCGTGGCATATATGTCCAGAAAACTCAACCCCGCTGAAAGAAACTATACTGTGGCCAAAAAGGAGCTTTTAGCAATTAAGAAAGCCTTTCAAGAATGGAGGCATTATCTATGGGGAGCCCAACATCCTGTCACAGTATATTCAGATCACAGAAACCTCCAATATATGAAATCCGCGAGACACCTTTCCCAAAGACAAATGAGGTGGATGTTGTTCTTCGCAGAGTACGAGTTTGTGGTGACCTATCGTCCAGGGGTGGACAACAAAAAGGCGGACTCCTTGTCCAGACAGAAAACCACAGATCAGGTCCCTCGGGAACACAAAATGGAACCCATAATCCATCCCTCAAAGGTACTGTGTGTAGTACGAGTCGAGAATTTCCTATCGGACATAAGAAAACAGCATCCACACAGGAATTGGGACAACTGGGCGCAAGACAAGGAAGAACGGTCAGTAAAAGACGGGTTACCTTTTTATAAAGATAAGGTATTCTTGCCGTCAAAGGAACTACAGAAAAAGGCATTCGAATGGTGTCATATTTCCCCTCTAGCAGGACATCCAGGAATAAGAAAAACCTTGCAATTAGTACAACGCCATTGCTGGTGGAATTCTCTCCCCAACGACGTCAAGTCCTGGGTAGCGCAATGTGAAGTATGTGCAAGAGCAAAAACCGACACAAGGGGAAGACTAGGAAAGCTTCTACCGTTACCCACTCCCCGTCGCCCATGGCAATACATCAGTATGGATTTTGTTACCGGATTACCCAAGGAGAAGGGAAACTCAGCCATCATGGTGGTGGTGGATGGACTCACGAAAATGGGGCATTTTATCCCTTGCGTTAACCTCCCCACAGCCAGCGCCACGGCACAACTCCTCTTAACCCACGTGGTCCGGTTGCACGGCCTACCGGAAGTCATTATTTCGGACAGAGGCCCGCAATTTGTAGCGAGGTTTTGGAAAGTTTGGTGTAAAGCACTAAAAATCGAATCTTCTCTGTCAACCAGCTTCCACCCTCAGACAGATGGACAAACGGAGCGGTTGATCCAAACCCTGAAGAAGTACCTTCGATGTTACGCCAGCGAGGCTCAGGATTCATAGACCGACATGCTTTGGATGGCGGAATTGGCCTACAACAATACTTGGCATAGCTCCATTGGCCTCTCACCGTTCCATGCAACGTTTGGATTCGAAGCGAAGGTTCTGCCAATCTCCATCCCCGAAGAAGTAAGAAACCAACCTACGGTGCTGTCACAAGCCAGGAAACTTCTTTCGGTGCATCGCCAGGTAAAAAAGCATTTGCAACAAGCTAAAGCGACTTACAAAAGATGGGAAGATCGACACCGACGGGAGGGACCACAATACCAGATCGGAGATCGAGTCTGGTTATCAACTAAGAATATACGATTTAAGATACGAAGCATCTTTCACCCACGTTACATAGGACCCTACCAGGTGCTCCGTCAGATTAATCCAGTAACATACAAATTAAAGTTGCCCAGTACACTTCGCATACATCCGGTGTTCCATTGTAGTCTTCTAAAGCCAGCACGTGGGGCCCGCCAACGAGCACCACCTCCGGTGTTGCAAGATGAAGGCCTGGAATACGAAGTCCTAAGCATCAAAGATTCCAAGTTGAGGAGAGGAGAACTGTGGTATCTCATCTCCTGGAAAGGTTATCCAACAGAAGATGACTCCTGGGAACCATGGAGGAATGTACATGCACCCAGAGCCATACGTTCCTTTCACCGCAGATTCCCTCTGAAACCTGGGCCTGGAAGGCGCTAGGGAAGGGGGACCAACTGTCAGGATCCGACCATGGCCGCGCCTCCCGAAAAACCCCTACGAACTACAATACCCAGGAGCCCCCGAGGCTCACAGGATATAGGGAGTGCGGGCGCACCGGAAGTTGCGCGTAATATTGAACTAGGGATTGAACTCTTCCTCGGCGAGCAGCGGAGGAGTGAGGAATCAGAGCGCCGTTGGGGTTGCGGACGGAGACGAAGCTCCGAAGGAAGACGCGAGCGGTCACGGAGAGGGCAGTACGTGAGTACGTGTGGCACCAGTGGCGTGCCCGTCGAGTAACTGAAGAGTTGCAGTGCAACTACTTAGAGGGATAGGCATCAACCGGCCGGTGAGCAAACCGCGGTTGGGTGCCCCATTGCCAGTGGTTATCGGAGCGGGAGCTGTGACACATCGGGAAAGGAACCGCATGTGCACCGTCTCTGGTATCGGAGTAGACACTTATAAGGCAAAGAGGCCTTACGGAACCATTATTTGGGAAATCATTCGAGACTTTTGGGAAATTCATTCGAGACTTTAGGGAGGCAGCCTGGGAGAGCTTTCTTATCTCCAGTGGATTTTGTGTTTATAGCCTTTTGGGTGCGGGACAATTCTTTTCCACAGAGGGTCACGAACACCGGACCGCCCCTCGAACAAACTGCTTATGTAAGGGAATACTAGGGTAGACATGATAGCGCTGTGCGTGACTGTAACGTGGAGCGTGTGACTTCAGTTTGTCTTCTTTTGTTTTACTAGGTTCAAGGAGAGCATTAGGCGGGCCAGCGGTGTTCAGGTGTTGTGGCTTTTTGGTTGTTACAGGTATACTCGCATACTAGTGAGACCTTATTGAGAGTAGCCATTCTTGTTGTGTATTATCATTGTCTGTTTTGTCATTTCAGATCCTTTTATCCACTGCTGTCCCTTCCCTTCCTTTCCCCCGCCTGATCTTTCGCACACCCAGTTCCCCTTCGTGGTTGGGTGTGGGTCATATCTGGAGGTGGGCCATATTCTGCTGCAACCAAATCCTGCGAAGCTGGGCTTGACAGAAATGGCCTGATGTCTTGCCTCTTGTTGTAATGACAATTAGAGCAACACCAGACAGAACCACAGGGTTAAGTCCTCATGATATAGTTATGGGACGAGCGATGAGGCATGTGTCCATTCCAGTCAACAAGCTGATGACAATAACTGATGACATGGTGTTGGAATACTGTAAAGGCCTGGCTGACGCAGTTCATTCCGTGTTTCATTAGGTTGGAGCGGATGCCACCACCCTTGAAAGGAAGCCAGCCCATGATCTGAGCCCAGGAGACTGGGTAAGGATAATAGTCCACAGAAGAAGAAATTGTTTGGTTCCAAGGAGGGGAAAACCAAGATAAGTCATTCTGACCACAACAACAGCTGTGAAGTGTGCTGGAGTGAAAAACTGGATCCATGCCAGCCATACTTTGAGGATACCAAATCCAGTTGACAGCAAAGGAAAAGAGTACTATGACGAATCAGAGTCAAGTACTGAATCAGATAACGAAGAGCCAAAAACACAAGAAAATCCTGAAAGGGGGGAAAAAGAATCCAATCAAATATTAGTCCCCAGAAGTATCTCTCTGAAAGGACGATTGCAGATTTCTGATATCAGTTCAGATTCTGAAGACGAACAAGGGAGACAAGGTCCTAGAAAAGAACACAGAAAGAAAAAAGGAAAAGACAACGAAGAAGCAGTAAAAGAAATCCGAGAGAAGGAAGTTTCAGATGAAAGACCAAGAGAAATTCCACCTGAAATAATAGATCAAAGTGAAGAAGGGACAGGTACAGAGAGAGAGGGACAGATTGCGGAACACCCCCGAGGAGGTGTAGGGAACTGCAACATCCAGCTAGGTTAAGGGACAAGTAGCCAGCAGGAAGATTGCGTGTTGGAGACCCGAGGAGGGACAGAAGTAGGGAAAACAGTGGTGGAAAAAGAAGTTGTCGAAAAGAAAAAGCAAGTTGAGACAGAATCTGAAGAGAGTGAAAATGAGATACCAGAAGGACGAGTTCTAAGAAAAAGGGCTTGGAGAGAAGAAAAGAATAATAAAGAAAGTAAACAGAAAAGAGTCAAAAAGGACGAAGTGTGGCCAAACAAAATAAAGAGATTGAGATATCGGCTGACACGAGTGAAATCACCAAGAGCAGATCAGGTGAATGAAGTGACAAGCCAAGAAAAATCAAAAGATGAAGAAACTACTCAAGACAAGGAAGAAGGAAAAAGAACAAGGAAACCTAACCAGAAGTATAAGTCACCGGAATGGACGTACGTGGCACTGCCTGAAACGGAAGAAGAGGCAGATAGTCAAGGAAATACAGAGGAGGCTGTACTGAAAGTGGTTGAAGAAGAGGAAGAAGCAGGAATCCTGAGAGTTATCTTATCCGACATCGGAGAAGAAGAAACGGAAGATCAGGAAATTCTGTACTTGGATGAACAGAAAGAAGTGAAAAACGATGAAATGCCAAACTGAGAAAATCTAGAAAACTACTGATGAAGAAATAACAATTGAATCAAACGATAGATACTGGTAGAACTAAGTAGGGCCTTGGAGGCCTAAGATTAGAAAACTAGTTGCGAAATAAAGAGGCTAAGTCAAAAGACACAGTCCAAATTAACAAGATGGCTAACATAGATAATAGCAAAAGTAGATGCACATTCATGAAGAGATGGTGTAAAATGTGTTGTTGTTGTACAGGATTATTAATGCTTCTATGGAGCATACTTGCTCTATTGATTTCTTTAAAGGTAACTATAGATACACTAGAAGGACACACTGAAAACATTACTAACATAAAGAAGATTCCAAAAGTAGTTCCGACTAGAATAGATAATAATTATTTACATAAAGATGGGTCTATTAATGATTTTTCAAATAATGTGTTTTCAAAGTTATTGTATGAATATGTAAAGACCATGGACGTAAGGGACTGCTACGTATGCATGCAGTTACCTGCATCTGTGTCAGAGGGAGTGACTTATCATCACCTTCCAGCAACGTATGGAATAGCATGTAGTATGATAGCAAGTTTATTTTACGAGACAGGTAAATTAGAATATTACTTTTCAGATGTAGATAACATTTTTGCGCAAGTACCTGCTAATAACAAACTAAACAAAGTAAGACCTGCTAAGGTATTAGGTGAATTTTTCTTAGTAACTAAGGAGCTAACATTAGAGTATATATGTAAAAATAATTTGACATGCAGTTTGAAGAATGAGGAAAGGACATTCCTAGACATGGTCGAGGAAAGGAGATTAAAAATGCGAAGAAAGGCATCTTCAGGAAAAGGGGAGAAAACAATCTGGGATGTAGAAATGGAAAAACATATGAAAGGAGAGTCTAACCCAACTTTGGCTCTAGATTGGCATCAGAAAGGGAAACTGTGTATAAGAAGAAATCAAACGGCGTACGATAATCATTTTGTAGGGAATAGTGAGTGCCATGATACATACCGAATCATAGGTGGATGGGGATTTAAAGGTGGAAGAGATCCAGTTTTTCCTGGACTTTATTTTATCTGTGGGAACAGGGCATATTATCGCTTGCCAGACCATTGGTATGGCACATGTTACGTAGGCCTGGTTTTTCCAAAAATCTTTCACATGGATAGAGGTAAAGATGGTGTACATAGGTTAGGTAATCAATTAACACGTAGTAAAAGAGAATCTTGGGCAGAAATTGTAGGTGACAATTTTTGGAGCATTGATACCAGCAGTGGGAATATCTCTGAATGCAAACAATATTAGAAGATTATCAACAGTAGTGGATCGCTTATCCACAAGCACCGCTGGAGGATTTTTATTGGTTAATACTGAAATGGTTGCCATGCGTGCTATGGTAATGCAAAATCGACTTGGCCTTGATATCTTATTGGCAAAAGAGGGTGGAGTCTGTGGAATGCTGAAAGTTCAACATTGTTGCACCTACATTCCAGACGAAAGCAAAGATCTGAAAGTTTACATTAAAAATATTACTGAATTGCATGACGAAATTGTACCACTGGAGGTTGAAGGTGTTTGGGAAAAGATTGGGAAGAAAATTGCTGCTATTAAAAATTTCTTAGTAAAAATAGGTAGTACATTTATAGGTAAAATATTATTCCCATTAACTTGTGTGCTTTTCGTATTATTAATATTAAGATTAGGATGTATGTGTTGTAAAAACAAGAAAACAAAGAATAAAATAAAAAGAGAAAAACTAGAAGAGTGGAAAGAAAGTTTGTATAAAAAGGCAAAAAGAGATGAAGAAGAAACTGAATTATAATTAAGAGCAAGAATACATTTCAATTTTCCGTAAAAGGGCGAATAAATTTAGTGATGTGGTGGTGATAAAATCACCAAAGTGGGGATTGCTGGAGTGGGGTTTTCTTTAAAAATTATATACCCTCTCCATTTTGCATGTTTACATTAATAAGAATAATTAATTAATAGTAATTGTACTAATTGTTTGCTGTGTGAATTGATCAACACTACTAATATAAGAAATACACGTGGGAATTGCATTTGCATGGCCTAATTAATAACGTAAACTAATTTCGTATGCATATTAATAATAGACAATTAGAAATTGCATGATTATATGTTGCTTTCGTGATGTATTCATGATTTGTGCTTTATTAATGTGAATATAACCCGCTTTAAGTGTTGCTTCTGCTAGATAAATACACACACATATGGGTATTAGTAAGGGGATAACATTTTATTAGTCATTTCCATGTTTTAATTACATTTTTGTGTTTCTTTGCTTAAGTTGACCATTTGGTGGCCACAAAATGGCCGACATCCCTATTTGACGAACACGACTCCATTATGAAGGTTCCGGGGTGAAGTGCGCATGCGTCACCATCAGCTGCAGTGGCCTTTGGACGACCCTAACTCAACTGTGCCACCCAAGGACACACCGGGCTACCAGCCAGCTGCTCTGAAAGAAACAATGAAAAGATACTATTCCGAGGAGAAAATAAGAACTATATCTGAAGACACATTATCCGTATGGGAAAGCTGTGGAACCATTTTAAACGGACCAATTAGAAACGTTCAAAATATAATTCGTTACACTTTGGAATGTAATTTTACTATAAAAATGGTAGAATAGAGAGGTTGATATGGCGAGACCCTTCAGAAGATTTTCGATTTCCTGACGTTATGCTGAAGGAGAGGACGGTGACACTGCAGGACAGCTGTTTCCTAAGACTCTGATAGTATGAACTGATGACCAAGGTTTTGACTTAGAGGACGACTTTTAGCCAGAATATGATGGTCTATTGCCTGATTAAACCAGAGACTCAATTTTGATTATTTAGATAAAAATTTAAGATTCATTACAAGAACTGTGTTGGGTCGTTATTATGAGAAAAATGTATTTATGTAAATAATGTTATAGATTTTGTTATCACTCCAACCTGCAGCTAGCTGATCCATGGCGTATTCATGGGAGGAGTACTAAAAGGTGAAGTTTAGGCCTTTATAAATAGGGATTGATGAGTACTTCCTTCCATTACAGCAAGTGGAACAATCGCCTCCTTGGAAACAGGTTATTAGAAGGATGAATGTTGGTGTTATGGGCCCCACCAGCGAATGTAGTGATTGTGTGTGATCTATGATCTGTGACAAAGGGAGGGATTTTGCATTCCGTGCTGCATCACACTCTCCAAGAACTCCTTTTTGCTCTTTAAATGAATGGCACACCATTATGATAATGGAGTTCGGCTGGAAATCCTTCTCTGCCAAATACATTTGTGACAAATATTAATAAGGTTTGCGGTTTCCTGCCAAATCTCACTGTCATCCATTTGGCCATGTTGGCCATGTTGTCAATCAGGACAATGGCACATTTCTGGCCTTGAGGCAGAGCATAAAGAGGACCCAAAAATGAATATATAACTTATTCAGTGGCCGTTCAGGACATCCAACCTCAGCCATCGGGGGAGTCCTCAGTTTTAAATTCTTATCATAATTCATAAACACATTCCACCTCTTCACCCATCTTTACACTTCCCTGTACAGTGCAGACCACCAATAGCTTTCAGGTAACCTTTTTTGTGTGAACAGGTATGCCTAAATGTCCCTAATGAATACTTTTATATTGGGTGATTCATTTATCATCCCAAACATTAATCCCACTCAAGTTTCAAGTCAGATTGTACTTTACTGTAGCTTTGAAAGTCATTGGCAAAGCTCCTTCTCTAGGCCAGCATCCCTGATATAACCCATGACCATTTTCAAGATAACATATGTTAGACCTCACATCCTTAGGGTGGTCTTTCCTAAGACATTTTGCCTTTTGCCTCCCATTTTTGCTGATTTTGCTAAACAGTGCTAAAGTGCATGTGCTTCTCCTCTAACACATAATGACACTGATGTATACCTGATTGGCATATTTGTCACACTGGTAAAGTGGTATACCATAAACCCAGGGCCTGTACTTCACATGCTACCAGTGGGCTGCAGCACTTATTGTGCCACCCACAGAAGTGGCCTTTCAAGCCTATCTCAGGCCTGCCACTGCAGTACCTGTGTGTGCAGTTTACTGCCACTTCAACTTGGCATTTAAAACTACTTACCAGTCCTTAAACCCCCCTTTTATTACATAAACGCCACCCCTAAGGTGGGCCCTAAGTAACCCTTAGGGCAGGGTGCCATGTAAATAAAAGGTAGGGCATATACTTTTATGTTTTGCATGCCCTGGTTGTGACAAACAGCCTATTTTGTTTTTCACTACTGGGAGGCATACCCTTCTCATTGGCTAACATTGGGAATTCCATAATACACTTTTAAGCTGTAATTCTTGATCAGAGAGCAGTAGCTTTTACATGTTTCATATCTCTGGAATGGTAATGATAAATCCTCCTTACTGGTAAAGTTGGATTTAACATTACTGTTTTAGAAATACCTATTTTAGAAAGTGGACATTTCTCTGCTCTTACTGCACCATGTGCATGACAGCCTGTCTCCAAGTCATGGCTGGATGACAGGTACACTTTGTACATTTCCTCTAGACAGCCACAAACATGGGACGGTGAGGCTCATTTGCATTCTGAGCACTCATCTGCATTCATCTGCATTCTGATGGGTCTTTCTAGACAAGGAGGAATGGAAGGAGCTGACATTTACCCGTAAATACGTAGTGTTGTGTCCAGACACAAAAAACGGATATGCCCCCCACAGATAGTCTGGCAGACAGGACTGGGTTGTAAGGGATCCGTGTGCACTTCAAAGAGATGTTTTCAAGTCACCCCCAATATATAAAGGCACTTTTGGGTATAAGTACTGGGTCGCTGCCCCCCTAAAATGGGACACTCCTGGATCTTAAACTGAATCTCTGTCAGAAGAAATGCTGTGCTGCTTAAAGGGCTCAACTGGACTGCTTTACTGGAAGGAATGCTTTTTTGCTTGTTGCCCAGCTGTCGGCTGATCCATGACTCTGCTGGAAGAAGAGCTGGACTCTGCCTTCCCTCCAAGTGATCCTCAAGGGCTTGCTGGCTATTTTCTGAAGTTTCAGAGACTCAAAAGACTTCCTTCAATTTTGCAGGTGCTGCCTTGACGCTGCCTTGACTCTGCCATCTGTGAGTCCTACTCTTGCTTGAGATGCCCTCCACAAGTAGGTTCTGGGCCTCAGAAGTGGATTTTTGCAGCTTTTTTCATGTCAACTTCGATGCAGTGGTGACTTTGCACCACTTGGAACCGACACATCGCCTTCAATGTGAAATCAGTGGCTGCTCAACAACAGTGATTCTACTGCCGGCACGGCTCGACACTGACGGACAGCACGGTTCAACATCGACACCACCTGCATAGCAAAGGGGTTTTTATCACCGAAGCTTCCAACAACGGTGTGGATCAGAGCCGACACTCGCCTACATCCTCACCACGAGTCTTCATCGTCAACACTGTGCTCCATCCAATGTACGTTGTTAGCGGGATCTGTCTGAGTCCTATAGCCAGCCTGCCCTCGATCGCAGTTGGCCTGAACTTTGGATTTACCCCGGCTTAGCGCGACCTCAAGAAACCTTTTAGCACTTGTGACTTCTAAGCACTGTTTTGGCATTTAATCTTTAAAAATTCATATCTCGACTTCTACAGATTGGATTTTTGTTGTGTTGGTCTTGTTTTACTCAGATGGAGTCTCTATTTTCTCAAACTGTGGGGATTCTTTTTGTGGTGTACTCATGATGTTACTGTGTGTGTGTGTTGTACAAATACCTTACACATTGCCTCTTTAGATAATCCTGACTGCTCTGTGCCAAACTACCAGTAGGTGAGTACAGGTTATCTTTTAGTGTGTAACTAGCTTACCCTGACTAGAATGGTGGTTCCTGTCGGACCTGGGTAAATACCAGGAATTCCATTTCTAAAATAATCTTCACACAAAGCCTCTCTCCACTCATTCTCTCTTATCTGATACTAATCTGAAAGCCAACTTTGCTGAAAGCCAACCAACACTTTCTACCAGATTTTGCTTTGTTCGCCCTAAATTGGCAGGGTATGCTCAGACATGGGTCCCTTGCTCACTTTGTCACTGGATTCAAGCAATGGTTGATGAGAGCTGTTAGCCCACAACCGTTCCCAGGATGCTTGTTTCCGGTCCAGTGAAGACATGGCTTGGTAGTTCGGTCTGAACTGTTCCCATGAGGCACAGGGTCAAGACTGATTTGCATATAGCTGTTTCTGAACTGGGGTGGCCAAGTGAGCTAAAGAACGATGATGGATTCAACCCAGATCTGTGACTGGGGGTGATTGTCTGAAAAGTTTCATTGCTCCGTCCATCATCTCCTTGTGTTTGCTTTGTGCGCCCTAAATTGGCAGGGTAGGCTCAGACATGGGTCCCTTGCTCACTTTGCCACTGGATTCAAGCTAGCCTGGCTGATGAGGGCTGTTAGCCCACAACCGGTCCCAGGATGCTTGTTTCCGGTCCAGTGAAGACTTGGCTTGGCAGTTCGGGCTAAACTGTTCCCATGAGGCACAGGGTCAAGACTGATTTGCATATAGCTGGGTCTGAACTGGGGCGGCGAAGTGAGCTAAAGAACGATGATGGATTCAACCCAGATCTGTGACTGGGGGTGAGTGTCTGAAAAGTTTCAGTGCTCCGTCCATCATATCCTTGTGTTTGCTTTGTCCAGCACATGTGGCATTGCCCTACAGTGGGCTAGTTAGTAATATTTCATTACTCTGCAGTGTCAGCCTGAGGCCAAGGCAGGCCAGTCCTGCACTACTAGTGTACTCACATCACTTAAGAATAGTACGTATGGCAAGGCAAGTATAGTAGAACTCAATCAATGGACAACACTACACGTCCAGAGGTACAGAACTTAAAAACATAACTGGGCTAAATACTGTGAGAAGTTGGCCTGGCATATGCTGGTCACTAGTTATAGTGGCCACCTTGCACCAGTCCAATTCGACTCTTGTGGTAGATAGGTTTAAGACAACCTTTAAAGAAAGCTATCCTAGTGGTAGCTGTGGAGAGCAGCCTTCAGGCTAAGTCTCTGAGGAATGTAAAGCAGCTTGTTTTACCTTATAATCTCTTGAATTACCAAATGAAAAGACACCACACAGGTATATATATCAAATATATATGTATTTATTTCTAAATATACTCTACTAATCTCTTTATGAGATTAGAGCCAGGTAAACATTCAAAAGATCAACAGTTCTCAATAAATTAAGCACAAATATGGCTGTAGCCCTAGGGGCGTACCAGACCATATACTAAAAGAATGGTGTAACAAACTCGACTTGCAAAATGAAGAGGCCTAGGGCCTTGGGAATCGCTGGGGCTTCACTTCTGCAGTGTTAGCAGGTAAGTAGCCAGCCCACAGGAGACGCGTGCAGTGTCTAAACACACACGCGGGTTTTCAATACGTTTCAATGGCAAATGTCGCGGTTTGTAAATTACAGTTTTAGGGCACTTCGCAAAAGTCAACAGGCAAGCAACTTACAGGGTAAGTATTTCGAGAGCCAACACACACTTGGGCACCGGAGTGCACGAGTTACCTCACCCAGGGAAGCCGGGTGCATAGGTGTCCTTTGGTGTCGGGTCGCGATGCTGTTTCCAATGGAGATCACTGGAGACTTGCTGCTTGTGACGACTGGAGAGGTGTCCGTTCGAATCCGAAGATGGATTGGAGTTGCAGAAGACATAGAAATTGAGGGGACAGAGTTCAGAGTCACTTGCCAGTGACCGGTGGCCAGCAAGATGGATGACCACAGCTGTCGCGTCTCTTCAGGTCGTCGATGGTGTTTTGTCTCTTCGCTCACGAGGTCCAGGAAGGTTTGACGATGACCAGCAGCTGTATTCAGGAGGTCCCTCAACGTCTGCAGCTGTCGACGGTGTCGGCACCCGGATCGGAGCCAACAAGCCTTGGCAGCCGCAAGTCTTGTGTCGAGTGAAGATTGGCAATGGTGCAGACCAGCAAGGTCTGATGGACTTACCCAGCGAGGGTAAGTGAGGGCAGGCCCAGAGCAACCAGGGGAGCTCTTGAAGTTGATGTGAAAGTCTTCAGGTAAATTACTAGCTAATGGGCAAGCAACCGCAAAGACGCCTTTGCAGGAAAAGTTTAACAACAGCCCACGGTCACTCGGGATGGGGTAGGCCGCTGAAATTCGGTACTAGACCTGCTAGGGACTTGGACAACAAGTGGTCCAAAGCACAACTTCGTTGGACGTAGTTTAGGGCTTGCACTCGAAATCAGTGCACGGTTCCCTGGTATTGCTGTTCCTCGTCACTCGTGGGGTCCAGATACCACAGCTTCACTGGGGACTCAAAATGGCCATCGAGAGGTCAGGAAATCTACCTCAGGGGATGCAGGGACTTCGGGCTCCGGCGGGAGCGGTAAAGTTTGCAACCGTTGTAGAGAGTTTTGGTGCCTGCCATGCAGGGGAGTCACTCCTTGACTCCAAGGGAGATTCTTCAGTTTTCCAGAGATAGTGGAACATCGAAGGGCCAGCATTCTTCTTAGTTGAGCATTGTCCAGGTGTAATCTAAGTTGCATTGGCAAGCTTTGGTATCTTATAGTGAAAAGATGGGAGGGACTAGCTCTATGACCACTCCTCTAGGAGGGTCAGGGTAGTGGGTGGTTACACCCACTTCCCTTTGTCCAGTTTCGTGCCAGAGCAGGGGCAGGTAGCCCCTGAACCGGTTTGAGCTGGCATATGCACAGAGGAGCCTACTGCTCCCCCAGTGCAGGACTTTAAAGCACTCTAAGAGTGCACCCACCCAGCTCCAATACACTAAATCCTGTCTGGGAGGTGGTGACACCTCCCTGTGACAGGAAACCCTTTGTTGGGCTCCCTCCACTGCGAGTTTCGGTCAGCAGCAGGAGGGTAGCCCAGGGTCTGTGCTGGTGGCATCCATTTTGTGATGCCAGGGCTCTAGATGATTTCTACCGTGTAGTACAGTGTGTACATGTCGTCCCCTCTAGAAGGGTGCGATCCTACTCCCACACCAGTTACTGGTGTGGGGGTAGGATTCCAAGTTGTTTGACACCAAACACGACATATTTTGATGCAGTCATTCCAAAGTTAGCATTTACCGCGAGGTTATAATGCACTTAAGAGTATATGGTTTAACCGCATCCACAAACAGCAGCAGAGAATAGACTCTGCCAGCTGCAGAGGGGTCCTGCTCAGGCAGAAGCACCCCCTCACATAGTAAACCATGCACCCTGCCCTTGGGATTGATAGGGCCTACCATAGGGGTGACTGATAGGTTTATATGTGTGTGTATGGTGAGATATAGGAACCTATACCTCAGTGAGGAGTGCTAACACTACCTCACACAGGCTGCAGTAGCAGGCCTGTGGTGTCAGATTGTGAATGCTTCCTAGGGGTGGCATAATACATGCTGCAGCCCCTGGTAGGCCTGTGAAGTACCAATGCACGAGGTACCTAAGGTAACATACACTAGGGGCTCATAAGGTACCGCAGTATCGAATCACTAGTGCATCTAATATGCACACCAATCATTTAAGGGAGTAAGCAGATAGGCTGGGGCCCTGGATAGCAGGATCCCAGCCAGACTAGTCAAAAAACATTCAAACACCAGGAAAAAAGTGGGGGCAACCATATAGTCAGATTCCACCTTCCTACAAATGGAATTTCCTTGAGAACACTATACTTGGCAAAAGAAAAAAGTTCAACCACAAGATGATACATGTGTTTGGAGATCTATATAACTGCCTTCTTCTGATGTAGTGGGAGGCATGACTCAGAAGGCATGCTTAATTTAACGCAATGCTTCATTTTAAAAGATTATCACACAAGAAGTGTTCCAAAGGATGTGGCAAAGACAAAGGAAGTTACTAAGCAAGTTGAGGAAGAGAAAATTGGTGCAGGCCAAATTCAGCATGCTAAAGGGTGGATACTTAGCAGAGGATCTCAGAGGGGTGAGATAAACAACTTTGCCAAAAAAGTCAAAGAAATGAATAAGTAATGAGAATGAAATACATTTGGTTTGAAATTTTCAGAGTATTTGGTGGGGAATCCATCACCCTTTTTCTGTTAACATGTTGTTTATATCACTATGACTGGTTTCTCATGCTTTTCAGCTGTGCAAAGAGCCATCCAAGGCCGTGGCACCGGGTGAGGCTGCAATCACCGCTGTGTGCTGGTACCAGGGCGAGAAGCTTGCTAAGATGATTGTGGTGCCAGGCAGTGCTGTAATGCAGAGTAATAACATTGGTGATTTCCTTGTCCTTCAGGGATATGTCCTCAAAGGTTAAGCAGGTTTGTTAGTATGTGTATTGGTCTATTTATGTGTATAAGTATGTATTGTGTGCATGTGTGTAAGGGTTTACATACTTTCCTCCTATCTTCTCTCTAATCATCTGAATCCGAAAGAAATGGGTAGGTCTGCACTTGGAAACTTCCAGCTCTACTTGGGTGAAGATTTACTAATTTCAGGAACTCATAAAATATTTCCAAGTTCTGCCTGGAAATCTGTGTGGTGTTTACAAATTTCCAGTGCCCTGTGTAGCATCCTCCCCAGCCTGGGTACCCGCCAATGACTACTCCACACACAGAGCTTAGGTTTACATGTCTTTATTCGTGTGCATGTAACTGCGAACTCAACATTCTAAACCGACCTTCAATGTATTCCACTCTAACACTTAAGTTACAGTTCTAGGGAGTCCCCCAGGAGCCAAAAAGGGTCCCTTAATTTCTAACTCACAAGACACTACAACCTGGATCAAGATTCACTCTCATGGGGTCACCTCGTGGAAACCTTCCTGTGAGTAAATATGAAGGGAAAAACGGCTTTTGTGATTTGAAAAACTGGTATTGCCATCCTAAATAAGGCTATTAGCTTGTGTACTGTTCAATTAGAAATACAAATAGGTTTGTAAATAGAGCCCTCAATCTCTAGGAAGAGCTGGAGCTCAGAGAAAAAAATGTGCACTCAATTGTGTATAATACCGCAGGAGGGTGTATGTCACAACATTGAGGTAATAAAATCAGCCTGCACATATAACAACTGTGCAGTATCGACTACCACTGTTGTCATCTAGTTCAAGGGAATGCAACAGAAGTCACATGTGGATGTGGCAGGCATCTAATGCCTCAAACACTGCCTGCACATCCCCCAGACCTGGATGTTCAGCATCTGCCTGAAACTAAACCCCAACAACACAGAAAGACAGATTTCCTGTTATTTACCAAGAACAACCAGCAAGAAATAGTACAACCCTGGCATAATGACATGAACTTTGGCGGGTCTGAACGCTAGCTTTCACCAAATGCCAACTCACTTGGATTCCCCCTTGACACCAGCATCACTCCAAGAAACACATTCAGGAGGGAGGAGATGTGGCCTAGCAGCCATAGCTGTTGAACTAGGGTAAAATTCCAAATGTGGCCTTAAATACAGGATTCAAGGAAAATCACTTACATGCCTGGGGCCCTATTACAGATAGTAGCACTTTTTTAGTTTGTGCCACGGTGCACTTTTAAATAGAAGCATTGTGCAAAAGCAGCTAAAGCGCGCCATATTATGAAGAATGTGCTGCCCTCAGGGTAGCCACAAAGTCATGCTACCCTGGGTGCCGTGCATTCTAGTGAATATGGAGCAGCTGCTTCAAAGCCTCTTCATGTTTCACTGTTCAGGAGGCAACCTGCCTGCACTTTCAAGAGGGATTAGAGATGCCCTTGAAGGTGGGTGTAGTGAGTGCTGCACCCGCCTGCTGGGGATGTCTGGGGGGGTCCATTGGACCCTCTTGCCCCCCTCCTGAGGGCTGCCATCAGGAAATGCACTGAGAGTGCTCCACCTTTTTGTGGCACACTTCAGTGCACCTCCTGACAGCTTCTTTGCCTTTGCGCCCACATCCATAATACGGCGTGGGCGCAGAGGTGAAGAGATTCCCTCAATTGCATGGGCCACGCCCCCATGCAAATGAAGGAATGACCTCTTGAGATAGAGCTTACGCCAGTGGTGGCTGGCAACGAACAGGGGTGGCGGGGCAGGTGCAGGAAACAAAATAATTAAAATACAAGAAACACTTACCTTTTGCCGGTCGTCGTCTCGGTCCCTTCTGACGCCGCCATCTTTCCTCAGCTTCTGAAAACAGAAAGCAACCAGGCTCCCTCTCCTAAGCCAATCACAACGCTGCAATGCAGCATTGTGATTCGTCCGAGCGCCATAGTTGGGTGCTGGAAGTGGAAGACCATAAGACGATCATTAAATACTTGAAAAACCTTGCCAGCGATGGAATGAAAGAAGTGCTACAGAAAGCCTTACACACAGATGCAAAGCTGTAGAAAAAGATAAAAGAAGCGTTGGGAGCCAGGTTCAATCCGATGCCGAAGGATGACAATGAAAGATACATCTTCAATCAAGCACAACAACAGGCTGGTGAAATGATGTTGAGGGACATGACACACTTATTAAACACTGTAAGTTTTGTGATTTCAATGATGAAGAAGCCATGCGCCACAGAGTCATCGATGGTTGCCTCTCAGACTTTTCAGAAGACACATGTTGAAAATGAAATTCAGTTTAGAGAAAATGCTAAAGGCTGCGAGCGCAGAAGAATGAGCAGATCAACAAGATGCTGATATGGAAGCAGGAACAGTGTGCAATGAATCAGCGTTAATCATGAAAAGTAAGCATAAACACAGAACAGAGGCGCACAAGTCGACTTCTCCAAAGAAAGAAAGGTTATGCTTCCGATGTGGGTTTTCATTTACCCTGGAAGGTAAATGTCCAGCCGTGGGACAAACATGCATAGGCTGAGGGAAAGAAAACCACATTATAACTGTCTGCAAAGCGGAAGAGTCTTCAAATGTGTCACATTTGAAGAGAAAATGGGCACCAGCAGGTTCCAGAACCATTCTCGCCACGCCCACAAGGCCAAAAGGCAACATCAGTTACGAAAAGTAGATCAAAGTCAATCGATGTCAAATTCATCATACAAAGGTTCTTCAAAGTCACTATCCAGCACCAGTAAATACGACGGATGTGTGTTGATGATATTTACCAAAGAATGCCATGCACATGTTGGATTAGCTGCTTGCATAGAAGATCAAAAGTCAAAAGATAAGCACCAAACGGAGTGGAAAGTTTAATTTGGCCACTATCCTAAAATTACAACGAAGGGGAAAGGTTGCCCCATGACCTTAATTATAGACAGTAGTGTGTCGATTATTATCATGCCAGTAGAGAAGTTTAACAGCCAGTCTCCTGTGTCACATCTTACCCCGTCAAACATGAAGGTATACACGTAGGCTGCATCTAAACCGTTACAGAGTCAATGATCATTTACAGCAACCATGAGACACAAGGCGACATCAGTGCAAGCGCCGATTCATGTTCTTCAAGGAAGTTCATTGAGTGCATGCTTACTTAGCTTTGCCACTGCTGCTGACATGGGACTGATATCTCTCAACTACAACATCTGTGCTCAGTCTTAAATTGTGAGTCAGTGCCCGTCATTGTTTCATGGCCTAGCTAGACTCAAGACAATGAAAGTGCAACTCATGTTAATGAGAACATTCACCCTGTTGCCCAACGGCACCGTAGAGTTGCTTTCCACTTCCAAGCAGCCATTGAGAAAGAACTAGAAACACTGTTGAAGCATGACATCATTGAACGCTCCACTGGTCCCATGCCGTGTGTTTCGCCAATGGTCGTGGTGCCAAAAAATGACAGTGGAGGTGTAGTGTGCATTTGTGTTGATGTGTGGCAGGCCAACAGAGCAATCGAGAGAGAAAGACATCTTGGTCCCCCCACTGAGTTTTGGGGTCTCTTCAGCAGTTTAGATATTTCAGGATGTCCTCCACTGAATAATTCAACCTCTCACACATGCTTTCAATCACAGTGATGGTATAGTGGGAATATAACCTTTACAACGCAGTCATTACAACGCACTACCTTTACAATACAGTCATTACATCGCAACATCCTTCACATTGCATGCCATTACAATGCAGCCATTACAACGCATGTCACTACAACGCATGCCATTACAACACATACCATTACAACGCATAGTTTTTACCCGTACACTATCCGACACTTTCCCTACTGTTGCACTCACTGGAGTGGGAATAGTAATTTTAACCCCTACACTATCCAACATTTACCCTACCGTTGCACCCTCTGGAGTGGGAATAGTCATTTTTACCTCTACACTATACAACACTTACCCTACTGTTGCACTCACTGGAGTGGGAATAGTAATTTTTACCCCTACACTATCCAACACTTACCCTACTGGTACCCCCAAAAATTATTCGATGTAATGGTATGCGTTGTAATGGTATGCGTTGTAATGGCATGCGTTGTAAAAACATGCGTTGTAATGGATGTTGCGATGTAAAAACTGCGTTGTAAAGGCATGCATTGTAAATGTGTGCGTTGTAATGTCATACATTCAGTATAGTGGTATTTGGGACAACACAAAAGGAGCATCACAAAGCCCTTATGCAAGTGTGCCAATTACTTGCTGATGCAGATCTCACTTTGAAGGAGACAAAGTGTGAGTTTCACAAAACAAAACTCAAATTCTTTGAGCACATATTCTCCAATGGGGGAAGGACTCCTGATTCGGATAAAGTGTAAGCATTGTCATCTACTTGCCCCCCAAAAGATGCATGCTGTGTTCCTTCTTAGGCATGGCTAGTTATTGCTCCAGGTATATTTGTGAATTTCTTATAGTGAGTGCCCCACTGAGAGACTTAATAAAGTGAAAAGTCCCCTTCCAGTGGTCTTCTGAATGCAAGCAAAGCTTCAAAGACATAAAACATGTGATTGAGAATGCAACTGAAATGGCCTACTTTGACCCCAAGTTACATACTGAGATCACAGGAGATGCAAGCCAGGTGGAGCTGGCGGCAATCCTTGCTCAACACAATGACCATCCGAATGGCCAGAGACACATTGCAGCCTATGCCAGTACAAGTCTGTCTGAAACGAATCGTGGTTACTCTCAGCCGGAGAAGGAGAGTCCGGCGGTAGAGTGGGCCTGTGAATATTTTCATGTGTTTGACTATCTTTGGACACCTGAAAGCTAGGATGCTGCCTCGCATTGAGAGGTGAGAGTTGCGACTGCAAGAGTATAACCATGTGATTGAACGCAACCCGGGAATAGATAAAAAACCTGCATACTACTTTTCACAAGTGCCACTACATCGCCACAGTTCAACTTCCAAAGCGGCTGAAGAGTATCTCCACTTCATTGTGATATCCAGCACTTCAGCGGTTCTATCCAATGAACAAACTATTGCTGCTACAAATGCAGATGAGAACATGCTCATCCTCAAAGACATCATTATAACACAATCTTGGAAGAAAAGTGTTCGTCCCTTTGCGGATGAGGTAGAATTTGAAAAATTCAGAAATGTACAGAATGAGCTATCAGTCACCAGGTAAGGTATCATATTGAGAGGTTTGAGTATTGACATACCTGTGAGTTTGAGACAGCAAATCATTGAACTGAGCCATGAAGGTTGAGAAAGAGCTGAAAGCGTGCCACCTTCGTAACTATTTGTCCCCCAAGGTGATGCCATTGGCAATGTCTGATCTTCCTGGGCATGCCTGAGAAAGAGTTGCAGTTGACTTCTTTGGGCCTTCAGGCAATGGACATCATCTCATGGTAGTCATTCATGAATATTCACGTTCTACTTTGGACAAACCACGGCAAAGTAATCAAGCGGCTTAATAACATCTTTGCAGCAAGGGGCAACTCCGCTATTCTCAAATCTGGCAATGGCCAACCTTTCATTAGCAAAGAATTCAAGGAGTTTCTTGTTTGACTCAATGTTAAGCATCAGAAGCGTACACCTCTCTGGCCCCAAGCTAATGGTGTTGTTGAACAATTCATGGGCATCCTGAAGAAGGTAACTCCGAAAGGAAGGTAATCCAGAAAGCATCGATGGAGGGAATCAATCTCAATCAAGCCGTGTGTCAAGCCCTTCGCACCTATTGATCAACTCCTCACTCCACAATCAGTGAGACTCCTGCCACCTTGCTATATGGGAGAGCCATCAGAACCAAACTACCTCACTGGACATCGGGACGATCAATAAATGCCTGTAAGGTTTGTGTCACAGACACGTCTCGAAAGTGCAAGATGAAGACATATGTTGATCAGCGCCGACTTGCCAAGGAAACAGTCTATGCCAAAGGGGACTGGGTACTGGTCAAACAGAAAAGGAAGCGGAAAACAGTCACTCTGTTTGATGTCGACCATTTGAGGGTTGTATTGTGCAAAGGACACATGATGACAGCGCATCGTTACGTAAAATCCATCACACAGGACTTTAAACACCTACCTCGATGTTCATCAGCTCCTGATATCATTTGTAAGGCTACCCTGTCTACATGTCCAGATCAAGCATCTTAACAGATGTCATCGGTGCCTGATCAAGGTGCCCCTCAACTACTTCATACCACTTGATCTTGCCGACCAGTGCGAGCACCCGACAACTCATTGAGGAACTATGATGCTAATGCTGTCTGTACTTTTTTATTTAACAAAGGGGGAGTTAAAGTGTCTTGAGGATATGCAAGCTAGATCCCTTGCGGTTCTGGGCAGACTTTGAACAGGAATTACGTAATCTGCTGGACGGTGCAAAGGTGTGGTTATAAAAGTTATGACACAGTGCGTGCAGTGAGTGGTTGTATGTTGAAGAGTAAAGACGTTTGTTGCAGGGCTCCTTCGGCAGCATATTTAATTTCCATGCTCCTGGGCTGGGGAGGACGCTGCACGTTGGATGATTGTGAATGTTGATGGCGAGCATGTGTTGGTTAGACAATGATTGTGTTTTTGAGTAGAACTGGAAGGAGGAACTGAAGAAGGACTCACAGGTAAAGAACGTGATAGACTGGGTTAGGGAAGATGAGCAAGAGAAAGAAGGCAGCCAGTGTGGTGAGAAGTGTACAAACCCATGGTGAAAGTATGGATACCAGAGCATGTCTACATGAAATTACTGTTTGACCTCCTGTGGCCGTTCCAGGTATTGCCTGTTTCCCAGATGTTAACTATATTGGTATTCAGATGGTTGATTTATAAAAGAAAGAGTGCCGGTGCCCGAAGCTCTGCCCTGAAGCCCACAACCAGTGCAAATAAATGTTGGTTGCGTTGAATACTAAAGCTGGTAGTCTTAAATGCAATTCATTCCTCTTTCATCCTCTACTTGTCAATCCCTGCCCATTTATCTCAGTTTTGCAGGTTCTTGTTTTCTTCCTTTGTGTCTCTTTTGCTTTTTTTCTCTTCCTCTGTCTTTCCGATCTGTGTGTTTTTCTCCATGAATATCTGATGCGGAGAAATAAGTGAAAGCCACAAAATAAATGCCCAGTGCCCTCCACCGGCAACCACAGGCTCAAATTAAGCACTGGTCAAGATAGGTAGAGGTGTGATTTGTGAAGGATCCCAATACTAGAAGTGTGGTAGAATTTTTAACTGATGTGTGTTCATGGGAAGGCTGTCCTAATGAACTTTGTTCTGATGATGGGGTACAGTTCACCTCCCAAAAAGAAGTGAAAGATTTGCTGAGGGATTTTGGTTTCAAGCGTTTGCCATTGCGGGCCGCTCCAACATGGACAAGTTTATTTACCAGCCCGTGGGGGCCAGAGGACAAAGTAGTGCCAGGCCGCTATTCCCATTTACAGCTGCCCACTTACTAGAGGGCAGCTGCCACGCTTTGGGGGCATGATGTTTAGCGAGCCCCAGTGGGGCCCAGAGGGCACAGTCGTGCAGGGGCCCGAAGGGCACAGTCGTGCCAGGGCCCCTCCCATGATTCCCAGCTGCACCGCACCAGCGCGGATAGCTGCAACGTTTGGTGCATGTTTCGTCCCACATGTGTTCTAAGGGCACCAGGAGTGTCCAGGCCTCATTTTAATATTCACAGCTGCCCAGCAAGTAGTGGGCAGCTGCAGCATTTAGGCCTCAGTGCTTTGGGGGGCATGTCTTTTTGAAGTTAGGAGTGAGATGCACTCCTTTGCCCCATATCTTCCCATCAAGTAGTGGGCAGCTGTAACGGTTAGGCCTGCGCAGAGTGCGCACCCTTGACTTCCGCTGCATAGGCAGCAGCCCTGACATTCTGGACACAGGGCATTCATTTGAGCCCCTTTGAGATGGCCGGGGGACTGTGAGGTAAATAGGGCGCTAGGCCTATTTACTATGGTCTTTTTAGGAGACTATCTGCTAAATGTGAGTTATGTGGTGCTAGGCAATGTGATTCCTGTAGTATGATTTACGCACCCTGTTTTATACCTCTAAATGAAGTTTTCTGTATGAGGTTGGTTTGCATATTATAGTTTATGCTAGTGAGATTATGTTCCACTGAGATTATTTCCTAATGTGAGTCATACTTACGAGGTTAGGGTCTAATACGTTTAGACTCATGAGAAGATTGATTAATGTGTTTATGCTGGTGAGGTTGGCACAGAATGTAATTCGCGCTTAATGTGATACTGGGCATAATGTAGTTTATGTTACAGGCTGATGCTAAGTACAGTGATTGCCAGTGGTTACTGGTTGTACGTTTATGATCTGTTTTACTTTGACTAAGTTCGCTTTGTGATGGTTCTGACAGTGGTCCAGTGGCCCCTGTCAGGTGTATATAATCCCTTGTAAATATGACCTAGTGCCAGGTGGCACCATGTATATTATGTGTTTACTATTCTAATGTGTTATGAGAATACAAAGGCTATTTTTTATATAACCTTGTGTGGAGTTCCTTTTGTAGTGTGCCTGGGATGTTGTTGCTGTGTGCGTGCGCAAATGCTTTACACATGGCCTCCAGGATAAGCCTGACTGCTCGTGCAAAGCTACCAAGGGGGTGAGCAGGGGTTATCTTTGGCATGTAACTCCCTTGCCCTGACTAGAGTGGTGGTCTCTGCCTGGTTTTGGCGCAAGCCTTAGCCAACCAGAGATCCCATTCCTAACAATATGCCTGGCCAATGAGCAGTATAACTTCATAGCCACACCACCCCTAAATGAAATATCTCACTTTAAGGCAATCCACACTTTAATTTTTACAATCTGAACTACACTAAATGAAGTTGGATGCAATATGTTTGAGGTATTGCAGTCCAGCGCTTGTTACATATAATTATACTGTTTATAATCTTTATTATGTTTCTTGATTTTTTAAAACAATATTTACTCTTTATTTTATGGTATTTAATGTAACTGCATGTATACATTGTGTTAGTTCCATTTTTATTTTACATATGTATAGCCTATTTTAAAACTGATATAGTTTTTACTACACTGTTTCCTTTGTTACATGCTAAGAATAGAACCGCATTATCTTTTATTTAGGATTTTTACTACAGGTTTTTTAACGACTGAGCAAACTCCTAGGATTGAGCAAACACCCAGGCTAATCTGGGTGCACTGCTGATGGGTGGAGGTGAGGTGGAAAGCCCCATGGGAATCCCATGAGTATACTGTGCTTAGAGCTCAGGAAGTGTCACCTCATGCAGGAGTAGTGCAGGAAATTAGGCGGATCCTGCTGGCTCCTGGTTTCTGCAGCTATTCCTGAGTCGAATATGGGATACTGCCGGCCCAGTGAAATATGCAGAATTTGTCCTGGTTTAATTTTCTGTCAACAGGTCACAATTCAGCAGGGCTCACACATTGCCTACTTTCTGTGAGCTAAAAAACGATGGATTTAACTCAGATCTCTTGACTGGGGGTGAATGTATGATTTGCACTCCATCCATCTTCTGTGTGTCTATTTTGCCTTCTGTTTGGAGCAGCAACCTGCAGGCAGCAAGGGAGCGTTCTTATTTTCACTTCCAGGCCTCCTTTAAAGGACTATCAGCCCTTTTTTGTGTTCAGGTATCTCTCTGGCTGGGAACCCTCTGGAGCCTAACCCCTAGATGCCAATGCAATGGAAGGAAACAAAGGTACACAGCTTGTTATCGCTTCACAGGTACTCTAGAGAAACTATGATTTGGAGGCAAGTCTTTTGACTTTCTAAACCTCCCCTCATGTAAGAGATGTGGATGCACTGTTACACAGAGGAGGGCGTCAGAGCACTTTCTATCACACTCAGAGAGACAGAAAAGTATACATGAGTAGAAATCCTTATACATGAAATGTTACATAAGATAATGAGGGTTTTAAGGGCTAGGAGTCACATATCTTCCATACTTGTACACATTATAAGTTAAGAGTGAATGGTTGGGAGAAACACAAAGTCAGGTCATACTTTGTGATATGGGTTGTCGGTAATAGCAATACTTTATTACTACCCAAATTAACCCTTCTTTCCAAACTTAGAAAAATAACGGATTGAGAAAAAACAATAGGAATCTAAACCCTTAACCAGAGATTTGCATGCAGCACATTGATGCCAGTGTATATGTCACTGTGCTACACTAGAAGGGTTGCAACTCAGGAACTGGAAGTAACAAAAAGATCTATGTTTCTGCACCAACATGCCTATCTATGTAAAATAAAAATCTGTGATCAGCATGTTCCTTTATGTGCTTTGCAGCAGGCACATTATCTCTATATGCTAACTTAGGAGTTAAAACTGTGACTAGACAAATCAGAGATCTCTCTGCAAAAGCATTAACCACCAGAGTTATCTTACCTTTATTATTATCCGCTGAAAATATCTCTAGGGCAGATGCCTTAACCCAGAAGATATTTTAAAATGCGGTCTTTGTGGCCTATTAATAAGCCAGAACAGATTTACTGTCAGATTTGTCCTTGCTGTCAGTCTCTTTGCGGCAGACTTTAAAAAAACAAAATGTCAGACATCACTATTCATGACTCCGCCCATCATGGCTACACCCCCTTTTGTCTGTCACACCTTAAACCCCAATGTTTGGAATGCCGGAGTAAATATTTCCTGTGATCCCAAGTACAATGACCCCTCCTTCCCCCTAATCAAAGATGGTGTTGTCAAACAGAAACATTAAGGGCCAAAACTTCAGACCCACTCTTGCAAAATGTGTGATGATGGTTCTAATGATACTCTATATAGTAGGGTTGAGCAAAGTTTTTAACGTATGCACTTCCAGGAATCTTATGAATACAGCAACTACCTGTAGGTCCCAACATTTTCTGCATGTGACTTTTTATTTTAAACAAATTTGGACTTTATAAACCCTTTTAAAATAAAACCTCACCTTAAAGCAAATTGAGTTAATGAAGCCCCAGGAACTTGACGTAAATTACTTGAGGAACTGTATTGCCTGTAAAAAATTAAACGTCCACATCTTTTCCATAAGTACGAGATGCAAGAGGCTTGGCAGTTTGTTAAACGGAAAAAAATAAGGTGAGTCCACTTTGGAGAAAGTTCAACATGCTATTGTATTTATGCCAGCAGGAGGAAAAAGGACAGCCGGCGAGTTGTGCTCAATTCTGGTTAACTCGTCAAGTGTGGCCTCACAGCTCCATTTCTCCGTTCTCCTGGAATAAGCCTAAGAAAGAGAACTGGTGGACACAACACACCTCCCTTTTCCTTATACAAAACAAACTAAACAAAACAAATCAAATGTTTATTACGTAATGACTATCTAAAAACAAATAAAGGGATTATCAAATGAAAGAAGCTTATTATCATCCTTACAACAGAGAGAATAAACAAAAGTAGATCAGAAGAAAGTTAATATATCACATAGTCTTTGTACCTTCTTGGGAACCTTCAGTTCCACAGGTTGGGTTGGGTTTACCATCCAGTTCATATTGCCTTAGCTCCTGGTCAATAGAATCCAAAGATTGACTAGGAACATTTGGAATCTCAGAAGTTCTTCTACTCCTATCACACATTTGATCAACACTTGAAATCCTTGCTTCCGATCTTAACCACTCAACCACAACTCCACCACTGGCTATTAAGACAGCCTCACAGCTCTAGCATTCTCACTGACTTCTTCAGCCTCCTCAACAGATCCAAACCTCTTTCCTCCCTTCCTGATTTTGGAATCAGCAAACTTAATCTGCACATGATCATCTCTGTGGAAAGTACCACATAGGTACCTTTAATCAGATCAAATCTATCCTTGCTCTTATTTACGCTTTCCACAACCCTCTGTTTCATACTCCTCAACATTTCATTTCTCTAACCACAATCTACCATTTCCATATCCTTTCCTGAATTTGATTAACCATGCTAGACATAAAGACTTCTATGCAATCCTTCCCCTGAGAGCTTTGAAAGGTGCAACCCCTGTAACGCTATGCAGGATATTGCGGATGAGCCACAATATAGATCTGAGAAAATCTTTGCCATTGAGTGCCATACCAACTGCACACCTTGCACACTCATTCACTACTCTATTCATTCTTTCCACAAGACCATTTCTTTGATGATGATAAACTGCTCTTCTTCTGCTTTTTTTTTTGCTCTTTAAATGAATGGCACACCATTATGATAATGGAGTTCAGCTGGAAATCCTTCTCAGCCAAATAC
The DNA here is from genome assembly GCF_964204655.1 of Triturus cristatus. Lineage (NCBI taxonomy): Eukaryota > Metazoa > Chordata > Amphibia > Caudata > Salamandridae > Triturus > Triturus cristatus. Next base: position 107,252,622 of record NC_140579.1, on the reverse strand, counting down.
ATTTGTGACAAATATTAATAAGGTTTGCGGTTTCCTGACAAATCTCACTGTCATCCATTTGGCCATGTTGTCAATCAGGACAATGGCACATTTCTGCCCTTGAGGTAGAGCATAAAGAGGACCCAAAAATGAATATATAACTTAATCAGTGGCCGTTTAGGACATCCACCCTCAGCCATCGGGGGAGCCCTCAGTTTTAAATTCTTATCATAATTCATAAACACATTGCACCTCTTCACCCATCGTTACACCTCCCTGTACAGTGCAGACCAACGATAGCTTTCAGGTAACCTTTTTTTTGTGAACAGGTATGCCTAAATGTCCCTAATGAATACTTTTATATTGGGTGATTCATTTATCATCCCAAAAATTAATCCCACTCTCAAGTTTCAAGTCAGATTGTACTTTACTGTAGCTTTGAAAGTCATTGGCAAAGCTCCTTCTCTAGGCCAGCATCCCTGATATAACCCCTGACCTTTTTCAAGATAACATATGTTAGACCTCACATCCTTAGGGTGGTCTTTCTTAAGACATTTTGCCTTTCGCCTCCCATTTTTGCTGATTGTTTTTGTTTGCATTAGGACTCTAGCACTTTACCACTGCTAACCAGTGCTAAAGTGCATGTGCTTCTCCTCTAACACATGATGACACTGATGTATACCTGATTGGCATATTTGTCACACTGGTAAAGTGGTATACCATAAACCCAGGGCCTGTACTTCAAATGCTACTAGTGGGCTGCAGCACTTATTGTGCCACCCACAGAAGTGGCCTTTCAAGCCTATCTCAGGCCTGCCACTGCAGTGCCTGTGTGTGCAGTTTACTGCCACTTCAACTTGGCATTTAAAACTACTTACCAGTCCTTAAACCACCCTTTTATTACATAAATGCCACCCCTAAGGTGGGCCCTAAGTAACCCTTAAATAAAAGGTAGGGCAGATACTTTTATGTTTGGCATGCCCTGGTTGTGACAAACAGCCTATTTTGTTTTTCACTACTGGGTGGCCTACCTTTCTGTCGAGGGGAGGAGAATGGAGCCACCAGCTTGTTGTCTAATTTGGGGGTGCTATTTATTGATGCTTGACTTGGAAAGTGAGAGCAAAGTAAATACACAACAACTTAGAGTCTTTCAGTTCAGCACTTGAGAGGGAAACAGGTTTCTCCACCATCCGACTCTTTTCCTCCGGGACGACTTGTCCAGGTTGAAGTAGGGTTAACCACGTCTATCGGCGAGGCTCACATACATGAAAAAAAGAAAAGAAACAACACGTCTCAGTGTTCTGGCCTCTTTCGAAATTCACAGGAAAAGGGAGTGAGGAGGGAATCCACCAGGCCTTCTAATACGGGAGTTGTGAGGGGGGGGGGGGTCCGTCACCAAAAGGGTTTCTGGGGTCTTTTGTCTGGTTACTCTTTAGGAGGCGCGCTGCGCAAAGTCGGCGTCTCTCTACCCCGGCTTCCCGGACTCCCCGCCCGCCTCCCACGACCCTCGCAAGTGTTGACGCACCTGGCTGAGCCACGTCCCTCCAGAGGCGCGGCTGGGCGAAGGGCAGGGGCGTTGGCCTCCTGGCTTCCCGGTGCTCGGTTCTATGGACGTCTGCTCGCTCTTGGTGTCTCTCTCCGTCTCCTCTTCCACTCGATCCGCGACTTCCTCCTTCGGGACACTTCCGCCTTCCTGTTCCGTCGGCCAATCCTTATCGGCCGAGGACGAAGCGTGGCTCCGCCCCCAGATGCTGGTCACGGGTGGTTCCTCTTCTGTCTTAAAGGGCCAGTGACCCGCAGTAGGGAAGTGTGCTGATCTGGCTAAGGCGGTCTCCCAGTCCAGGGGCTGAAACGGTAAAGAAGGGGGGGGTTCATCACATAGGGTCGGAGTCGGGTCTTGGAGGGTCGGACTCCGACACACCCCCACCCTAGATCTGTCCCGATCGGGGACGATGGGCAACCGAGAGAGAAAGTCAGCATTGGCATTGTGGAGCCCCTTACGGTGACGAACCTCAATGGAGTAAGGCTGGAGGGATAATAACCACCTCATGATGCGTGGGTTATTTCCCTTGTTACGGCTCATCCATACTAGGGGCGCGTGGTCTGTGTACAGGACAAAACGGGTACCCTCTAAGTAATACTGGAGCTTCTCCACGGCCCATTTTATGGCAAGACACTCTTTTTCTATCACCGGGTAGGCTCGCTCACGTGGGAACAGTTTTCTACTGATGAAAAGGATAGGTTTTTCGACCCCTTCACTGGTGGTTTGGGACAGGACGGCTCCTTATCCTAAGTCGGAGGCGTCCGTCTGGAGGACAAAGGGTCGGGAGTGATCTGGGGAGATTAGGACGGGATGGCTAGTGATGGCCTGCTTTAGTTTCTGAATGGCCGTGCGTACGGTAAGGGAGGGAGCTGACAGGGCAGTTTTCGGGGTGTTTTTTCTGTAGGAGGTCCGTGAGGGGGGCTGAGATCTCTGAATAATGGGGGATGAATCTACGGTAATATCCCAACAACCCAAGGAACGCTCGGACCTCCTTCTTTGTTGTTGGCAAGGGGGCTTGTTTTGGATTGCTCTGATCTTCTCGTCCTGAGGTTCAATACAACCGTTACCTATGACGAACCCCAAATACCTTACCCTGTGGAAAGCGGCTCGGGACTTTTTCGCATTGATATGTAGTCCTGCCTGCTGAAGGGAGCCTAAGACCTTGCGACAATCCTCTAGATGACGTTCCCAAGTGGGACTATGGATGACAATGTCATCGAGATATGCGGAGGAGAAGGTTTGATGAGGTTTTAGTAGGGTATTCATCAACCTTTGAAAGGTGACTGGCGCACCGTGTAATCCGAAGGGAAGGACTGTGAACTCATAAAGACCATCAGGGGTGGAAAAAAAAGTGGTCTTTTCTCGATCCGAGGGACGTAACGGTACCTCCTAATAACCCTTGGTTAAGTCGAGCGTGGTTATATACCGAGCCTCACCCAGTCGTTCTACCAGATCATCCACTCGGGGTAGGGGGTATGCGTCCAGCTTTGAGATGGCGTTTACTTGCCTAAAATCAATGCAGAAACGGATTGAACCGTCGGGTTTCGGCACTAAGACAATGGGAGAATTCCAGTCGCTTGTTGAGGGACGGATGACTCCCATTTGGAACATTTGTCGTATTTCTTCGGAGACGGCTTTTTGACGCGAGGCAGGAAACCAATACGGTCTTTGTCTTACTGTCTTCCCAGCCTCTGTCTCGATACAGTGTTCAATAAGGTTGGTTTTCCCTGGTTGGTCTGAAAAAAGGGATTGGAAGTCTGTTAGCATTTGAAACAACTCATCCTGTTGTTGTAGGGTTAAGGTCTCGTTGATGAGTAGCTGAGAAAGAGTGCAGGAGTCAGGATGTAGGGTCTGTACCAACTGGTTGGGGATTGGCGGAGGTCCCAACCATTTTTTTAATAGATTGATGTGATAGGTTTGAACCTTTGTAGGACCTAGGCGGACTCGGTAGGTGGTGTTTCCTAGGGTGGTTATGACCTGGAAGGGCCCTTTCCATTCGGTCTTCACGGAAGAAAGGGACGAGGGTATACGGATTAACACCCAGTCCCCCACCGCCAGGGTTCGTAACTTTATTCCCTTGTCATAGTGTTGTTTTTGTATGGTCTGTTTTCTGTCCAGGTTAGCGTGGGCTAAGTCTCGAAGCTTACCTATTTTTGCCCGTAGCTGCTGGGTATATTCTAACATATCTTGTGTATCGTTTTGGCCTCTTTCCCAGGCTTCCCTAGTCATTTCTAGTAGGGTCCGGGGTTGTCTCCCGTAGAGCAGTTCAAAGGAAGAACACCCAAAACTGCTCTGTACTTGACCCCGAATAACAAAAAGAGCGAGGGGAAGTAGCCTGTCCCAGTCTTTTCCCTCCCCAGTCAGGAGCTTCTTTAAGGTGAGTTTCAGGGTCCCGTTGTACCTTTCCACTAGGCCATCGGTCTGAGGATGGTAGATCGAGGTTTTTATGTGCCGTACGTCTAGGGTTTTGCATACTTGGGCCATCAATTTGGATACAAACGGGGTGCCTTGATCGGTTAGGATTTGGCGATGGAATCCCACCCTAGAGAAGTATTCTACCAATTTGTCCGAGATGTTTGTGGTAGTGGGGGCTCGGAGGGGAAACGCATCAGGGAAGCGGGTACAGTAGTCTACCAGCACAAGTACATACTGGAATCCCTTCCGGGATCGGGGAAGGGGTCCAATGAGGTCCATCCCTACTCTTTCAAAGGGCTGTCCTATTATAGGCAGGGGTTGTAGGGGGGCTTGTGGAGGAGTATAAGGGTCTAGTTTCTGACATATAGGACATTCGCTACAGTATTTCCTGGTTTATGCGTGGATTCCGGGCCAGTAGAAAAACCGTAGGAGCCCCTGGGTGGTTTTTTCAGCCCCCATGTGACCGGCCAGGAGATGGAAGTGGGCGAAGAACAATATCTGCTCTCAAAACTCCTGAGGAACTAAGAGCTGAGGGTGTTCGCCGGGTCCCACTATCCTATATAATAAATCGTTAGAGATTTGGAATTTTGGATAGGACGGGTTTGTGGGTTGCCGAGCTTCCGACCATGCATGCATGAGGGAGGCATCATTGTTTTGAGCCCAACGAAAATCCCTATCAGTCACCCATGGTTCTTGTGTTAGTAGAGCGCCAGAGACGGGGGTCGTTGGGGACGTAGTGCTTTTCCCTTGTAGAACCTGTTGAAAAAAAAAGAGAAAGGCGGGATTGTCCGTACCTATGATCAGCTTTTCGGGAAGGGTATCCAACAGCCCTACAACCACCGAGGAAGGGGCCCCCCCTCGCTTTTAAGGTAACCCGTGCCATGGGAAAGGGACGGACGTCTCTATGTACACATCGGATGAGGACCTTCCTACCAGGGAGAAACTGGGAAGGGTTCACGAATGATGCCTTTATCACCGACTGTCGACAACCAGAGTCGAGAAGGGCCTTGACTTGTACCCCATTCAAGTATAAACTTACATAAAAGGAGGTACCCATCTCAGCAGTGTACATGAGGTTCTGAGGAAGGTAACTAACGTCCATCGGTTCCTCCGTTTTCTTGCGTGGGCAGAAGCGAGCAATATGGCCCCACTCCCCGCAATCAAAGCACTGGGGGGCTTTGAGGGGAAGATCGCTTCTTTGAGGGCGTATCTTCTCTGGCTCCTTGATGGGTCGTAGGGGTTTTCTAGGGGCGGGAGCTGGTCTCGGCTTTTCAGGTTCCCAAGGCGAGGCTGGGCACGTGAGAAGGCCGTTGCTAATTCAACTGCTTGTTCCACTGTGAGGTTCGCATGTTGTCTCAACCACCTTTGTGTTGAGAAGGGAAGAGCATCCAGAAACTGTTCTAATATCACCGCCCCCATGAGTTCATCTTTTGACCGCTCTGCTGGTTTTAACCACTTCTCTGCCGCTAGTTTAAGTTTATAGTATAGAGTTTTTGGAGTGTCCGCAGGGGTTCCCTTCTCTTTCCGGAACCTTAATCGGTATTCTTCCGTGTCCATACCTAAGTGGTCTAGGATGAAGGTCTTGACGTCTTCTTAGGGTGTGACCCCACCCTCATTAGCGACCTGGTATGCCGCTTGGGCTTCCCCTGTCAAGAGAGGCGCTAAGAAAAACGGCCATTTACTGACAGGCCAGCCGGAGGCCCGGGCAGCCCTCTCGAAATTCAATAAGAACGCATCCGGATCCTCTCCGGGAACGTATTTCTGTAAAGACAAAGTAGGGAGGGCGGACACCGCCTTGGACAGTCTATGGCCTGTATAGGGTGAGGCAGGGTCTTCCACTACTTTTAACAGGGTCTCCATCTGGGCCTTCATAAGGTCCTTGATAGTGTCTCTATCTGCCTGGGCGGAGGTCAGTTGACGCTCCACAGCCCATTTGAGCTTCTTTTGGCCCTCGACGATGTGCTGTATGAGGTTCTCCATGGGGAATCTATGAGCGAGAGGTCAAAGTACCTGCATTCTCCACCATATGTCGAGGGGAGAAGAATGGAGCCACCAGACTGTTGTCTAATTTGGGGGTGCTATTTATTGATGCTCGACTTGGAAAGTGAGAGCAAAGTAAATACACAACAATTTAGAGTCTTTCAGTTCAGCACTTGAGAGGGAAACAGGTTTCTCCACCATACAACTCTTTTCCTCTGGGACGACTTGTCCGGGTTGAAGTAGGGTTAACCACGTCTATCGGCGAGGCTCACATACATGAAAAAAAGAAAAGAAACAACACGTCTCAGTGTTCTGGCCTCTTTCGAAATTCACAGGAAAAGGGAGTGAGGAGGGAATCCACCAGGCCGTCTAATACGGGAGTTGTGAGGGGGGGTCCGTCACCAAAAGGGTTTCTGGGGTCTTTTGTCTGGTTACTCTTTAGGAGGCGCGCTGCGCAAAGTCGGCGTCTCTCTACCCCGGCTTCCCAGACTCCCCGCCCGCCTCCCACGACCCTCGCAAGCGTTGACGCACCTGGCTGAGCCACGTCCCTCCAGGGGCGCGGCTGGCCTCCTGGCTTCCCGGTACTCGGTTCTGTGGACGTCTGCTCGCTCTTGGTGTCTCTCTCCGTGTCCTCTTCCACTCGATCCGCGACTTCCTCCTTCGGGACACTTCCGCCTTCCTGTTCCGTCGGCCAATCCTTATCGGCCGAGGACGAAGCATGGCTCCGCCCCCAGATGCTGGTCACGGGTGGTTCCTCTCCTGTCTTAAAGGGCCAGTGACCGCAGTAGGGAAGTGTGCTGATTTGGCTAAGGCGGTCTCCCAGTCCAGGGGCTGAAACGGTAAAGAAGGGGGGGCTTCATCACATAGGGTCGGAGTCGGGTCTTGGAGGGTCGGACTCCGACACCTTCTCATTGGCTAACATTGGGAATTCCATAATACACTTTTAAGCTGTAATTCTTGATCAGAGAGCAGTAGCTTTTACATGTTTCATATCTCTGGAATGGTAATGATAAATCCTCCTTACTGGTGAAGTTGGATTTAACATTACTATTTTAGGAAATACCTATTTTAGAAAGTGGACATTTCTCTGCTCTTACTGCACCATGTGCATGACAGCCTGTCTCCAAGTCATGGCTGGATGACAGGTACACTTTGTACATTTCCTCTAGACAGCCACAAACATGGGACGGTGAGGCTTATTTGCATTCTGAGCACTCATCTGCATTCATCTGCATTCTGATGGGTCTTTCTAGACAGGGAGGAATGGGAGGAGCTGACATTTACCCTTAAATATGTAGTGTTGTGTCCAGACACAAAAAACGGATATGCCCCCCACAGATAGTCTGGCAGACAGGACTGGGTTGTAAGGGATCCGTGTGCACTTCAAAGAGATGCTTTCAAGTCACCCCCAATATATAAAGGCACTTTTGGGTATAAGTACTGGGTCGCTGACCCCCTAAAATGGGACACTTCTGGATCTTAAACTGAATCTCTGTCAGAAGAAATGCTGTGCTGCTTAAAGGGCTCAACTGGACTGCTTTACTGGAAGGAATGCTTTTTTGCTTTTTGCCCAGCTGTCGGCTGATCCACTACTCTGCTGGAAGAAGAGCTGGACTCTGCCTTCCCTCCAAGTGATCGTCAAGGGCTTGCTGGCTGTTTTCTGAAGTTTCAGAGACTCAAAAGACTTCCTTCAATTTTGCAGGTGCTGCCTTGACGCTGCCTTGACTCTGCCATCTGTGGGTCCTACTCTTGCTTGAGATGCCCTCCACAAGTAGGTTCTGGGCCTCAGAAGTGGATTTTTGCAGCTTTTTTCATATCAACTTCGATGCAGCGGTGACTTTGCACCACTTGGAACCGACACATTGCCTTCAATGTGAAAGCAATGGCTGCTCAACAACAGTGATTCTACTGCCGGCACGGCTCGACACTGACGGACAGCACGGATCAAAATCGACACAGCACCTGCATATCAAAGGGGTTTTTATCACCGAAGCTTCCAACAACGGCGTGGATCAGAGCCGACACTCGCCTCCATCCTCACCACGAGTCTTCATCGTCAACACTGTGTTCCATCCAATGTACGTTGTTAGCGGAATCTGTCTGAGTCCTATAGCCAGCCTGCCCTCGATCGCAGTTGGCCTGAACTTTGGATTTACCCCGGCTTAGCACGACCTCAAGAAACCTTTTAGCACTTGTGACTTCTAAGCACTGTTTTGGCATTTAATCTTTAAAAATTCATATCTCGACTTCTACTGATTGGATTTTTGTTGTGTTGGTCTTGTTTTACTCAGATGGAGTCTCTATTTTCTCAAACTGTGGGGATTCTTTTTGTGGTGTACTCATGATGTTACTGTGTGTGTGTGTGTTGTACAAATACCTTACACATTGCCTCTTTAGATAATCCTGACTGCTTTGTGCCAAACTACCAGTAGGTGAGTACAGGTTATCTTTTAGTGTGTAACTAGCTTACCCTGATTAGAATGGTGGTTCCTGTCGGACCTGGGTGCATACCAGGAATTCCATTTCTAAAATAATTTTCACACAAAGCCTCTCTCCACTCATTCTCTCTTATCTGATACTAATCTGAAAGCCAACTTTGCTGAAAGCCAACCAACACTTTCTACCAGATTTAGCTTTGTTCGCCCTAAGTTGGCAAGGTATGCTCAGACATGGGTCCCTTGCTCACTTTGTCACTGGATTCAAGCTATGGCTGATGAGAGCTGTTAGTCCACAACCTGTCCCAGGATGCTTGTTTCCGGTCTAGTGAAGGCATGGCTTGGTAGTTCGGTCTGGACTGTTCCCATGAGGCACAGGGTCAAGACTGATTTGCATATAGCTGTGTCTGAACTGGGGTGGCCAAGTGAGCTAAAGAACGATGACGGATTCAACCCAGATCTGTGACTGGGGGTGAGTTTCTGAAAAGTTTCAGTGCTCCGTCCATCATCTCCTTGTGTTTGCTTTGTGCGCCCTAAGTTGGCAGGGCATGCTCAGACATGGGTCCCTTGCTCACTTTGCCACTGGATTCAAGCTAGCCTGGCTGATGAGGGCTGTTAGCCTCTCTCCACTCATTCTCTCTTATCTGATACTAATCTGAAAGCCAACTTTGCTGAAAGCCAACCAGCACTTTCTACCAGATTTTGCTTTGTTCGCCCTAAGTTGGCAGGGTATGCTCAGACATGGGTCCCTTGCTCACTTTGCCACTGGATTCAAGCTAGCCTGGCTGATGAGGGCTGTTAGCCCACAACCGGTCCCAGGATGCTTGTTTCCGGTCCAGTGAAGACTTGGCTTGGCAGGTCGGGCTAAACTGTTCCCATGAGGCACAGGGTCAAGACTGATTTGCATATAGCTGGGTCTGAACTGGGGCGGCGAAGTGAGCTAAACAACGATGATGGATTCAACCCAGATCTGTGACTGGGGGTGAGTGTCTGAAAAGTTTCAGTGCTCCGTTCATCATCTCCTTGTGTTTGCTTTGTCCAGCACATGCGGCATTGCCCTACAGTGGGCTAGTTAGTAATATTTCATTATTCTGCAGTGTCAGCCTGAGGCCAAGGCAAGCCAGTCCTGCACTACTAGTGTACTCACATCACTTAAGAATAGTACGTGTGGCAAGGCAAGTATAGTAGAACTCAATCAATGGACAACACTATACGTCCAGAGGTACAGAACTTAAAAACATAACTGGGCTAAATACCAAAAGCAGATGGAATTTCATAGAGAACACTATACTTCGCAAAAGAAAAAAGTTCAACCACGAGATGATACATGTGTTTGGAGATCTATATAACTGCCTTCTTCTGATGTAGTGGGAGGCATGACTCAGAAGGCATGCTTAATTTAACGCAATGCTTCATTTTAAAAGATTATCACACAAGAAGTGTTCCAAAGGATGTGGCAAGGACATAGGAAGTTACTAAGCAAGTAGAGGAAGAGAAAATTGGTGCAGGCCACATTCAGCATGCTAAAGGGTGGATACTTAGCAGAGGATCTCAGAGGGGTGAGATTAACAACTTTGCCAAAAAAGTCAAATAAATGAATAAGTAATGAGAATGAAATACATTTGGTTTGGAATTTTCAGAGTATTTGGTGGGGAATCCATCACCCTTTTTCTGTTAACATGTTGTTTATATTACTATGACTGGTTTCTCATGCTTTTCAGCTGTGCAAAGAGCCATCCAAGGCTGTGGCACCGGGTGAGGCTGCAATCACCGCTGTGTGCTGGTACCCAGGGCGAGAAGCTTGCTAAGATGATTGTGGTGCCAGGCAGTGCTGTAATGCAGAGTAATAACATTGGTGATTTCCTTGTCCTTCAGGGATATGTCCTCAACGGTTAAGCAGGTTTATTAGTATGTGTATTGGTCTATTTATGTGTATAAGTATGTATTGTGTGCATGTGTGTAAGGGTTTACATACTTTCCTCCTATCTTCTCTCTAATCATCTGAATCTGAAAGAAATGGGTAGGTCTGCACTTGGAAACTTCCAGCTCTACTTGGGTGAAGATTTACTAATTTCAGGAACTCATAAAATATTCCCAAGTTATGCCTGGAAATCTGTGTGGTGTTTACAAATTTCCAGTGCCCTGTGTAGCATCCTCCCCAGCCTGGGTACCCGCTAATGACTACTCCACACACAGAGCTTAGGTTTACATGTCTTTATTCGTGTGCATGTAACTGCGAACTCAACATTCTAAATCGACCTTCAATGTATTCCACTCTAACACTTAATTACAGTTCTAGGGAGTCCCTCAGGAGCCAAAAAGGGTCCCTTAATTTCCAACTCACAAGACACTACAACCTGGATCAAGATTCACTCTCATGGGGTCACCTCGTGGAAACATTCCTGTGAGTAAACATGAAGGGAAAAACGGCTTTTGTGATTTGAAAAACTGGTATTGCTATTAGATTGTGTAATGTTCAATTAGACCTACAAATAGGTTTGTAAATGGAGCCCTCAATCTCTAGGAAGAGCTGGAGCTCAGAGAAAAAAATGTGCACTCAATTGTGCATAATACCGCAGGAGGGTGTATGTCACAACATTGAGGTAATAATATCAGCCTGTACATATAACAACTGTGCAGTATCGACTACCACTGTTGTCATCTAGTTCAAGGGCATGCAACAGAAGTCACATGTGGATGAGGCAGGCATCTAATGCCTCAAACACTGCCTGCACATCACCCAGACCTGGATGTTCAGCATCTGCCTGAAACTAAACCCCAACAACACAGAAAGACAGATTTCCTGTTATTTACCAAGAACAACCAGAAATAGTACAACCCTGGCATAATGACATGAACTTTGGCGGATCTGAACCCTAGTTTTCACCAAATGCCAACTCACTTGGATTCACCCTTGACACCAGCATCACTCCAAGAAACACATTCAGGAGGGAGGAGATGTGGCCTAGCAGCCATAGCTGTTGAACTAGGGTAAAATTCCAAATGTGGCCTTAAATACAGGATTCAAGGAAAATCACTTACATGCCTGGGGCCCTATTACAGATAGTAGCACTTTTATAGTTTGTGCCACGGTGCACTTGTAAATACAAGCACTGTGCACAAGCAGCTAAAGCGCGCCATATTATGAAGAATGTGCTGCCCTCAGGGCAGCCACAAAGTCATGCTACCCTGGGTGCAGTGCATTCTAGTGAATATGGAGCAGCTGCTTCAAAGCCCCTTCATGTTTCACTGTTCAGGAGGCAACCTGCCTGCACTTTCAAGAGGGATTAGAGATGCCCTTGAAGGTGGGTGTAGTGAGTGACTGCACTCGCCTACTGGGGCTGTCTGGGGGGGTCCATGCACATGTTGGATTAGCTGCTTGCATAGAAGATCAAAAGTCAAAAGATAAGCACCAAACAGAGGGAAAACTTTAATTTGGCCACTATCCTAAAATTACAACAAAGGTGAAAGGTTGCCCCATGACCTTAATTATAGACAGTAGTGTGTCGATTATTATCATGCCAGTAGAGAAGTTTAACAGCCAGTCTCCTGTGTCACACCTTACCCCGTCAAACATGAAGGTATACACGTAGGCTGCATCTAAACCGTTACAGAGTCAATGATCATTTACAGCAACCATGAGACACAAAGCGACATCAGTGCAAGCGACGATTCATGTTCTTCAAGGAAGTTCATTGAGTGCATGCTTCCTTAGCTTTGCCACTGCTGCTGACATGGGACTGATATCTCTCAACTACATCTGTGCTCAGTCTTAAATTGTGAGTCAGTTCCCGTCATTGTTTCATGGCCTAGGTAGACTCAAGACAATGAAAGTGCAACTCATGTTAATGAGAACATTCACCCTGTTGCCCAACAGCACCGTAGAGTTGCTTTCCACTTCCAAGCAGCCATTGAGAAAGAACTAGAAACACTGTTGAAGCATGACATCATTGAACGCTCCACTGGTCCCATGCCGTGTGTTTCGCCAATGGTCGTGGTGCCAAAAAAGGACAGTGGAGGTGTAGTGTGCATTTGTGTTGATGTGTGGCAGGCCAACAGAGCAATCGAGAGAGAAAGACATCTTGATCCCCACACCGCGGACATGATCATGCATCTGAACGGTGCCAAAGTCTTCTCAAATCCTTGACCTGAACAGAGGATACCATCAACTCAAGCTGGAGGGAAACTGTAGGTACAATACTACTTTTTCGACTCATGTTGGTTGCTCAGATTCAAAAGACTGAGTTTTGGGGTCTCTTCAGCAGTTTAGATATTTCAGGATGTTCTCCACTGAATAATTCAACCTCTCACACATCCTTTCAATCACAGTGATGGTATAGTGGGCAAATAACCTTTACAACACAGTCATTACAACGCACTACCTTTACAATGCAGTCATTACATCGCAACATCCTTTACATTGCATGCCATTACAACGCAGCCATTACAACGCATGTCACTACAACGCATGCCATTACAACGCATACCATTACAACGCGTAGTTTTTACCCGTACACTATCCGACACTTTCCATACTGTTGCACTCACTGGAGTGGGAATAGTAATTTTAACCCCTACACTATCCAACATTTACCCTACTGTTGCACTCACTGGAGTGGGAATAGTATTTTTTACCCCTACACTATCCAACACTTACCCTACTGGTACCCCCAAAAATTATTCGATGTAATAGTATGCATTGTAATGGCATGCGTTGTAATGGCATGCTTTGTAAAAACATGCGTTGTAATGGATGCTGCGATGTAAAAACTGCGTTGTAAAGGCATGCATTGTAAATGTGTGTGTTGTAATGTCATACATTCGGTATAGTGGTATTTGGGACAACACAAAAGGAGCATGACAAAGCCCTTATGCAAGTGTGCCAATTACTTGCTGATGCAGGTCTCACTTTGAACGAGACAAAGTGTGAGTTTCACAAAACAAAACTCAAATTCTTTGAGCACATATTCTCCAATGGGGGAAGGACTCCTGATTCGGATAAAGTGTAAGCATTGTCATCTACTTGCCCCCCAAAAGATGCATGCTGTGTTCCTTCTTAGGCATGGCTAGTTATTGCTCCAGGTATATTTGTGAATTTCTTATAGTGAGTGCCCCACTGAGAGACTTAATAAAGTGAAAAGTCCCCTTCCAGTGGTCTTCTGAATGCAACCAAAGCTTCAAAGACATAAAACATGTGATTGAGAATGCAACTGAAATGGCCTACTTTGACCCCAAGTTACATACTGAGATCACAGGAGATGCAAGCCAGGTGGAGATGGCGGCAATCCTTGCTCAACACAATGACCATCCGAATGGCCAGAGACACATTGCAGCCTATACCAGTACAAGTCTGTCTGAAACGAATCGTGCTTACTCTCAGCCGGAGAAGGAGAGTCCGGCGGTAGAGTGGGCCTGTGAACATTTTCATGTGTTTGACTATCTTTGGACACCTGAAAGCTCGGATGCTGCCTCGCATTGAGAGGTGAGAGTTGCGACTGCAAGAGTATAACTATGTGATTGAACGCAACCCGGGAATAGATCAAAAACCTGCATACTACTTTTCACAAGTGCCACTACATCGCCACAGTTCAACTTCCAAAGCGGCTGAAGAGTATCTCCACTTCATTGTGATATCCAGCACTCCATCGGCTCTATCTAATGAACAAACTATTGCGGCTACAAATGCAGATGAGAACATGCTCATCCTCAAAGACATCATTATAACACAATCTTGGAAGAAAAGCGTTCGGCCCTTTGCTGATGAGGTAGAATTTGAAAAATTCAGAAATGTACAGAATGAGCTATCAGTCACCAGGTAAGGTATCATATTGAGAGGTTTGAGTATTGACATACCTGTGAGTTTGAGACAGCAAATCATTGAACTGAGCCATGAAGGTTGAGAAAGAGCTGAAAGCGTGCCACCTTCGTAACTATTTGTCCCCCAAGGTGATGCCATTGGCAATGTCTGATCTTCCTGGGCATGCCTGAGAAAGAGTTGCAGTTGACTTCTTTGGGCCTTCAGGCAATGGACATCATCTCATGGTAGTCATTCATGAATATTCACGTTCTACTTTGGACAAACCACGGCAAAGTAATCAAGCGGCTTAATAACATCTTTGCAGCAAGGGGCAACTCCGCTATTCTCAAATCTGGCAATGGCCAACCTTTCATTAGCAAAGAATTCAAGGAGTTTCTTGTTTGACTCAATGTTAAGCATCAGAAGCGTACACCTCTCTGGCCCCAAGCTAATGGTGTTGTTGAACAATTCATGGGCATCCTCAAGAAGGTAATTCCGAAAGGAAGGTAATCCAGAAAGCATCGATGGAGGGAATCAATCTCAATCAAGCCATGTGTCAAGCCCTTTGCGCCTATTGATCAACTCCTCACTCCACAATCAGTGAGACTCCTGCCATCTTGCTATATGGGAGAGCCATCAGAACCAAACTACCTCACTGGACATCGAGCCGATCAATAAATGCCTGTAAGGTTTATGTCACAGACACGTCTCGAAAGTGCAAGATGAAGACATATGTCGATCAGCGCCGACTTGCCAAGGAAACAGTCTTTGCCAAAGGGGACTGGGTACTGGTCAAACAGAAAAGGAAGCGGAAAACAGTCACTCTGTTTGATGTCGACCATTTGAGGGTTGTATTGTGCAAAGGACACATGATGACAGCGCATCGTTACGTAAAATCCATCACACAGGACTTTAAACACCTACCTCGATGTTCATCAGCTCCTGATATCATGAGTAAGGCTACCCTGCCTACATGTCCAGATCAAGCATCTTAACAGATGTCATCGGTGCCTGATCAAGGTGCCCCTCAACTACTTCATACCACTTGATCTTGCCGACCAGTGCGAGCGCCCGGCAACTCATTGAGGAACTATGATGCTAATGCTGTCTGTACTTTTTTATTTAACAAAGGGGGAGTTAAAGTGTCTTGAGGTTATGCAAGCTAGATGCCTTGCGGTTATGGGCAGACTTTGAACAGGAATTACGTAATCTGCTGGGCGGTGCAAAGGTGTGGTTATAAAAGTTATGACACAGTGCGTGCAGTGAGTGGTTGTATGTTGAAGAGTAAAGACGTTTGTTGCAGGGCTCCTTCTGCAGCATATTTAATTTCCATGCTCCTGGACTGGGGAGGACGCTGCACGTTGGATGATTGTGAATGTTGATGGCGAGCATGTGTTGGTTAGACAATGGTTGTGTTTTTGAGTAGAACTGGAAGGAGGAACTGAAGAAGGACTCACAGGTAAAGAAACTGATAGACTGGATTAGGGAAGATGAGAAAGACAAAGAAGGCAGCCAGTGTGGTGAGAAGTGTACAAACCCATGGTGAAAGTATGGATACCAGAGCATGTCTACATGAAGTTACTGTTTGACCTCCTGTGGCCGTTCCATGTATTGCCTGTTTCCCAGATGTTAACTATATTGGTATTCAGATGGTTGATTTATAAAATAAAGAGTGCCGTGCCCGAAGCTCTGCCCTGAAGTCCACGACCAGTGCAAATAAATGTTGGTTGTGTTGAATACTAAAGCTGGTAGTCTTAAATCCAATTCATTCCTCTTTCATCCTCTACTTATCAATCCCTGCCCATTTATCTCACTCTTGCAGGTTCTTGTTTTCTTCCTTTGTGACTGTTTTGCTTTTTTTCTCTTCCTCTGTCTTTCCGATCTGTGTGTTTTTCTCCATGAATATCTGATGCGGAGAAATAAGTGAAAGCCACAAAATAAATGCCCAGTGCCCTCCACCGGCAACCACAGGCTCAAATTAAGCACTGGTCAAGATAGGTAGAGGTGTTATTTGTGAAGGATCCCAATACTAGAAGTGTGGTAGAATTTTTAACTGATGTGTGTTCATGGGAAGGCTGTCCTAATGAACTTTGTTCTGATGATGGGGTACAGTTCACCTCCCAAAGAGAAGTGAAAGATTTGCTGAGGGATTTTGGTTTTAAGCGTTTGCCATTGCGGGCCGCTCCAACATGGACCAGTTTATTTACCAGCCCGTGGGGGCCAGAGGACACCGTAGTGCCAGGCCGCTATTCCCATTTACAGCTGCCCGCTTACTAGAGGGCAGCTGCCACGCTTTGGGGGCATGATGTTTAGAGAGCCCCGGTGGGGCACCGAGGGCACAGTCGTGCCAGGGCCCCCTCCCATGATTCCCAGCTGCACCGCACCAGCACGGGTAGCTGCAACGTTTGGTGCATGTTTCTTCCGACATGTGTTCTAAGGGCACCAGGAGTGTCCAGGCCTCATTTTAATATTCACAGCTGCCCAGCAAGTAGTGGACAGCTGCAGCATTTAGGCCTCAGTGCTTTGGGGGGCATGTCTTTTTGAAGTTAGGAGTGAGATGCACTCCTTTGCCCCATATCTTCCCAGCATGTAGTTGGCAGCTGCAACGGTTAGGCCTGCGCAGAGTGCGCACCCTTGACTTCCGCTGCATAGGCAGCAGCCTTGACATTCTGGACACAGGGCATTCATTTGAGCCCCTTTGAGATGGCCAGGGGGACTGTGAGGTAAATAGGGCGCTAGGCCTATTTACTATGGTCTTTTTAGGAGACTATGTGCTAAATGCGAGTTATGTGGTGCTAGGCAATGTGATTCCTGTAGTATGATTTAAGCACCCTGTTTTATACCTCTAAATGAAGTTTTATGTATGAGGTTGGTTTGCATATTATGGTTTATGCTAGTGAGATTATGTTCTACTGAGATTATTTCCTAATGTGAGTTATACTTAGGAGGTTAGGGTCTAATGCGTTTAGACTTATGAGAAGATTGCTTAATGTGTTTATGCTGGTGAGGTTGGCACAGAATGTAATTCGCGCCTAATGTGATACTGTGCATAATGTAGTTTATTTTACAGGCTGATGCTAAGTACAGTGATTAACAGTGGTACTGGTTGTACGTTTATGAGATGTATTACTTTGACTAAGCTCTCTTTGTGATGGTTTTGACAGTGGTCCAGGGGGCCCTGTCAGGTGTATATAATCCCTTGTAAATATGACCTAGTGCCAGGTGGCACCATGTATATTATGTGTTTACTATTCTAATGTGTTATGAGAATACAAAGGCTATTTTTGATATAACCTTGTATGGAGTTCCTTTTGTAGTGTGCCCGGGATGTCGTTGCTGTGTGCGTGCGCAAATGCTTTACACATGGCCTCCAGGATAAGCCTGACTGCTCGTGCCAAGCTACCAAGGGGGTGAGCAGGGGTTATCTTTGCCATGTAACTCCCTTGCCCTGACTAGAGTGGTGGTCTCTGCCTGGCTTTGGCGCAAGCCTTAGCCAACCAGAGATCCCATTCCTAACAATATGCCTGGCCAATGAGCATTATAACTTCATAGCCACACCTCCCCTAAATGAAATATCTCACTTTAAGGCAATCCACAGTTTAATTTTTACAATCTGAACTACACTAAATGAAGTTGGATGCAATATGTTTGAGGTATTGCAGTCCAGCGCTTGTTACATATAATTATGCTGTTTGTAATCTTTATTATGTTTCTTGTTTTTTTAAAATAATATTTACTCTTCATTTTATGGTATTTATTGTAACTGCATGTACACATTGTGTTAGTTCCATTTTTATTTTACATATGTATAGCCTATTTTAAAACTGATATAGTTTTTACTACACTGTTTCCTTTGTTACATGCTAAGAATAGAACCGCATTATCTTTTATTTAGGATTTTTACTACAGGTTTTTTAACGACTGAGCAAACTCCTAGGATTGAGCAAACACCCAGGCTAATCTGGGTGCACTGCTGATGGGTGGAGGTGAGGTGGAAAGCCCCATGGGAATCCCATGAGTATACTGTGCTTAGAGCTCAGGAAGTGTCACCTCTTGCAGGAGTAGTGCAGGAAATTAGGCGGATCCTGCTGGCTCCTGGTTTCTGCAGCTATTCCTGAGTCGAATATGGGATACTCCCGGCCCAGTGAAATATGCAGAATTTGTCCTGGTTTAATTTTCTGTCACCAGGTCACAATTCAGCAGGGCTCACACATTGCCTACTTTCTGTGAGCAAAAGAACAATGGATTTAACTCAGATCTCTTGACTGGGGGTGAATGTATGATTTGCACTCCATCCATCTTCTGTGTGTCTCTTTTGCTTTCTGTTTGGAGCAGCAACCTGCAGGCAGCAAGGGAGCGTTCTTATTTTCACTTCCAGGCTGTGAGAAGTTGGCCTGATATGTAGTGCTCACTATTCTAGTGATCACTGTGTATCATTCCAAACGACCCTTATTGATGATTGGTTGTAAGTCAACCTTATAGACCAGCTATCCTAGTAGCATGGACAAGAGCAGTCCTTAGGCTAAACTCTAGAGGGCGTGTTAAGCCAGCTGTTTTACCACCACATTTACCCCTTGAACACCACGTGAAAGGACACCACACAAGTTGTTATGAAAATAAAGGATATTTATTTATAACAAGACTACCCTGGCTCTTTATGAGTCAGGGAGCTAAGCACACTACAAAACTCTTATGAAAATACTTCAAGTTGCACAATTTACACAAATGCCCGAGGGGCACGAGAAACAGTATACACTAACAGTGGAATGCGAATGGTTAGAGTCTAAAGTTACTGATTCCGGAGAGATCCGATCAGTGGGACTAAACGAAAAAGGAGCTGGACACTTGTAGAGCGAACCTGCGATGGAGCACCGAAATGCTCGAGTTACCTAGCCCAGAGGCTGCGGCTGCGTGAGGTTCAGCAAGATGTCGGGAGTCCTCGTTGTAGTCTCAGGAGCCTGAAAGAAGAAGTTGCTGGCAGGCGACCAGTGTCGATATTCGGAGGGATCCAAGCCTGGATCGGTGATGGGGATAACCTGAAAGCAGAGGGGACTCAGTTCTTAATCACTAGCCAGTGATTGAGGTGGCACCAGGATGGCACCGGAGGTAGTCACCGCGATCAGGTGAGTGGGTGACGCTGGACTCTGCTGTCCCTCGGTGCAGGAGGCGTTGTCGGCGACCAGGCAGAAGGGGCGAGCTGTCCCACGAAGGTGTCTGCTGTCGGCGATGCTGGACCCAGGATTGGGCAACAACCCTTGGCAAGGCAAGCCCACGCGGTGGAGTCAAGATCGCGTCTGGAGTGGACCAGGGGGTCCGGGGTGCTCCTCTGTTGGAGGGGAGCCAAGGCCAGTCTGGAGCAACCAGACCAGCGACGGAAATGTCGTGGTGCGTCGTTAGGAGGGCCACTAGCCAACGGCAAGTGACCGAACAACGCGGTGAGCGGCAAAGAGCAGAAGGGCTCCCACGCAGATCTCGGGGATGCTGGGAGGCTGGTCTTCGGTGCTGGAGCTGCTCAGGGTTGGGGCTTCTCAAACCCCAGGAGCACTCACTCGAGGGTCCCTCGGTGGTCGTGCTAGGCAAGCGTCGGGCAGGTTTTGATGATGGCCGGTCCCGCAGGTCTCGTCACACCCACGAATCTCAGCTGGGCTGATGATGCAGGTAGAGGTCAGAGATGGCAGGGAACCCGGGTCTCGTCGAGCTGGTCAGTCTGGATCCGGAGGATGGACGTGCAGCAAACCGCAAGCGCTTAGGTGGTGCCTGCTGGTGCAGGGTGGCTAGTCCTTAGCCACAAGGGAGAGTCTTCAGAAAAAGTCAAGAGTTCCTTTCGTGGAAAGTAGTTCAAGATTCAGAATTATCCAATTTGGGAAGGGGGCCCGCTCCTACCTTTATTCTAAGAAAAGGGGCTGGCCCGTGACTAGGTCCTGCCTATGGGTGGGACCAGGGGGGGGGTGGTTACACCCCTCTCCTTCGTCCGGTCTCTCCCCGGCTCAGAGGCTGGGGTGCCCCTGGAACTGGTTCAAGCCGGCCTATGCACAGTGAGCACCGGGGTGCCACTTGCAGTCACCTTCCTCTCAGCCTTGCCTACCTGGAATACACAAAACCCTGTCTGGGACGGCGCGGGCACCGCCCCCGACAGGAAACCCTTTGTCCAAGCTCTCCCCGCTGGAAGGACTCCCAGCAGCAGGAGGTCAGACTTGTGTCTGTGGTGGCAGCATCCATTTTGTGATGCTGAGGCTCGAGTCAACTTTAACCGGGGTTCACAGTTACATGCATGTCGTGTCCCTCTAGAAGGGTGGAATGCTAACCCCGTCGCCAGAATTGGCGTGGGGCTAGTATCCCAATTCGTATGACACCTTACTCGACATGCTTTGATAATGCGATACCAAAGTTAGCAAATAACCGCGAGGATTATAATGCACTTTAAGAGTATATGGTACGCGTTATCCTGGAACAGCTATTAGGACTTGGTTCCGCAAGCTGCAGACGGGCTCAGCTCACGCCAGAGCACCATCTCCCATGATTCCAAGCACTCTGCCTTCAGGATTGATAAGGCCTGCCATAGGAGTGACTGATAGGAATACATGTGTCCATTTTAGGGTTAGATATAGGAATACTATACCTAAAGCAAAGGGTGATTACACCACCTTGCCCCAGCCGTCGTGCAGCCAGTTGTGTCAGATTTGGGTGGCCAGCCAGGGGTGGCATAATACATGCTGCAGCCCCTGGTAGGCCCTGGGTACACCTAGGCCCTGGATACCTAAGGTATGCTGATACAGGGACTGATAAGGTGGCCCAGTTCCAATTAGTAAATGCACCTAAGGTACATGTGTCACTTTAGAGAGAGAACAGCTAGGCTGTGGGTCTGATTAGCAGGCCCACAGCCAGGAAAAGTCATAAACCAATGAAGCAAAAAGCAAAAATCTGGGGTGATCATAGGATTGCAGACCCTACTCTCCTACATGACCCCCCCCCCAAACTTTGGGACAATAAGCTAACCTTGACCAGGTGAGTCTTCTTGCTCTAAGTGGAAGTACCTGGAGAGCCCATCTGCATTGCCATGATCAGTGCCAGGTCTATGCTCCACTGTAAAGTCCATCCCCTGTAGGGAAATGGACCACCTAAGTAGTTTGGGGTTTTCACCCTTCATCTGATTTAGCCACAAGAGGGGCTTATGGTCGGTCTGAATCTTGAAGTGAGTGCCAAACAAGTATGCCCTCAACTTCTTCAGGGCCCAAACCACAGCAAAGGCCTCCCTCTCAATGGCTGACCAATTCTTCTCTCTGGGGGTCAGCCTTCTGCTAATAAAAGCAATGGGCTGGTCATGACCATCAAACTTCAGCTGAGATAGAACAGCTCCCACACCCAACTCAGAAGCATCTGTTTGGACAATGAATGTTTTGGAGTAGTCTGGACTCTTTAGGATAGGTGCTGTGCACATGGCCTGCTTTAGGTCATCGAATGCCTTTTGACAGCTTGCTGTCCACTGAACTTTCTTTGGCATTTTTTTACTTGTCAGGTCATTAAGTGGGGTCACAATGGATCCATAATTTCTGACAAATTTCCTGTAATATCCAGTCAGGCCCAAGAAAGCTCGAACCTGAGTCTGGGTGGTTGGAGGAGCCCAGTCCTGGATGGCCTGTATCTTGCTCTCCAATGGCTGAACCTGGCCTCCACCTACAAGGTGGCCCAGGTATACAACCTGTGTCTGCCCTATCTGGCACTTAGTGGCCTTGATAGTGAGACCTGCCTTCTACAGTGCCTCTAACACTTTCCTCAGGTGGACCAGGTGATCCTCCCAGGTGGAGCTAAAGACAGCTATATCGTCGAGGTATGCTGCACAGAAGTCGTCCAACCCGGTGAGAACTTGATTCACCAGCCTTTGGAAGGTGGCAGGTGCATTCTTCAAACCAAAGGGCATTACCACGAACTGATAATGCCCACCAGGGGTAGAAAATGCTGTTTTGGGCTTGGCATCCTCAGCTAACCTGATTTGCCAATACCCAGCTGTCAGGTCAAATGTACTTAAGTAGTTGGCAGAAGCCAACCTGTCTATAAGTTCATCTGCTCTTGGTATTGGGTGGGCATCAGTCTTAGTGACTGCATTGAGGCCTCTGTAGTCCACGCAAAACCTCATCTCTTTCTTACCGCCCTGGGTGTGAGGTTTCGGCACGAGAACTACGGGACTAGCCCAGGGGCTGTCCGAGGGCTCAATGACTCCCAGCTCCAACATTTTCTGCACCTCTGTCTTGATGCAGTCTCTGACGTGATCAGGCTGTCGATAGATTTTACTCTTTACGGGCAGACTGTCCCCAGTGTCGACCTCATGGGTACACCAATTGGTCTGACTGGGTGTCAGAGAGAACATATGTCGGAAGGATTGAAGAACCTGTTTACAATCCTTTTGTTGATGTCCAGAGAGGCTGCCACAAAAGACAACACCATCTACTGACCCATCGTCAGGGTTCTGAGAGAGCAGGTCCGGGAGAGGGTCACTCTCCTCCTCCTGTCCCTCATCTGTGGCCATGAGCAAGCCCATGCCCTCCCTGTCGACATATGCCTTGAGCCTGTTTACGTGGAGCACCCTGTGGGGGCTCCGGGGAGTTCCCAGGTCTACCAAGTAGGTGACCTCTCCCTTTTGCTCAATGATCGTGTGGGGCCCAGACCATTTGTCTTTGAGTGCTGCCGGGGCCACTGGCTCCAGCACCCACACCTTCTGTCCAGGCTGATACACAGTCAGGACAGCCTTTTGGTCGTGCCAAGCTTTTTGTAATTCTTGGCTCGCCTCAAGGTTTTTAGATGCCTTTTCCATGTACTCGGCCATCCGCGAGCGGAGACCGAGCACATAGTCCACAATGTTTGATGCCGGCTTTCTGAGAGGTCTCTCCCATCCTTCCTTTACCAAACAAAGGGGTCCCCTTACGGGATGTCCGAACAGAAGTTCAAAAGGGCTGTAGCCAACCCCCTTCTACGGGACCTCTCTGTAGGCGAACAAGAGGCAGGGTATCAGGACATCCCATCTCCGCCGAAGCTTTTCAGGTAGTCCGTGAATCATCCCTTTTAGGGTCCAGTTGAATCTCTCAACAAGCCCATTGCATTGTGGGTGATAGGGTGTGGTGAACTTGTAGTTGACACCACACTCCTTCCACATTGCAGTCAGATATCCCGACATAAAGTTTGCACCTCTGTCTGAGACAACCTCCTTAGGGAAGCCCACTCTGGAGAACACTCCAACTAGGACCCGTGCCACCACAGGTGCTGTAGTGGTCCTAAGGGGAATAGCTTCAGGATACCTGGTGGCGTGGTCCACCACCACCAGTATAAACTTGTGCCCTGATGCTGTCTGGGGTTCCATTGGTCCGACAATGTCAATCCCCACTCGTTCGAAGGGTACCCCCACCACCGGCAGTGGTATGAGGGGGGCCTTTGTCGTGCCACCTGACTTACCACTGGCTTGGCAAGTGACACAGGAGCGGCAAAACTCCTTCGTATCTTCGGACATGTGGGGCCAGTGAAAGTGTGGAACAATTCTGTCCCAAGTCTTATTCTGGCCTAAGTGACCTGCAAGGGGAATCTCGTGGGCCAAGGTGAGAAGGAAACCTCTCAAAGACAAGGGGATGACCAGCCTCCTGGTCGCGCCAGGTTTGGGGTCTCTTGCCTCGGAGTACAGGAGTCCATCGTCCCAGTACACTTTGTGGGTACCTGTGGCGTTCCCTGCAGCCTCAGCAGCCGCCTGCTGTCTGAGGGGTTCAAGTGAGGGGCAGTCTAACTGTGCCTTCCCCAGGTCTTCCCTGGAGGGTCCCCCTGAGCCCAGAAACTCAACCTGACCAGGTTCAAGCTCCTTTGGCTCAGTTTCCCTCAGTTCTTTAAGGTCAGCCTCCTCAGAGACTTGATCCACGACCTGGGGCAAGGAGGAAGGCAAGGCCTTACCCTTACTGCTGCTTTTCTTGGAAGGTGTCTGGTCCGTTCTTCCAGGATCCAGCACCTGTTCAGTGGGGCATCTTTTGGCCTGTGACCTGGTCACAGCAAGGACATGTGCTGGCAAGCCTAACATTTCCATGTGAGTCCTCTGCTCCACTTCTGACCATTGTGACGTTTCCAAATCATTGCCCAACAGACATTCTACGGGGAGGTCTGAACTAACCACAACTTTCTTTGGGCCACTTACCCCTCCCCAGGAGAAATCAACAACTGCCATACTGTGATTGGTAGTGACATTGCTGGCATTGGTCACTAGGTAATCGGTACCTAGCATGATCTGTCCAGGGTCCACAAAGTTAGGTGTCACCATCGTGGCACTGGCACAAGTGTCCCTGTAGGCCTGAGCCACTTTTCCATTGATCAAAGGCGTCTGCCTGTATTTGCCCAAAGTATTGGGACTGGCATCAGGGGACATATCCATATCCCCGGTACAGACAAGGACGGCCTGAGTGAGCGTGCCGACTAAGTCGTCACCTCCCTCGGTTCCCAAGGTTAACCCAACTAATGCCTTGGGAGGCGCACTACCACTGCTGACTGTACTAGGGGGTGCAGGTGCCTTAGGGGCTGCATTGGCAGGAGTTTGCCCTCCTTTCTTGGTGCACTCACTAAACCAGTGAGTCTTACTTTTACAGTATTGGCACCACCTTTTTGACTGGCCTTCTTGAGTCTTCTTCTTCTGTGAAGCCTGACCCCCACCCTCTTTGGTTTGTTGGGGACCTGTCGAAGACTTCTGGTCATTTTGTTCGTTCTTGTTACTACCCTTTTGGTCTGCTTTCTTCTGACCACCCTGGTTCTGAGTCTGGTTCTGCTTGACCCTTGTTCTGACCCATCTGTCTGCCTTCTTTCCCAATTCTTGGGGAGAGGTCAGATCCGAGTCGACAAGGTGCTGATGCAACAATTGGTTCTGACAGTTGTTTAAAATCTGTTCTCTCATGATAAGATTGTACAATCCTGTGTAATCAGTAACCTTGCTACCCAGCAACCAGCCTTCCAAAGCTTTAGTGGCACAATCGACAAAGTCAGTCCAATCCTGAGACCGAATTTTCTGGGTGTCCCTGAACAGCAACCTGTACTGTTCCATGGTTAAGCCAAACCCATCAATCAGTGTATTCTTCAGGACTTGGTAGTTGTTTGCATCCTCAGCTCTAGTAGTGAGGAGCTTGTCTCGCCCTTTACCTTCAAAGGAGAGCCACAGTATAGCTGCCCACTGACTTGGGGGGACGCACTGGACAGTGCAGGCCCTCTTCAAAGCAGTTATCCACTTGTGGATGTCGTCCCCTTGTTTAAAGGGGGGCACTATTTTACTCAGGTGTCTAGTGTCTATACCCCTGTCTTTCTCTCTAATGATAATGCTGCCACCAGTGGGGTCTGACCCACTCAATTTCTGCTCCCGGGCAAAGGCAAGTCTTTCTTTGGCGAGGGCAAGTTCTTCCCGCTCGATCCTCAGATTGACTTCCCTCATCTTCGCTTCATGCTCCGTTCTCTGAGGGGACGTCATTCCTCTCTGAGAAGATGCCTGAGAGACATGTGTTCGAACAGATCTGTTAGAGCCTCTGGAGAGAGACCTAGCTCGTCCGTTCCCAAGGTTAGGCCTGCTTGAGCGTGGGCCCGGGGCTCCCCCAGTTCCATTCTCATGCCTGCTTAAGTTGGTCCTCGTAAGCCTGCTGACTACTACTGGACCTTTGTTTGCCTCGTCTCCTGATAATTCCTCCTCGTCTTCCTCCTCTGTATGGAGGTCGAGGTCTGGGTCACCAAGGGTTCCCTCTAAGGGGGGCATGTTCCCATCCTGTTCAGGGGGGCCTGTGCTAGAGGCCCTCCTCGCATCATAAGTCTCTAAGAGACATATCAGAAATGTGATGGTAGGGTTAGAACCCTGGTTTAGCTTCCTGGAGGCACACAGGTGTCTCATCTCCGTGAAGCTAAGAGCTGCATATCTTGACGTGACCTGTGGAGGGTCAACAACCACTAGGGGAGTCTCTGAAGACTCTCCGTGGTTAGACATGCTTTCTAGTGAGGTGTAAGTGATGCACCTACCTACCCTATGTGTTTTCCTACTGATCCCTTGCTAAGAGCTGTAGTCAGGGTGTGCTACTCCCTGTTACACTACAACAGCTGGTTCAGTAGAACTCAGAGTATTCTAAGTTAAGTTATATGTACCTGGGTACTTATGTGATCTTTCAACCGATGTTCTTAGGATACGTGGGTGGCAAAACACAGCAAGCTCAAATCCCAACCGCTGCTCACCAATTTGAGAAGTTGGCCTGATATGTAGTGCTCACTATTCTAGTGATCACTGTGTATCATTCCAAACGACCCTTATTGATGATTGGTTGTAAGTCAACCTTATAGACCAGCTATCCTAGTAGCATGGACAAGAGCAGTCTTTAGGCTAAACTCTAGAGGGCGTGTTAAGCCAGCTGTTTTACCACCACATTTACCCCTTGAACACCACGTGAAAGGACACCACACAAGTTGTTATGAAAATAAAGGATATTTATTTATAACAAGACTACCCTGGCTCTTTATGAGTCAGGGAGCTAAGCACACTACAAAACTCTTATGAAAATACTTCAAGTTGCACAATTTACACAAATGCCCGAGGGGCACGAGAAACCATATACACTAACAGTAGAATGCGAATGGTTAGAGTCTAAAGTTACTGATTCCAGAGAGATCCGATCAGTGGGACTAAACGAAAAAGGAGCTGGACACTTGTAGAGCGAACCTGCGATGGAGCACCGAAATGCTCGAGTTACCTAGCCCAGAGGCTGCGGCTGCGTGAGGTTCAGCAAGATGTCGGGAGTCCTCGTTGTAGTCTCAGGAGCCTGAAAGAAGAAGTTGCTGGCAGGCGACCAGTGTCGATATTCGGAGGGATCCAAGCCTGGATCGGTGATGGGGATAACCTGAAAGCAGAGGGGACTCAGTTCTTAATCACTAGCCAGTGATTGAGGTGGCACCAGGATGGCACCGGAGGTAGTCACCGCGATCAGGTGAGTGGGTGACGCTGGACTCTGCTGTCCCTCGGTGCAGGAGGCGTTGTCGGCGACCAGGCAGAAGGGGCGAGCTGTCCCACGAAGGTGTCTGCTGTCGGCGATGCTGGACCCAGGATTGGGCAACAACCCTTGGCAAGGCAAGCCCACGCGGTGGAGTCAAGATCGCGTCTGGAGTGGACCAGGGTGGTCCGGGGTGCTCCTCTGTTGGAGGGGAGCCAAGGCCAGTCTGGAGCAACCAGACCAGCGACGGAAATGTCGTGGTGCGTCGTTAGGAGGGCCACTAGCCAACGGCAAGTGACCGAACAACGCGGTGAGCGGCAAAGAGCAGAAGGGCCCCCACGCAGATCTTGGGGATGCTGGGAGGCTGGTCTTCGGTGCTGGAGCTGCTCAGGGTTGGGGCTTCTCAAACCCCAGGAGCACTCACTCGAGGGTCCCTCGGTGGTCGTGCTAGGCAAGCGTCGTGCAGGTTTTGATGATGGCCGGTCCCGCAGGTCTCGTCACACCCACGAATCTCAGCTGGGCTGATGATGCAGGTAGAGGTCAGAGATGGCAGGGAACCCGGGTCTCGTCGAGCTGGTCAGTCTGGATCCGGAGGATGGACGTGCAGCAAACCGCAAGCGCTTAGGTGGTGCCTGCTGGTGCAGGGTGGCTACTCCTTAGCCACAAGGGAGAGTCTTCAGAAAAAGTCAAGAGTTCCTTTCGTGGAAAGTAGTTCAAGATTCAGAATTATCCAATTTGGGAAGGGGGCCCGCTCCTACCTTTATTCTAAGAAAAGGGGCTGGCCCGTGACTAGGTCCTGCCTATGGGTGGGACCAGGGGGGGGGGGGTGGTTACACCCCTCTCCTTCGTCCGGTCTCTCCCCGGCTCAGAGGCTGGGGTGCCCCTGGAACTGGTTCAAGCCGGCCTATGCGCAGTGAGCACCGGGGTGCCACTTGCAGTCACCTTCCTCTCAGCCTTGCCTACCTGGAATACACAAAACCCTGTCTGGGACGGCGCGGGCACCGCCCCGACAGGAAACCCTTTGTCCAAGCTCTCCCCGCTGGAAGGACTCCCAGCAGCAGGAGGTCAGACTTGTGTCTGTGGTGGCAGCATCCATTTTGTGATGCTGAGGCTCGAGTCAACTTTAACCGGGCTTCACAGTTACATGCATGTCGTGTCCCTCTAGAAGGGTGGAATGCTAACCCCGTCGCCAGAATTGGCGAGGGGCTAGTATCCCAATTCGTATGACACCTTACTCGACATGCTTTGATAATGCGATACCAAAGTTAGCAAATAACCGCGAGGATTATAATGCACTTTAAGAGTATATGGTACGCGTTATCCTGGAACAGCTATTAGGACTTGGTTCCGCAAGCTGCAGACGGGCTCAGCTCACGCCAGAGCACCATCTCCCATGATTCCAAGCACTCTGCCTTCAGGATTGATAAGGCCTGCCATAGGAGTGACTGATAGGAATACATGTGTCCATTTTAGGGTTAGATATAGGAATACTATACCTAAAGCAAAGGGTGATTACACCACCTTGCCCCAGCCGTCGTGCAGCCAGTTGTGTCAGATTTGGGTGGCCAGCCAGGGGTGGCATAATACATGCTGCAGCCCCTGGTAGGCCCTGGGTACACCTAGGCCCTGGAAACCTAAGGTATGCTGATACAGGGACTGATAAGGTGGCCCAGTTCCAATTAGTAAATGCACCTAAGGTACATGTGTCACTTTAGAGAGAGAACAGCTAGGCTGTGGGTCTGATTAGCAGGCCCACAGCCAGGAAAAGTCGTAAACCAATGAAGCAAAAAGCAAAAATCTGGGGTGATCATAGGATTGCAGACCCTACTCTCCTACACAGGCCTCCTTTAAAGGACTATCAGCCCTTTTTTGTGTTCAGGTATCTCTCCGGCTGGGAACCCTCTGGAGCCTAACCCCTAGATGCCAATGCAATGGAAGGAAACAAAGGCACACAGCTTGTTATCGCTTCACAGGTACTCTAGAGAAACTATGATTTGGAGGCAAGTCTTTTGACTTTCTAAACCTCCCCTCATGTAAGAGATGTGCATGCACTGTTACACCGAGGAGGGCGTCAGAGCACTTTCTATCACACTCAGAGAGACAGAAAAGTATACATGAGTAGAAATCCTTATATATGAAATGTTACATAAGATAATGAGGGTTTTAAGGGCTAGGAGTCACATATCTTCCATACTTGTACACATTATAAGTTAAGAGTGAATGCTTGGGAGAAACACAAAGTCAGGTCATACTTTGTGATATGGGTTGTCGGTAATAGCAATGCTTTATTACTACTCAAATTAACCCTTCTTTCCAAACTTAGAAAAATAACGGATTGAGAAAAAACAATAGGA
The DNA here is from genome assembly GCF_964204655.1 of Triturus cristatus. Taxonomy (NCBI): domain Eukaryota; kingdom Metazoa; phylum Chordata; class Amphibia; order Caudata; family Salamandridae; genus Triturus; species Triturus cristatus. The sequence continues at coordinate 107,223,148 of NC_140579.1, read as the reverse complement.
ATCTAAACCCTTAACCAGAGATTTGCATGCAGCACAATGATGCCAGTGTGTAGGTCACTGTGCTACACTAGAAGGGTTGCAACTCAGGAACTGGAAGTAACAAAAAGATCTATGTTTCTGTACCAAAAGCAGTAACTAACATACCTATCTATGTAAAATAAAAATCTGTGATCAGCATGTTCCTGTATGTGCTTTGCAGCAGGCACATTATCTCTATATGCTAACTTAGGAGTTAAAACTGTGACTAGACAAATCAGAGATCTCTCTGCAAAAGCATTAACCACCAGAGTTATCTTACCTTTATTATTATCCGCTGAAAATATCTCTGGGGCAGATGCCTTAACCCAGAAGATATTTTAAAATGCACTCTTTGTGGCCTATTAATAAGCCAGAACAGATTTACTGTCAGATTTGTCCTTGCTGTCAGTCTGTTTGCGGCAGACTTTAAAAAAACAAAATATCAGACATCACTATTCATGACTCCGCCCATCATGGCTACACCCCCTTTTGTCTGTCACACCTTAAACCCCAATGGTTGGAATGCCGGAGTAAATATTTCCTGTGATCCCAAGTACAATGACCCCTCCCTCCCTCCCCCTCCCCCTAATCAAAGATGGTGTTGTCAAACAGAAACATTAAGGGCCAAAACTTCAGACCCACTCTTGCAAAATGTGTGATGATGGTTACAATGACACTCTATATAGTAGGCTTGAGCAAAGTTTTTATCGCATGCACTTCCAGGAATCTTATGAATACAGCAACTACCTGTAGGTCCCAACATTTTCTGCATGTGACTTTTTATTTTAAACAAATTTGGACTTTATAAACCCTTTTAAAATAAAACCTCACCTTAAAGCAAATTGAGTTAATGAAGCCCCAGGAACTTGACGTAAATTACTTGAGGAACTGTATTGCCTGTAAAAAATTAAACGTCCACATCTTTTCCATAAGTACGAGATGCAAGAGGCTTGGCAGTTTGTTAAACGGAAAAAAATAAGGTGAATCCACTTTGGAGAAAGTTCAACATGCTATTGTATTTATGCCAGCAGGAGGAAAAAGGACAGCCGGCGAGTTGTGCTCAGTTCTGGTTAACTCGTCAAGTGTGGCCTCACAGCTCCATTTCTCCGTTCTCCTGGAATAAGCCTAAGAAAGAGAACTGGTGGACACAACACACCTCCCTTTTCCTTATACAAAACAAACTAAACAAAACAAATCAAATGTTTATTACGTAATGACTATCTAAAAATAAATAAAGGGATTATCAAACGAAAGAAGCTTATTATCATCCTTACAACAGAGAGAATAAACAAAAGTAGATCAGAAGAAAGTTAATCTATCACATAGTCTTTGTACCTCCTTGGGAACCTTCAGTTCCACAGGTTGGGTTGGGTTTACCATCCAGTTCATATTGTCTTAGCTCCTTGTCAATAGAATCCAAAGATTGACTAAGAACATTTGGAATCTCAGAAGTTCTTCTACTCCTATCACACATTTGATCAACACTTGAAATCCTTGCTTCCGATCTTAACCACTCAACCACAATTCCACCACTGGCTATTAAGACAGCCTCACAGCTCTAGCATTCTCACTGACTTCTTCAGCCTCCTCAACAGATCCAAACCTCTTTCCTCCCTTCCTGATTTTGGAATCAGCAAACTTAATCTGCACATGATCATCTCTGTGGAAAGTACCACATAGGTACCTTTAATCAGATCAAATCTATCCTTGCTCTTATTTACGCTTTCCACAACCCTCTGTTTCATACTCCTCAACATTTCATTTCTCTAACCACAATCTACCATTTCCATATCCTTATCTTGAATTTGATTAACCATGCTAGACATAAAGACTTCTAAGCAATCCTTCCCCTGAGAGCTTTGAAAGGTGCAACCCCTGTAACGCTATGCAGGATATTGCGGATGAGCCACAATATAGATCTGAGAAAATCTTTGCCATTGAGTGCCATACCAACTGCACTCCTTGCACACTCATTCACTACTCGATTCATTCTTTCCACAAGACCATTTCTTTGATGATGATAAACTGCTCTTCTTCTGCTCTCTCCAAGAACTCCTTTTTGCTCTTTAAATGAATGGCACACCATTATGATAATGGAGTTCAGCTGGAAATCCTTCTCTGCCAAATACATTTGTGACAAATATTAATAAGGTTTGCGGTTTCCTGACAAATCTCACTGTCATCCATTTGGCCATGTTGTCAATCAGGACAATGGCACATTTCTGGCCTTGAGGTAGAGCATAAAGAGGACCCAAAAATGAATATATAACTTATTCAGTGGCCGTTCAGGACATCCAACCTCAGCCATCGGGGGAGCCCTCAGTTTTAAATTCTTATCATAATTCATAAACACATTGCACCTCTTCACCCATCTTTACACCTCCCTGTACAGTGCAGACCACCGATAGCTTTCAGGTAACCTTTTTTTTGTGAACAGGTATGCCTAAATGTCCCTAATGAATACTTTTATATTGGGTGATTCATTTATCATCCCAAAAATTAATCCCACTCTCAAGTTTCAAGTCAGATTGTACTTTACTGTAGCTTTGAAAGTCATTGGCAAGCTCCTTCTCTAGGCCAGCATCCCTGATATAACCCATGACCTTTTTCAAGATAACATATGTTAGACCTCACATTCTTAGGGTGGTCTTTCCTAAGACATTTTGCCTTTTGCTTCCCATTTTTGCTGATTGTTTTTGTTTGCATTAGGACTCTAGCACTTTACCACTGCTAACCAGTGCTAAAGTGCATGTGCTTCTTCTCTAACACATGATGACACTGATGTATACCTGATTGGCATATTTGTCGCACTGGTAAAGTGGTATACCATAAACCCAGGGCCTGTACTTCAAATGCTACTAGTGGGCTGCAGCACTTATTGTGCCACCCATAGAAGTGCCCTTTCAAACCTATCTCAGGCCTGCCACTGCTGTGCCTGTGTGTGCAGTTTACTGCCACTTCAACTTGGCATTTAAAACTACTTACCAGTCCTTAAACCCCCCTTTTAATACATAAACGCCACCCCTAAGGTGGGCCCTAAGTAACCCTAAGGGCAGGGTGCCATGTAAATAAAAGGTAGGGCATATACTTTGATGTTTTGCATGCCCTGGTTGTGACAAACAGCCTATTTTGTTTTTCACTACTGGGAGGCCTACCCTTCTCATTGGCTAACATTGGGAATTCCTTAATAAACATTTAAGCTGTAATTCCTGATCAGAGAGCAGTAGATTTTACATGTTTCATATCTTTGGAATGGTAATGATAAATCCTCCTTACTGGTGAAGTTGGATTTAACATTACTGTTTTAGAAATACCTATTTTAGAAAGTGGACATTTCTCTGCTCTTACTGCACCATGTGCATGACAGCCTGTCTCCAAGTCATGGCTGGATGACAGGTACACTTTGTACATTTCCTCTAGACAGCCACAAACATGGGACGGTGAGGCTCATTTGCATTCTGAGCACTCATCTGCATTCATCTGCATTCTGATGGGTCTTTCTAGACAGGGAGGAATGGGAGGAGATGACATTTACCCTTAAATACGTAGTGTTGTGTCCAGACACAAAAAACGAACATGCCCCCCACAGATAGTCTGGCAGACAGGACTGGGTTGTAAGGGATCCTTGTGCACTTCAAAGAGATGCTTTCAAGTCACCCCCAATATATAAAGGCACTTTTGGGTATAAGTACTGGGTCGCTGACCCCCTAAAATGGGACACTTCTGGATCGTAAACTGAACCTCTGTCAGAAGAAATGCTGTGCTGCTTAAAGGGCTCAACTGGACTGCTTTACTGGATGGAATGCTTTTTTGCTTGTTGCCCAGCTGTCGGCTGATCCATGACTCTGCTGGAAGAAGAGCTGGACTCTGCCTTCCCTCCAAGTGATCCTCAAGGGCTTGCTGGCTGTTTTCTGAAGTTTCAGAGACACAAAAGACTTCCTTCAATTTTGCAGGTGCTGCCTTGACGCTGCCTTGACTCTGCCATCTGTGAGTCCTACTCTTGCTTGAGATGCCCTCTACAAGTAGGTTCTGGGCCTCAGAAGTGGATTTTTGCAGCTTTTTTCATATCAACTTTGATGCAGCGGTGACTTTGCACCACTTGGAACCGACACATCGCCTTCAATGTGAAAGCAGTGGCTGCTCAACAACAGTGAATCTACTGCCGGCACGGCTCGACACTGGCGGACAGCATGGTTCAACATTGACACAGCACCTGCATAGCAAAGGGGTTTATCACCGAAGCTTCCAACAACGGCGTGGATCGGAGCCGACACTCGCCTCCATCCTCACCACGAGTCTTCATCCTCAACACTGTGCTCCATCCAATGTACTTTGTTAGCGGGATCTGTCTGAGTCCTATAGCCAGCCTTCCCTCGATTGCAGTTGGCCTGAACTTTGGATTTACTCTGGCTTAGCGCGACCTCAAGAAACCTTTTAGCACTTGTGACTTCTAAGCACTGTTTTGGCATTTAATCTTTAAAAATTCATATCTCGACTTCTACTGATTGTATTTTTGTTGTGTTGGTCTTGTTTTACTCAGATGGAGTCTCTATTTTCTCAAACTGTGGGGATTCTTTTTGTGGTGTACTCATGATGTTACTGTGTGTGTGTGTGTGTGTGTGTTGTACAAATACCTTACACATTGCCTCTTTAGATAAGCCTGACTGCTCTGTGCCAAACTACCAGTAGGTGAGTACAGGTTATCTTTTAGTGTGTAACTAGCTTACCGTGACTAGAATGGTGGTTCCTGTCGGACCTGGATGCATACCAGGAATTCCATTTCTAAAATAATCTTCACACAAAGCCTCTCTCCACTCATTCTCTCCTATCTGATACTAATCTGAAAGCCAACTTTGCTGAAAGCCAACCAACACTTTCTACCAGATTTTCTACATCGTCATTATGTCATCATTCATGCTTTCAGACATAGGAAGATGAGAGAGACAATCCAAATTCTTGCTCCTGTTACCTGGCATGTGTTCCTCTTCATAAAGATGTTCCATTAACTTAGAGCAGAGCTGCACCAACCTAGCGGTAGGTGTAGTAGAAGTAACATTTGAACCATTAAGAATTAGAATCAGAGGTTTATGGTCCATGCATATGATACACTTGGTTTTCCAAACATATGGCTTGGTTTTTCTATTGCTGGTGGGCCAGTATCTCTTTCTCTATAAGTGTATACTGGTGTCCATAAGATTTTAATTTAAACACTGCACCTATACCCACATTATTGGCATCCACGGTTATAAAAAGTCTTTTTACTGCAATATAAAAAGTAGAAGAGGCGCTTAAAGCACAAAGCTTTTGACATTCCTGAATGCCTCTTCTTGCTCACTTTATACATTGGTTCTACAACTGTTGCAAAACTCACAATGAACTTTACATAAAACGTATCCATTCCAATGAATGCAATAATTGATCATGGTTGATTGGTCTAGAAACACTTTCAAGTGCTTTCAATAACCCTGGTTGAGGTCTAATCACTTCACAAAATACATGACACAAATATTCAATCTTTCGAACTTTCAACACACACTAATTATTCCTAAGTCTTATACTCTTCTTCATGAGTACCTTCAGCACCGCATTCAGTCTACACATGTGTTTCACTCAGTTTTATCTAAATATCTAAATATCGTCTTGAAAAGTTGAGACTCCATCCAACCCAAGCAGTATTTTACTCTTCAAACCGTGAAACACGGCCACAGCTGATGCCAAACAAAAAGGCGTTCTGTTAAATTGTAAAACACTGACTGAAGTAACAAAATCTATGAGGTGGCGGGATTCTTCAACTAATGCTACTGATGGTACTCTTATCTCAAGTCAAGTTTTGAGACAACTGTGCTCATCCTTAAGAAGTTACCATTTCATTCATCTTGGGCAATGGATGTCCTTCTACCCAAATCACCTGGTTTAAACTTCTGAGATCTATGCACATATGCAGTTCTCTTGTTCTCCTTACGCCCAATCACAACTGGTGACAACCATAAAGATGATTCTATTGACTAAATTACTTCATCTTTCTGCAATTTATCCAACAAACCACTCAGTTCATTTCTTACACTCAAAGCTAAACACCATAGTTTTCGCTGCAGTTGCACTGCTCTATTTGTTACTTTATCTACATGTTAAAACCCCTTCAATTCCCCCAATCTATCTTTAAATACTTCTGAACAGCTTTCTAATGCTTTTTTTAATTCATGTACCTTCCTTTCCTCAATTACATATTTCACTGACAACACTTGCTTTACAACGATGCCCAAACACCCTTGATGGTGCCATCCATGAATATCCGGACCATCCAAGGATATGTACACCTTGCCTTGGACTGCTCTCCCTCTAATTTCCACTGTTTAAAAAAAAACTTCCAATTCCATTTTGGATCCATTGTAGCCTCCAGGATTAATGTTGAGAGGTATCAGGGTGTGAAACAGATCGCTTAGATCCACTGTACTCCAAGAAATTATAGTGATTTTATATCTATAACCAGTTCACATTGGAACAAAACTACACAATACTGTAAAGAAGCCTGGCGAAGCAGACATCGACGGCCTAGATCCAGGGCATCAGTGGCGGCTCCTCGAGGGAGTGCTGTGGGGTGGTGAGGCGGGGCAGGAGAGGGGCAGGGTGGAGGGTAGTAAACTCCGGCATACGGCCGAACGGAGTTAAGTACATAAATAAATAAAACGAATTACATTGCGAGCGCTACAGCGCCGATTTGGCGTTGCAGCACGCAATGTCATTTGACAGTTTAACTTCCTACATTAAACCAGCTTGTCCCCAAAACACATAGGACATATGTTCCCGGGCCTGTTCCCGCAGGTGTGGAGAGCCCAAAGCCCACTTTTACCACATGGTGTGGGAATGCCCAGCAATTGTGAAAGCTTGGGGAGAGGTACTGGCCCACTTAATGGACCCAGTAGTTACACACAGCTCTGCGTACTACCCGAGTTGAGCTAGGATGGTTGTACATGGAACCACAGTCATAAATGGTGGTTGGGATTGAGATCGGACTAGCTGCCTCGGTCCTATTGTGGAATGGGGATTACGGTCTATTTATGAAGATGTTCCCTTGACAACGGTCAGATATGTTTACTTGAACAATGCATCGGCTTATTAAGAAACCAATGAAGAGCTATTTAAAAAACAAAGGTGGCAAAGCCACAAGACGTACATGGTTTTCCCTTCACAAAACAATCCAGTGAAGTACGAGTAGGAAGCCTGCAGCGCTTGTATAAGGGTGTAAAACTTTCTTACTACACCACATTTTAGTGAGCGGACTATGACACTGGGTGTTGCCTTTCACAATTTAGTGAGTGGAAGATGAGAGTGGGTGTTATTTATTACACAGTTTAGAAGACAAATACAAGAAAATAAAAGCAGCGGTGACTACCCAAGAGCACAAAGTTTGTCTCTTCTGGTTCCAGAGTTTACATTTTGCTCACAACAAACCAACTGCAATTTAGTGGGTCAGATGGTGAACAGCTCTCACCAAAGAAACAGTGCTATGCTGGGGAACCTGGCCAAATTTGTAATACAGACAACATATTTTGGTAAAGTGGTAAAGCAAGTGGATAAATTAAATCTCCTGGTGCAATTGCCAAAACATTCCTACGGTACCGCATTTAGCAGCGGAGGGTGGGTGTTTGGGTCTGCTCACCCAACACTACACACCTTGTTGGGAGTCTCTGTTGTTTAGGTCTCGCCTGATGTTTGATCGCGATCCCACGGCCGCTTGGCATAGCCAATAGGTCTCGCTTTTGGGACCTTATAAGTATTTAGTTATGCAACTGTTGCATGGCTAAACACTTATAAGGTCCCAAAGGCGAGACCTATTGGCTATGCCAATGCTTGTTTTATAGTGCTGACTGTCTTATAAACTATCTTGAGTCTCTTTCTGTGCATTCCTAATGTTAACAGATAAGAGAATAGAGGCATTTAGAGATTATGAGACCTAATCCTCTATTTTAAGTTTCTTTCTTTGTACACTTGACTCGCCAAAGGCAACAATAGCAATGACTCAAGTGTGCTGTAGAGGGAAAGCAACTCAGATGCAGCATAACACAGTATTGTAAAATCTAGGGTCCTTCTAGAAGACTAAGGCCTTTGTTCTGTTTTGTTGTTTGTTGTTTAGTGTGTGGTTCCCGTTAATGACTACCCCCTTTATGGACTGTGTGATAATTAAGAAGCACAGCCATAGTATGCCCAAACAACTGGAAGACTGAACTACGTTTCTAGTTGCTACGCAAATTATAAAATCAAAACTTGTACAGCACAGTATAATTTTTTTTTTGTGTTATTCATTTGTTCACTGTGTGTATTTAAGTATAGATTGTATGTCAGAAGTGTTTTAATATGTACACCCCAGGTAACTGCACCCGGAGTGAAGATTACTAAACAGATTAAGAAATCAGAATAAATAATTATATGTATGGTCAAATACATCCTCAGTGACTAATTTAAATAATTTTTACAGGGGAATGTACTTCTGTAATAATTCACTCCCATATAATACATATATATATATATATATATATATATATATATATATATATATATATATATATATATATATATATATATATATATATATATATATATTATAAGCCCTTTTCTGACTGCAGCCACCACCACAGGGGAGCCCACAGGGCCCATGTGCTCGCAACCCCTGCCACCATCACTGGTGCTATTACTGGGGACAGGAGACTACAACTCCCAGCACGCCTTGCAGCAGGGAAGCTGCGCTTGCATTCAGGACGCGCCAGGAGGCGCTTTATAACCGGCCAGGGCGGTAGCCCTTTTCTAACTGCAGCTACCACCACAGGGGAGCCCACAGAGCCCGTGTGCTCGTAACCCCTGCCGCCATCCTGCCGCCATCACTGCTTCTACCACTGGGGGCAGGAGACTACACCTCCGAGCACGCCTTGCGGCAGGGACGCTGCGCTTGCATTCGGGACATGCCAGGATGCGCTTTAAAACCGCCCAGGGCTCCCGCAGCGTGGGACGCGCACAGGTGTGCCTGTGACGCGCCCGGACAAAGCCCGGGCCAAGGGCGAGCCCATCTGTGCCCGTCAGAGCCCGGAAGAGACTGGGCTGGGTCACCCCTCTTGGCTCTGACTGCGGATTTACCAGGGCGATTAACCATATCGGACTGTTCGGATAATGTTGGTGCTATCTTCAATTAATGTGTGTTTGCCATCTTTAAAAGCTTTAGGTAGTATTTCCCTTTGTGCAGCCAGTATCCTTCCAGCCTGGTGTAGTCCAAAAAACAATCTAACTCCTAGGCAACATTTTAACACAAGCTACTGGGAAGCATCATTTTGGCCAAATTTCTATTCGAGCCACTGCCACTGCCATCAGCACCTATGGTTAAATGCACATGCTCAGTCAATTGATAAAATGCTACAAAGGGCAATTGGAGCTGTTGCTATGGAAATTGAGTGGCCAGAAAGCCGTCTTTCACTAGCCCCGGTCATAGCCCCTTGCACCATCAATCAGGATTCTGACAGTCCCTCCTCGCCTTTAACCCTATCACTGGATCCACCAGAACTCCCAAGCACAGGTGCAAAGGCCTGTGCAACACACACCACTCAGATGCCTTGAGAGAGTGCCGGCAAACAAAAAGGGAAACACAAACCCGCTACAAACTTGGGTCCTAAGCGGAAAAAGCAAACAGTGAACAAAGTAATGAACAGCGATATGGGGGCAGCCGGACTAGGGGATCTACCGGAGGTCAACCATGAGCAACAATCTTGGGTGACTAACCTGGTGATGGACCTCCAAGTACAATTTAGGTCCATTGTAAAGGACGAAATCAATATTTTAATGGACTGGGTTGACAAATTAACAACACTGGTTGACCATTGGGTGGGCAAGTCAGAGTCAATTCTTAAGGGGGTCGAGTCAACAAAAACTTTAGTCCTACAAACAGCTTCCCAGTCTACTAAGCAAGTATCCAAAGCACTTAACACCCTGACTAGCTCTACTAGGCCTAACGTAACCAATTAGGAGGTTGTCGACCCTTGCTTGAGAATCCCACTGCCTCAGAGACCGGACCCCCCCCCCCCCCCCCCCCCCCAGGGCAACTAACAGAAACCACCCCTAGGCCTCCTCGGGTAAGACCGCAAGCACAAGTTATCCAGCAACAAGGTTCAACCTATGGGGATAGTACAAGGTCAGTACCCCGTGAAGAACCCCCTGAAATAGGGAATGCCCTCCCATGCATTAACCTTCCCCTGGCCTCAACTCCCTATGTTATTGTCTTAACAGGAGTACCAGAACTGAATAGAGGGTGTAGGGAATCCCATTCTGAGCATAAAAACAAATGTATTTTTCGGTTGTCCAACCATAGGCAATTCTCCTACAAAGACGTAAATTAAATCATTTTTACGGGCAGGGTAGGTTGGGTGGGATGGAGACCTAAAGATGTCCCCGGGGATTGTATAGTGATACATTTTAGAGATACACGGGTTGTGCAAACCCTTTTAGACTGTGGCTACCAGAGGAAGAATGGGGGTATAGCTTCCCTCCCCTTGGGATATTTTTCCCCCCAGGGATTATCCCTCATGACATAAGAAGAGCAGGCACTGATAGGGGGATGAGGAATCAGAATACGCCATCTGTTCGAATGAACCAGGACCTCCCTAGACCTCTCTTTTATAACGTCCCCGTTTCAAATAGATACAGCCCACTAGATTCAAATGATTGACTAATGCATACTGGGCCCTTATACCAAAGTCCCAGTCACCATACAGAGACCAGAGCGGGATCACTGCACCAGGATGAGCTTGTACATCAGGGAGCTTGTATGAAGCAGAAAGGAGATCTGGAGAAGGTGTTCGGGAGTAAGCCGAGAGATTTAACTAGTAAAACTCTGGAGAAGGCCCCCACTGGCTACCTACCGCCCCATCAATCCCGATAGATTTCAAAGGCATCCAAGCCCATCCTACCATCCATCGTAAAGCATCCTCCTGCTATAGCTAACAGTCGCAACCCGGGTAACGATCAAAGTCTGACGGTGTGGGTGGGGCCCAACGACCCACAACAGGGTCATCCAGCGGCCTGTTCCCCTCTTCTAACCACTATAGTCAAAGAAGTGGGCCCACCATGCCTGCGGTTATTATACTGGAACATAGCCGGACTCACCCCCAAACTGGATATTCCAGATTTGGGGTCATTTATAGACCAACATGAGTTATGCATGTTCCAGGAAACTTGGGCAAGGGCGGACACACACAGAGTGGACTATGCAACATATAGCACTCTAGCCACCCAGGGGGGCAGGGGTAGACCATTTACGGGACTATGTATTTGGGTTGGCATGCACCTTGGCTGTGAGTTTAAACGGACAGAGACTCCATCATGAAACATTCTTTGAATCTTTTTATCTTTTACTACAAAAGTTAGAATTGCTCTGATTAATGTCTACTCACTGCGGGTCTGTTATGGCCAAGTTTCCCCCATCCTTGACCAATTGACTACCTTTCTCTTAACAATCCGGGATAACTACTGGGTAATCATAGATGAGGATTTTAATTGCCAGTTCGAACCTTTGAACGGTCTGGCCACAAGTATCTCACGTGGAGGATTCACTCTGGGCTATTCCAGAGCCTAACGCTCCACCCATTTGAGCTTGGACTCCGCTGGCCCTACAGATGCATGCACTTACATTGAGTTTCTCTTTAAGGGCATGTAATGGCCGTTTGGCATCGGATAGCCTCGGGAAGCCCAGCTTTAATAGACCAGGGCAGCCATTGATTATAGGTTACATCTTAGTTTACACTAAATCGTGGCATAGGGTGCTTGATTTTAAGATCCACCCTCGCCATAAGAGTGATCATAATGCTCTTGTGCTAGATGTAACCCCACCGCATCTCGGAGGTTCTTTTAGTATATTACTACAACCTGATTATAGACTAATATTGGCCAACGGAGGGAGGAGTGTACGCTGGGGGGAATTTTCCCAATCACAGGACAAGTTGGTTTTCTTATACCAACAAATTATTCCCTTTCTTGCTGAAGGGTATCAACTCTCTGCGACTAATGGTACCCCAACTTCCCAAACTAAATTATCTAACAACCATCAAGACTTGCTTTCCATCGTGGCATCTTTATCCACACTAGCAAAAAGACTAGGCAGACCAGAAAACCATGATATTTAAGGTATAATGAACACTGTAGGATAGCAAAGTCAGCCGTCTAAGTTGACATTAAAACAAACGATAGGCCACAAATTAGGGAAACTAGGGTAACCTACAAAGCAGCCATAGCCAAGGCAAAAAGCAGCTGGGACTGTGAAAAATGGGATACACTCAGAACTGCGTTGGATAACCATGATATGAGGGCATTCTGGAACCTGATTAATACAGGATCCACTGAAGGTAAATCGGCCATATCAGCAAATATAGGGGAGGAAGTTTGGAGAGCTCATTTAAAATCCCTATATGCAATGGCAGAGGAGAAAGTCTGGTTGGTGGCAGTGACCCCCCCACCCCCCAACCTAGAGCCAACCTATCGAGACACACCCCTGTTCTCCCTAAACGAGATCACAGAAGCACTGGCCAAGTTATTACCAGCAAAGGCGCCAGGGCTTGACAAGATTCGCTCCGAGCCGTCTGTTTGGGCTCCCCACTTGTGGTCCTTGTTTAATGTCACCCTCCAGTGTATAGCGATTATTACCACTTGGGTTGGGGCAGAAATCATTCCAATATTCAAAAAGGGTTCACCGCTTAACCCTGTCAATTATCGCCCCATTAGTCTTTTAGGCGTGAGCCAGAAAATATTTGCACGTGCACTTGTGGGGCGACTGCAGTCCTGGATAGAAGAGTGTAATTTACTTACACCCGTCCAAACTGGGTTTAGGGCTAAGCTCGCCACTATTGACTACATTTTTAGATTACAGCTCCAATATTGGAAAACTGTGACTATAGAGGGTGGCAAAGAGATCCTACCACTCCATTATATTCTTCCTTATTTGAAAGATTACAATTATAATGATGGTGTAGAAAAAAGTGTTAGACATAGCCAATAGGTCTCGCCTTTGGGACCTTATAAGTGTTTAGTTATCCAGCACAAAATCCTTGGTACAACAACATCAAGTGTTGCATGGCTAAATACTTATAAGGTCCCAAAGGCGAGACCTATTGGCTATGCCAATGCTTGTTTTGAGTGAGTGGCTCATGCAGGTATGCCACTGTGAGGTAGAGATGCTACGAGTGCTTTTACCGGAGCCCCTGTGACATTGTGCCTCTTCAAAATGTATCTTGGGCCTGGTGTAATACTTCTAGCCCCTATTCCCATCTTCTCGCACCCAATGCATCCTTAAATGTCCCATGTACAGCCGGGGTTGACACTCCTATTACCCCTGCCCTCCAGTGACACTTTACCTGTCATGGGTGGTGGTGATGTGGTGGTGGAGGTGGTGAACGTGGTGGTGGTGGTGGACGTGGTGGTGGATGTGGTGGACGTGGTGGTGGTGGATGTGGTGGTGGTGGACGTGGTGGTGGTGGACGTGGTGGTGGTGGTGGTGGTGGATGTGGTGGTGGTGGTGGATGTGGTGGTGGTGGACGTGGTGGTGGATGTGGTGGTGGTGGTTGTGGACGTGGTGGTGGATGTGGTGGTGGATGTGGTGGTTAACATGACGGTGGTGGAAGTGGTGGTGGTGGAAGTGGTGGTGGTGGTGGATGTGGTGGACGTGGTGGTGGTGGTGGATGTGGTGGACGTGGTGGTGGTGGATGTGGTGGTGGATGTGGTGGAGGATGTGGTGGTGGTGGTGGACGTGGTGGTGGTGGATGTGGTGGTGGTGGACATGGTGGTGGAAGTGGTGGTGGTGGTGGACGTGGTGGTGGGCGTGGTGGTGGATGTGGTGGTGGTGGACGTGGTGGTGGACGTGGTGGAGGTGGACATGGTGGTGGATGTGGTGGTGGTGGTGGTGGATGTGGTGGTGCTGGTGGACGTGGCGGTGGTGGATGTGGTGGACGTGGTGGTGGTGGATGTGGTGGTGGTGTATGTGGACGTGGTGGTGGTAGACGTGGTGGTGGTGGACCTGGTGGTGGTGGTGGTGGACGTGGTGGTGGTGGACATGGTGGTGGATGTGGTGGTGGTGGACGTGGTGGTGGACATGGTGGTGGACGTGGTGGTGGTGGACGTGGTGGTGGTGGCCGTGGTGGTGGACGTGGTGGTGGTGGACGTGGTGGTGGTGGTGGTGGACGTGGTGTTCAAATAGCTGGCACATTTGCCATTAGGATCCATACAGCATGGTGATACAGACCACTTGCTTTAACAAAACTTCCACCCTCTGACTGAAATATCGAATGCTATTTAAAAAGACACATACAAATTAAACGCATTTCAAATATGTTGACTGTTTGAAAAATGAAGGGCATTCACTTTTAATTTCCCCAAAGGGAATTGATTAAAAAGTGCTGTCAGTAATAAAGTTGAATACGGAAATCGGGGAGATGAGTCATCCGCAAGATGACAAAACAAGGAATGCGCGTGAGAGAGAGGGGGAGCAGGAGGTGTGCCCGAGAGTGGTGCGTGGGTGCGCAGTCTGCTCATTTTCAAGCACTGCACTCGTACTTGTGGCGTGCCGCTGCTCGCTCCCGCAAGGTGGATGCCGCCACAAGCACGAGTGTGTGCTTGAAAATGAGCAGAGCGATGGCTAAAGGCCCTCCTACGCAACGCATGCTCGCTGTGTAGGCGAGACCTAAAAAGGGGGAACACTCTATGTTTTTAAAATACCCCTCACACACTGAAAATTAATTCAGTGTCATGCTTCATCATGGGGGTCTTTCCGTCCCTCTACGGGGTGGGGGGTGCTACGACCTACGTAGACGTGGGACCACTTAAATAAGTGAGAAATGCTATGTGTAGTGCATAAGTGGTAGGGTAGGAAAAGATAGTGGTGCAAAGTTAAAAGTAACCTTGCTAGTGGAAAAAATATAATTGGACATTGGGCAGCACTGCACCCACTCTAGAGAATGAGTATGGTGCACAGCGATATTCATGAAAGAGAAAAATATATCACGGTGGTATTTACCGCTAACTTTCTGGTCCACATGATGGTGATGTGTGTTTCTGACACAGTACATTACTGTTTCCTTTCTTCATTCATTTTTTCGTCTATATTGCTTTACAGGTTATTGAAAAATACCAATTAGGTATTTCTTTTGCATGCTCATTTTTTAGCATGCATGGCGTGTATTACAAATTGTGAGGCACATGAATTACACATTATTTAATGTAAGGTTGGAGTAGGGATTGCGCATGGTCCTGAAGAAGAAAGCCAAGGGGATGCCTTTTGAAACATGTTGACCCAGTAGAAGGCAACTCATAATAGTATATCCTCTACGTCTCCCCATTTTTAATGTTTCCAGCTAGGGAAGGCAATAAATTATATTTTTTCCACTTGCCAGGTTACTTTTAACTTTGCACCACTATCTTTTCCGACCCTACTACTTATGCACTACATATAGTTTTCTCACTTATTTAAGTGCTCCCATGTCTACGTAGGTCGTAGCAAGCCCCGCCCTGTAGACGGACAGGAAGACCCCCATGATGAAGCATGACACTGAATTAATTTTCAGTGTGTGAGGGGTATTTTAAAAACACAGATTGTTTCCCCCTTTTCAATAACTATATGGGTCTAACACTTTTTTCTACACCATCATTATAATTGTAATCTTTCAAATAAGGAAGAATATAATGTAGTGGTGGGATCTCTTTGTTGAATAATAGTACCAAGAGGAGGAAGATTCTACCCTCACCCCTCTTCACTCCCTCCTTTGTTTTTTTGTTTATAGAGGGTGGCAGCCTCTATCTTATATTCGTGGACCTTAAATCCACATTTGATCTAGGCACGAGGGATAAACTGTGGGAAATATTAT
The DNA here is from genome assembly GCF_964204655.1 of Triturus cristatus. NCBI lineage: Eukaryota > Metazoa > Chordata > Amphibia > Caudata > Salamandridae > Triturus > Triturus cristatus. The sequence continues at coordinate 107,207,243 of NC_140579.1, read as the reverse complement.
TGGACATGGGAGCTCCAGAGTACCTTTGCCATGAGATGCCATGCCTTTGCCCTCACCATCAAGACAATTTTGCACAATTAAGGTATGGCAAAATTGGAGAACTCTCAGCTCCCTTCCCAGTAGAGAAAGGTGTACGCCAAGGCTGTGTCCTGGCTCCGACTCTCTTCTCCCTTTTTATCAATGGCTTATTAGAGTCATTGCTGGCCAAAAAAGATATTGATGCCCCTAGGCTAGTGTACCGCAAAATACCTGTCCTGATGTTCGCAGACAACACCCACTAGCTTTCGAAATCTCCTATGGGCATGCAAAGGGTTCTCGATGCATTTAGTGTCTTCTGTAGAAACGGGTTTGGAAATCAATCAAACTAAGTACATGGAATTTAATGCAAATAACAGCACTCGCCCAAACCCCTGTCTAGATGGCAGAGCCCTAGAGAGGGTGTCTATTTTTGAGTATTTGGGCATCACATTAACTGAGAAAAAGGAATGGGGAGGCTCAAATAAAGAAAGCTAGCTTAAAGCTTGCCCAGTCCACAGGGGGTATCTCAATGGCATATAATAAGTGCACACACAAAGAGATTGGCCCTGCGGCTGAACTCTACAAAGTACAGGTAAGGGGCGCTGCCTTGTACGGAGCAGAATTATGGGGTCATTGTCCAACTACCCCCTTACTGCTTATAGAGAACTCCTTTGTCAGGCAACGTTTGAGTCTCCCCTCTAGTTCCCCTTTAATTCCCCTTAGAATGGACCTTGGGATTAGTCCTATTGCAGATGAAGTATCTTTAAGATCTCTTTTATTTTGGCGACACCTTTGGAGTACTCCCAAACTACCCTCATATAGGGATGAGTTGAGAGAAGTTATGAGCCTTCAAAATGCGGGAAAATTCCCATGGTTGGCATATATTAGGAACACCTGTCAAGCCCTGGGGATGGCAAATTTGTGGAGTTCTGCTGAAGAAACATGCCTTGTGACCCCCAGAAAGGTTCTCCTTGTGACCTATTGAGAATATAAATTGTCCCAACTATGGAGGAATTTGCCTGGGTGCCTATTTCTCAGGTTTAAGGAAGTGTAAATGCAATATAGGCTAGAATCGGCACTAGATGACATCCAGCCGCTTCTTGCAAAGAAGCTATTCCTCCAATTCAGACACGGGGCACTCCTGCTCCGATCTTTCACCATCAAGTGGTCGGGAGCCCACAGTCTGGATTGTCCTGTGTGCGAGAATGTAGAGGAAACTGAAAATCATGTACTTTTCTTCTGTCCGGCTTACAGGAGGTCAAGGTCCCGCTGGCATCTAGACATTGCTCCAAGGTCTTTAGGCTACTCAAGAATGACACTGATATGCCCACAGTGTTTTCCATCTCGCGCTTCCTGTATTCTATGTGGTATACTCGTAGAGCCAGTCTAAAGAAGAGTTCACAGGCCAATTTGAGTCCAACAGTAGCTATTACGCCTTTTTGAATATGTACTCTCCTCTTCTAAACTGAATATATCTAATTATTGCCCCTCCGGTATACCACTACTTTGTATAAAATTAATCTCTCTAGGAGTTTACTAAAAAAAAAAAAAAGTTTAAGATTTTTATTCCTATATGTTATTTTGATATCGTTATAGTCATATTAAATTATATTGTTACTCCTCTACATTTCGACACCTTGCTATACAATGTATTACTTATGTGTCTCCTTAAGATATCTTATCAGAATGAAATTGATCTTTCATCTATAATTAGTTTCTTGTTCAAGCACATGCACTTTATTGTCCTTCACCTTGTGGCAAATGTAGAGGCCATGTATTGCATGTATGTTGCACACCCCTTTGCCCGAGGACGTCTAGAAGATATGTCTTTAGTAATCTAAGATCTTAAATAGAAATGCATATTTAACAAAAAAAATGCTATCCAATTATAGGTATCTTAAAGGATGTTGTTTTAAACTGTATATAATGTATTGTTTTTATGTGTGTTTATGGCCCTAGCGGACGAAATAAAGATTTTTTGATTGATAATACCATTTGTTCTAGTTTAGTTTGTTTAGAGGGGGCAGGCCAGAATTAAGCCCTCAAAAGACCTCTATGGCTCACAGCCCTCACCAGGTACATTCTTCACTCCCTCTACACCCAGCTCACACTCCCCCCTGCACCTGCCCCCTCTCCCCAACCATGTGGAATGAGCTTCTGAGACCATTGGACCCGGTGCCACTGCACCTGTTGCACACCTCACCTACTCTCTAGTAAATCTAGCTTCTTCATTCAAACACTCAGCACATCCATCACCAGGGTCTTCTATAATGAGGTGCTCTGGGCCATGCTCTGTGTGTAGCAGATATTTTGACATCTTGTTGGTAGAGCTGCGCTATACAAAAATGTAAATGTAAATGTCATGTAATGCAGATTTTTAGAACGCACTGTCACTCGGGAGGGTATCGAGGCACAGAACAGGTGTGAGTCTATTAACATCTAGGGCCTGGTGGGACTACACAAAAAGCCAGGTCTTCAGCATATTGTGGAATTCAAGAAGTAAGGAGGAGGCTCTTATGTGTAGAGGCAGGTTGTTCCATGCTTTTAGAGCGATGTAGGAGAAGGTGTGACTGCCAATAAATCAATAAATAGGGGGTGCTGGACCTGGCCCTCTGTACAGGGTCACCCCTAAACATTTTGCCTTCTTCCCTCCTGCTTTGCTGAATTCATTTATGTTAGCATTAGGACTATGTGCACTTTACCACTGCTAACCAGTTCTAAAGTACCTGTGCTCTCTCCCTAATAAATTATACAATTGGCCTAGCAAAATCACAAGGTCTGAAAATTCCATGCAACTGGTGGGCCTGCAGCACTCACTGTGCAACCTACTCAAGTAGCACTTTAAAACATGTCTCATGCCTGCCATTGCAGCATGTAGTGCAGGTTAAAACTACCATTTCAGCCTGGCAAAATGAACCTTTTGCAGGCCTAAACATTCCTTTATAATACTTAAGAGTCATCACTCCGGTGGAACTAAAGGCTCATAAGGCAGGGTGCACAGTATTGACAACGTAGTACATGTGGGTTTAAGTTTTACATGTGCTGAAAAACTCCTAAGGTCGTTTTTTAACTAATGTAACATTGGGTTACCTTTACAATAATTAAGTGGTAACTGAGGATTGGGGGCAGACAGAGAGATGCTGTTTGGGCTCAAATAAATTATAATTTAAAACCCTCTTTAATGGTAAAGTTGGATAATTGCCTCACAATTCTGAAAATGCCACTTTTAGAAAGTTTGCATTTTCTCGTCCTAGCCATTTTTTTGCCTTCTGCCAGTGTCCTGTGACTGGGACTGTGAATTGCTTTCCTGTTGGGCTTTGTGTACTACTTCTGGACATTGACACAAAAGAGATCACACGTTGGCAAGATGGGCCACCCTGCAAGAATGGTTGGGGCGGAGCTGTTCCCTGCCCCACTTACACTTCAAAGGGCTTGCTTCCAGCATACACAAAGGAAGATGACACTAGCCTTTTGTCACCCCGAGACGTCTTGGAGCCTTGGCGGGGAAGGCAAAAACCTTCCTGAACCAGATATAGGGATGGGACAGGGTGTCCCCCCTCTCCCCCCCACACACAAAGGTGGCACCTTGTATTAATACTGGACCCTCACACTACCACTGTCTAGTGCACTTCTTAACCTGTTCAAGATTCGGAACAACTACTCTGTTGCAAGAAGGATTGCCTTGCTATTTGAGAGACTTCCTTCCTGATTGAAGGAGAAGTGGACCATCAGCTTGAACGCAGGACCACCAGACTGCAAGGGCTAGCTGACTGGCCTCTGCTGGCCTTGAACGCTGCTGCTGGCCTCGGCTGGAATGAGTTTTAAGCCCCCAAGTGGTGCCCGTAGGTCCTGGTCCCATGGTAGTAGTGTTGGTAGTGATTCTCCCAATGTTGGGACTTGGAAAATTTCTCTAGCAAAACTGCCTGGAGAACCGACAGAAGACCTTCCTGCCTGCAGATCCACCGAAAGTGCATCACTGCTCGGTGTGACTTCATGCTAGCTCCTGATATGTTCTTCTCCACAGTAGTAAATCCTTCACAGTGAGACCTCTTAGTGACGGTATCAGGCCTCCCAGTGACGTATCGGGCAGCTATACTCTGCTAGAAGTTTTCGACTTCCAAAAAGTTCTCTAAGTCCAAAAGAAGGAATATTCACTGCGACATCGTTCAGCGGCTCCTCGGCGGCGATGCAACCTTCTCCGACACCACATGCTGCTTTGCCTGGCTGAAGACTTTACCGACCCCAAGGCTTTTGCTGGAATTTTATTAAGTTCAAAGGTAAGCCGAGACCAGGCCCAATCCACACCTTGGATCCGACCCACGTTCTATCGTGGTCGGCCTTAACTTTTGGCTTCGACGCGGTCTCGCGCAACCAGAAACCCTTTGTTGGTGTTTTGATCTTTTAGGCACTAGATTTCACTAAAACTTTAAAAAATCATAACTTCAGTTCTACTGATTGGATTTAATTTGTTTTGGTGTCACCTTTTAAAATTAAAATGTACTCTTTTTTGTAAATTGGTTTGGGATTTTCCAAGTATTGTGTTTTCACTTTATTACTGTTGAGTACTGCATACATTACACTGTACCTCCAAGTTAAGCCTGATTGCTTTTCTGCCAAGCTACCAGAGGGTTATTCCCAGGTTAATTTAGTGACTTTTGTGGTTCACCGTCACAAGGATTGTGGCTGTTGCTTAAGTAAGATTTCCACCCTTCAACTAATAACCCACAAAAACCCCAGTGGGAAGTGCTTTTTACTAGGGCTGGGCGTAGTTGGGGTAGCGCCACTATGCAGAATTTTGGAAAAAAATGTGTGGAAAACGAGCGCGCGTCCTAGGGTCCGTGTGCCCGGGACAGGGGTCCCTCATGCCTGGGCAGGCTCCCCGATCTCCCCGGCCTGGCTGGGTTGAGAAGCAGGGACCGGCACCGGGGCCTGGGTTTCGGTCAGAGCCTGGGGTTTGGGAGCCCCTGTCATGCGGCCTGCCAAGTGTCCATCTGCCAAGGGTCCCTGGTGCAGAGCCCCGGAGACCTGCAAGGCTCCATGGGTCCCGGGCAGTCCTCCTCCGGGGCGGGTGGGCCCCAGGAGCGCCTGCGGGCCTCCCCATGCCTGAGGCCCAGCGTGGGGTCACCAAGCCCCCCCGAGCCCTGCAGCCACGGAGCCCTGCAGCCCCGGAGCCTGGCAGCCCCCAAGCCCTGCAGCCCCCGAGCCCTGCAGTCCCCGAGCCCTGCAGCCCCCGAGCCCTGCAGCCCCCGAGCCCTGCAGCCCCCGAGCCCTGCAAGGGCAGGCGGGAGCCCTCCCGCGAAGGCTCGGGGCAGGCAGATTGGCGTTATTTCAGTCCCAGACATCTGGTCGCTCCTCTCCCCTCGGCCATCTGGTCGCGCGTAATGCTTTCCAATGGGGCGACCAGATGGCCAAGCCGGCCTGGAAGTCCCGATGAGGGCTCATTTGCTTCCCGGATCCCAACCAGGGCTCCAGGAGGTCGGGCATGTTCGCGCCTAGGGTCCCCTGAGCATTGCGGTGTGCACGGGTTCCCAGAAAGAGGGGTAGCCTTCCTTCGGATTACTAGGGGCAGGGGATCCCGGGACACCCCTACCGGGCTGGCGGTTCTCTGCTGGGGACCAGATGGGCTATGCCCGGGCAACACCTCCCAGGCGTCCGGGACTTCCTCCTCCGGCCCGCGGCGTGGCAAAGTGCCTCGGACTGGCTCCACGGGTCCCGGGCACAACCTCTCCCGAAGGCTCGGGTGGGCAGATGGGACTCCTTTCAGGTCCCGGCCATCTGGTCGCATCTTTCCCCTCGGCCATCTGGTCACGCGCAATGCTTTCCAATGGGGCGACCAGATGGCCGAGCCGGCCTGGAAGTCCCGATGAGGGCTCATTTGCCTCCTGGATCCCAGCCAGGGCTCCAGGAGGTCGGGCGCGTTCGCGCCTAGGGTCCCCTCTGTCACTCGGAGGGCATGGGTTACCAGAAAGGGGGGTAGCCTTCCTCCGGATTAGTAGGGGCAGGGTATGTCGGAACACCCCTCCGGGGCTGGCGGTTCTTTGCCGGGGACCAGATGGGCTGTGACCGGACAACACCTCCCCCCATCCGGAGGCTCCCTCCTCCGGCCCACGGCATGGCAAAGTGCCTGGGACAGGCTCCACAGGTCCCGGGCAGTCCTCCCCCGGGCGTCCTGGCCCGAGAGCTCTGGTGGTCCTCCCCGTGCCTGAGGCCCAGCCGGGGTCCCCAAGCCCACCGGGAAGGGGAGCCCCCGAGCCCTGTGTGGGCAGGCAGGAGCCCTACCGCGAAGGCTTGGGGTGGGCAGACAGGAGTCCTTTTAGGTCCCGGTCATCTGGTCGCACCTTTCCCCTCGGCCATCTGGTCGCGCGCAATGCTTTCCAATGGGGTGACCAGATGGCCGAGCCGGCCTGGAAGTCCCGATGAGGGCTCATTTGCCTCCCGGATCCCAGCCAGGGCTCCAGGAGGTCAGGCGCGTTCGCGCCTAGGGTCCCCTCCATCACTTGGAGTGCGCAGGTTACCAGAAAGGGGGGTAGCCTTCCTCCGGATTAGTAGGGGCAGGGTATGCCGGGAACACCCCTCCCGGGCTGGCGGTTCTCTTCCGGGGACCAGATGGGCTGGGCCCGGACAACACCTCCAAGGCGTCTGGGGCTCCCTGCCCCAGCCCGCGGTGTGGCAAAGTGCCGGGGACGGGCTCCATCGGTCCCCGGGCAGTCCTCCCCACCAGGCGTCTGGGCCCCGAGCCCCCCGGGAGGCGGAGCCCCCCGAACCCTGTGTGGCTCGTGGCGGGCAGACAGGAGTCCTTTCGGTCCCGGCCATCTGGTCACACCTTTGCCCTCGGCCATCTGGTCGCACACAATGCTTTCCAATAAGGGCGACCAGATGGCTGGGCAGCCTGGAAGTCCGGATGAGGGCTCATTTGCCTCCTCGATCCAAGCCAGGGCTCCAGAAGGTCGGGCGCGTCCATGCCTAGGGTCCCTTCCGTCTTACGATGTGCACAGGTTACTCTCTTGGACCCCTCTCGGCCTAGCAGTCCTCAGCCGGCAGCTGGACGGGCCAGGATGCCGCCCCAGCCCTGGGTCTGTCCCTGGGCCTGCCGCGTGGCAGGCTGCCCCGGATGGGGTCCGGCGGGCCTCCCCCTGCTGGTCTGGGTCCAGGGGCCCTGGGGAGGGTGGCCTCCCCAACCCAGGCTACGTCCTCGGTCCTGCCGCATGGCAGGGTGCCCGAACGAGGTCCCGCAGGCCTGGGGAGGCTTCCCCTTCGCCGCCGGGCCTGGGAGCCCCAGCTGGGTCCAGGGGCCCCACCGGGCCCTGGGTCGGATGCTCCGGCCCCGGACCCTGTCCCCCCCACCTGCCGGCTCACCAAAGGCCTGGGACGGGGTTCTATCATGCACGGGGAGTCTCCCCCTGCTCGGCTGGGTTCTGCGGCTCCCAAGGGCCCAGGGGAGGGCAGCCTCCCCACCCCGGGCTCCGTCCTTGGTCCTGCCGCGTGGCAGGGTACCCGGGATGGGGGTCCGGCGGGCCCAGGGAGGCTGGGAGCCCCGGCTGGGTCCAAGG